>NC_089598.1:7783496-8088496 GCF_019320115.1 Miscanthus floridulus
CTATGTTGAGCTGCCTCTCCACTGCACGAAGCCAATCATCTGCTTCCAGTGGATCAGTGGCATGAGAGAACACCGGGGGATGGCCCTTCAAGAATTCACCACGCTTATCACGTGGTGCTCCACCACCCTGTTGGTTCTGCTGATTCTGCACCAACGTTTGCATGAGCTGCGTCTGTATTGCCAAGAGTTGTTCAATAGTCGGTGGTGGTGGTGGTGGATGTGGGGGAACACCTCCACGACCTCGGCCTCTTCCTCTTCCAAACATCTGTTATCAAATATTCAAAATTTATAAATTTCCAAGTTAGAATACTTTCTGAATTTTTTTCTGGACGAATCTCAACATCAGCAGCTCTGTAAAACAGTCATATCTCGAGTTCCAGAATTCCAAATAAGGCTTACTTTATATGGTTGGAAAGATTCAGAAATTATCTACAACTGGTATTCAGACCACAATCCCAGATTCTGTCGTTAGGTTACTCAAAAACAGGATACGACCGAAACTGTTTCCAGATTTCAGACTGCGCAGAAACTTTAACTTGAAACAGAGATATCTCACGAACCAGATCAGATATGGGGGTGATTCCAGAGGCATTGGAAAAATGCTTAAGTCTAGTTGTTCCCATAAAAAATTCATAATCTTTGGTCGTGTAGATTTTAATTGGCATTAAGATAAAGGCAGACTGCTACGAAAAACAGATTCCGAGAGAATAAGATGTAACATACCCAACTATTCATTTATTGACCCAATCGTTAATATTCTTAACTATGGAACTTGCGGACATGCCCACAAGGTTCTAGCACACATTACAAAGATCCAACTCACACATAAACATAATAACAAATCAACTAAACACACCAATGTTCACACCGCACTAATAGTCTCGACTAGACTCAACTTGACTCGTTCTACTATCGTGTTGTTATATAAAGAGGGACTCCAACAACTATGGGCGATACTTATGGGGAAGCTCCTCATACATCTTTAGCAAATTGAGGCACACCCTTTGTTCGTCTATCACTTGCTGGTGCCTCTTGATAGTTTCCTGCTGCGCCTTCAATTGATTCTCCAATCGGTGAATCTTTGACACAGACTCAAAGCCAAAGTGTACCATCGCTTTGGTGGTTGGATCCGTGCCCTGCGGGTCCATCATCGCCCATCCCAGTTCTAGGTGTTGATGAGGGAGAAATCGATATTGATCATCCTTCATGTCCTCGAATCGGAGACCACGGAGGCCTATGCAAGCTTTAGCGGCTGCATCTTCTATGCCGTCCTCCATGGTAGCACGGTGACCATGGTGCGCGTAGTTTGAATCCAGCTGATATGCGCCTTTCTGTTCATCCTTGATGGTGATGCACACCCTAGTCTTCCAGTAGGTGTCTTCAAGAGGGTGTGTATGCTCTTCGCAGGCGTATTCTACAGCTGCATCCCAGTCACTATAGTAGGTCTAAAGCAGGCTCATGAGTCGGTGATGTGAAACAGAGGATTCACACCCTGGCTTATACCACACCTTTATTGTCCACCCTAGTGGTGGGATCAGCTCATCCTCTTCAACAATGTCTTCCTCTTCATTTTCGGACAAGTCGATGACCTCGACTTCTTGATGTTCCTCCTAAACGGGCTCAGGCGTAGATACTGGTGTTGGCGGATCGAATTCCTGTTCCTGGGGTTCTTCCTCCTCAAGCTCCATAGACAAACCTTGAGGCGGGTAGTACCCTCCAGTGCTGATGCGGGCAGTCTTGTGGGCACGAGGCATCTACAGAATTAGACTTAGTTAGATTAGGTTAGAAGCAATAATTTTCATAATAGAATAAGGCAAAAGAAGCATAAACTTTGGCAAATATCAAGGGTGAGATAGAAAGCATGAAACGAGTGAAGCAAAAGAAGCTAAAACGACCATTGCTAACTAGGCTTGTGTCCTACAGTCAACACAGCTCTGATACCAATCTGTCACACCCAATTTTAAGGATAAAATGGGGTGCAAAACCTTATGTGCGCCCAGAGATCAGTCACACACATAAGTCGACAAATTATGAATAGTATCATCACCAATGTTTATTACATCACGAATAAGACAGAGTTATTACATAAGTATAGTGAAGGTAATAAAAAGATCTCTTGCGGAAGCTCTATTTCACAGGGACATCGACTGGTTGACCACAAGTCTAGTAGTCCTCAAGAAAATCATCATACCCAAAGTCATCTGTTACCCATCTGGGATTTTTATCCAAATAATGAAAGTAAACAAGCGTAAGTACATGTCGTACTCAACAAGTGTAACACGGGATTCATGAGGCTCAAAAGGCTTGACACAGGTTTAACAACATTCATCTTTTAGTTGTCACACTTTTATCTTATGAGTAGCAACAAGTTGTTTCAATTCCCAAAGCAAAACACATGATCAAATGTAAACATGAATAATGAATAGCATAAACAGGTAATACTTAGTATTCATCTATTCCATAAGGGTTCCAAGGCCGCTCGTGACCGTGAGCATGACTGATATACCAGTTTTACACTCAGCAGAGGTTGTACACTTTCACTGTGAGTCATGATACCCATATGCTCGGGTTAATTACTCCCAAAACACTTCCAAGGTGAGCAGGCAAGGGTCACTATGAAGCCTTTCAAAGGTTTGTCTAACAAGTTAGGGCCATTAGATTCACTCGGCAAACAGTTATAGGAACCCCCCTGTCAAATGGCACAATTCCTTCACGGCTATACACATAAGAGTAGAGGCTGTCCTATACCCGATTCGGCAAGCCATTCTTATGCCAATAAAGGTAACCACTAACAAGCTAGAAAAAGGTCATCATACTGAGCTAAAGCCAGAGCCATATAGCCCTCACAGCTGTACTGTAAGTCCCGGATGATCACTTACAGATAAGTCCTTAGGGAGAGGAATCTGAAGCATTTAGAAAGTAGCTAAACACTCCAGCCCCCTGTTTCCATGTTGCTAAAAAACATATTTTAATGTTTATTGCATATACCATTAGTCAAGTTACACGATCATGGTTTAATTGAGCTCTAGCAAAGCTACCCAAATGCATAACCCATAGGTGACAAGGCAATAGTCCAATTCTAGGAAATCCCTATCAAGATGACACATGCAACATGAATTTAATGAATTAAAGTGAGTAGGAAACAAGGATGATCCCATGCTATACTTGCCTTGAGCAAAGTACTCCTGCTGGTCCTGCTCATCAAAGTCGTACCCTTGATCTCCCACGAACTGCTCACCGTCTATACTCGATAACCACAGTAACATACAAGCATCCAGGAGCAATCATGCAAAGCAAACAAGGCTATAGATTAGAACAGTACACCAACAGCAAAGAATCGAGATGAAAAGTTTGGAAAACGAATCTACGTCTCGCTACGAACACACAGACGCGAAGATCACGAAAATCGGATCTAAAACAGAAAAGTTATGATTTAAACAAGATTTCTTATAGGAAAATAATAGATTAAATCTAAGCTCGAATTTTAATAGTTGGAAACCCACTTTACAGTAGCATGAACATGTAGATCACATAATTATGAACCTAACGTAACTTGAATGGATCAAATCGGAGTTAAAACGGAGAAGTTATGGCTAAAACAAGTTGAATGGCAAAACTATAAATAATTGAAAATGTATTTCAGTCCAACCGAACGAAAATACGCTTTCGAAAGAAAGAAAATAGAAACTGTGGAATACGCAAAGGATGGCGGGTTCTATTTTTGCAAAATACAGGGACTCTTAAGTAAAACGGCCACGCGAAGGGGTATCCTCCGATTGAGGCCGTTGGATTAGATCTGGGCGATCTGGATTGGATCGGGCGGTGAGTCCGGCCGGCGGCGAGGTGAGTGACAGCGGTGCCATGGCCGGAGCAAGGAGAGCTCGGCGGCGAACCTCGAAAAGGAGCTACTGACCACGGAAAAATAAATGGAGAGCATAGGAGAGAAGAGGTGGTCGAGGCGAGCTCACCCAGGGGAATTACGGCAGCGGAGGAAGCACGGAGGCGACGTGGTGCTCGTTGGACGGCGGCGGTCGGCGTCTATCGCGGCGGTGCTTAGGCGATGCGCGACTGCAGCTTGCGGGGCGAAGAACCGAGCGCTAGATGCGATAGGAGACAGAGGAGGGCGCGGGCGCTATTTATGGGGCCGAATCCCTTGGGTGTCACGGCACCACGGTTCGTGGCAGCGCTGGACTCGGCGTCAGGCGCGGAGTTAGAGTCCGTCTCGGCCACGACGAAAGGAAGGGGAAGCCCCTGACCTGTGGCCAGGGAAGGAAAAAGAAAGGGGCTGCGCTGGTGGGCCTTGCGGAACTAGCGCGGGGCGCGGCTTGCGGCGCTGGAAAGAGTGGGCCGGCACTAGAGCAAGGCCAAGCGGGCCTCAGCGGGAAAGAAGCGAAGCAGGCCGACGCGGGGAAGAAAAGGCCACGACAGAAAAACAGGCCTACGGGCCAAAACCGAGGAAAGAGAAACAAAAAATTAAGTTTTTCCTTTTTCTAATTTTTTTCCAAAGCAAGTTCAAAATGAAATTTCAACTCAATTCGAAATTCGACTTCAAACCAATCAATACAAAATATTATGCAACAGCATGAATGCACACTCATCGTTGCTGACCTTATATTTGGTTTTATTTTTAATAAAATTATTATTTTCTAAATTCAAATTCCCACAAAATGCAAAAATTATTCACTTTTCTCCTATTTCAAAATATGCAAATTTTTAGGGTGTTACAGATGTGGTCCTTCATTGCCGGTTTTAGCCTATCCCCAATCATTTTTTCATTTTCAAACTCATAATCGGCAGTGAAGGTACATCACTGCCGGTTCTCACAAATCCGGCAGTGATGATGCTGACAGTGATGTGCAAATCTGGCGTAGTGGTAGCTAGCTACTACTTACTTATACAACCACGTGAAGTGAAGGACGGTCAAATTAAAACACCTTTTTGAATTTTGATCAGGGTGATGAGAGGGGGTGTCTTACGCACGTTGATCACCATCACCATCCCCCTGGGACCTGGCTACTTACCTAATCCATTTTATTTACCGTGCCGAGCTAAAACACCTTTTGTTTAAATAATTTCATTCTCTAGCGACTATGATAAAAAAAAATACCTTATTACGGGGATTATATCATGGCCGATGTGATTATTTTGCAACGCTAGCAAGCTGTAAGGAAGCTGCGTGTCGATGCAAGCTCTCTATCTAGTTGCTAGCTAGCTAGTACTTCGTTCTCTAGATAATTCTGTTCTTATTCTAATACTACAAATGAGAGGGGTGTCTGTGTATTTTCACTCCAATATATAGGACAATAATGTGGATGGAAATGATGACAGGAATAAATAGTCACTCCCAACAATTAATTTTAACTCATTGAATAGAAAAAGAGCTAGCTAGTATATGTTTAAAGTTATAATGAATATATTTCATTCATATAGTACACCATATTTACGCCTTATCATATATACAAGAGAACTTATATATCAATATGAGTTGAGCTGTTGTTATGGTAAGTTGACACGGTTCATTATTAAACCATGGACGACTTAATTAATTCGCCAAATCCAGAATTATTGCATGCTACCTCTTTATTTTGATGGATATAGCGCAACCCAAACCAATCCCTAACCCCCTATTTTGCAGTTTTTAAGTTGTTAATAATAGGCCCCGCATAACCAGCAGCTAGCTAGCTTTGCTGGGCTTATATATGGAAATAAAGATGGTATAATAATTGTGAGATGTGTTAGCGTAGCGTGCAGTATATACCACCTTTTGTTGGATAGAACAAGAATAAGAGTTATCATTATTTTTCAATAGTAGTTGTGACAGTGTCATGACATTTGATTTGCTACAGCAGGTCCTTTTTTCTTGGCTGATGATGCAATAAGCAGCAGGTTACTGAGAGCGAGGCCGAGGGGGCTTTAGATTGGAACACACCATTATTCTTGCGAAAGGTAGGTATGTGGTTGTTCCTTTCTAGGTCCATGGTTTACCTACTAAATATCTTGCCATCCCTTGTGGGGCAAGGCTTTTTCTTCATTCTCAGCTCCATCGCTTCCTGAATGTTATCCTCTTGAACACTCATATCATGGTGAATTCTCAGTCTCCAGGTAACAGGTGAAGATTTGTCTCATTGTTGAGGTGTAATTAAGTTTCCTGAAAAAGACCACTTGTTGACTTTATGTATTATATATCTTTTGCTACATTTGCATATGTATATGGTGTGTGTACACATATTCATCTTCCTGTAGATTTCTGAGGAGCAGTTGCAGGTTGTGAATTGACGAACGCTAGATAACTTCAACACTGTATGTTTTTCAGTCAAACGATTAGTTTGTGACTTGCTAGTTAACAATATTATGTACTACTATATGGTTATGTACAGGTACTCTGGTGTACTGCCTTGTTAGGTTCTGATGAAACAGCCAAACCAATTTAGCTACGTTTCCTTACTCATCAGAGAACATCGACAAGTCAATACAATCCAAGTCTACTGTCAGAGTAATTAAGTAGATGGAGCCAAAGGAAAGTTTGCTGCTTATGCTAAACAAATCATGACTGTAGGTAATTTTCTCTGAAACGAACGACAAAAGCCGCAGAGTGAGAATCTGCAGTGACAGAAGCAATCCATGACATTTTGGAACCTTTTGAGGGCCACATGCAGAGAGCAGCTAGCTAGTTTCTCATTTTGAAGGACGGACGGATGGCTCGATTTGACAATTGGTTGGTCAAAAATGAAATCTAACTTGTATGGTTGGTTATCCTATGTCACACAGGCGCGCTGTTTCCTCGCGAGTAGTAGGAATCAGATCAGTTTCCCTTTTTCTCTCATCTCATTTCGAAAGCTGCATAATTTCAACCATGAATTCAATTTGCATTCTACGTAGAAGCAGTCTCAGTTTGACACGTTTTAGTCAAGCTGACCATGCACCACCGCAGCCATCATGTATGAGTTCTCTTGTGCACTAGTACATAATTCTTTTTTCGCCGGGTAGGTAAATCTGTTGATGTCACCATGTACAAATACTTGTGGACAGGATTGCAGAGGTGGCACATGCATGAATGCTTTGCCAAGAATTCTTTATATTCCTGAGACTGAGATCCAGGTCTCATGCATCTTTTTATCAGGTGACTTGGAAACTTCGTGTATCTAACGTAGCAACTTTGCTGCTTCCCTATGCATGTACCCTTTATCTGAAGCACATACATATATATATATAAAGGTCAATTTTTCAGGAGAAAAGTAACCCCCTGAAGAGATACATAACAAACATGTGTTAAAGCTACAACCTTTATTAGCTTGATGCCAGGGCATCATCACCTGGTGTAGTATCTAATAGATATATCTCCAGCTGCACCCCTAATGTTGGCCTTTGCTTGCATTGTCAGAGATAGATAGATTGCTCCATCTGGATGCTGCGATAGTGGACTGAATTCATGTCTGAAATAACAAGAGCCTTCTTCTGTAATCTGCATCCATATGCAGTATCTCTCTCTTGTCTCCTCTTTAACTTACTACCCTATACCCTCTATATATGGTCAGATAAGCAGTAGTTATATATCCTCCTATCCTAGCTAATACAAGTGACCTAGCTAAGGAAGGATAGGCAAAAGATATATAGATCGATGTTGGATCTTTTCCATAGTCTTATCCTTCCTTCCTTACAAAGTACTAGCTAGGACTAGACACGACTAGTAGCAGTGCAGTTGGTACGTTCTCAGACAGGCACAGTCCTACAAGTAAGCCAAGTCTACAAACATGTATTTGTTTTGAAATACCCATGCAAGTCACTGTAGACCGACTTGCCAAAATAGCCAAACAGGAGACGGAACCTGAGCTCTAGCCGTTCAACAATTAATCGTACGTGGTCTGTTTGTCCCTGACATATGTCAAAGTATGACATGATTATTAGACAGCGAGAGGGAGAAATTTTATTTTCTTGACACGTCATCACATGACATATGCATACTAATAGTGAACAATAAGTAAATTTTCACATGCAATTGGAAATAAGCTAAACTCATCCCTAGTAGTAGAAATATGTAGAGAATAGTATTACATTTACATGCAGTTTTTGGGTAATATATATGTAGATGACTCAATTTTCTTAACAAAATCTATAAGTATGAGGATATATATACCAAAAAAAAATATTCTGCAGGAATTATTAGTTCATTACTTGTCAAATTAATCTGAAGAAAAAGTCATATATAATTAAGCTCATCGACGACCGAACTGAATTGAAGGGCCGGCCGCCGTTAGGTTTAGCTGTGTGATCATTACTTTGTCAATGGCAAAGCAGCAACTGCTTGCAACAAGCTTTAATTTTGGTGTCAAAACGGATTGCATAAGCATGTACAGGATAGGACAGGGGCTGCTAAAAGGGGATTCCATGGAAGCTTTACTTTGAGAAGAGTGAAGAGTCGCATCGCAAATGCAAGTAGTGCAGAAAGCTGGACAGTCAATGGCTTGTGGTGTGGGGAAATGAGGCCTACCTACTGCTAACTAATTCTACGACTTCTCTCCCCAGCTGGGGCACAGAAAATAACATATCATTGTCAAGGTTTTTTTTTCCCACTTCTTTCTTTCCTTTTTTTCTTTCCTTTTTCTTTCTTTCAATTGGACCCGATGATAGATGGATGGAGGTAGCAGCCATCGCTATACAGTTAGCTGCTGCCGTTTTAACTAAAAGTACACTCATAGCTAGCTGATGATGATATTCCACTTCGAGTTTTCTCATTCCAAAGGAATCTGTACAAGAAGAATCCATGCACAAGCAAACAAAAACACCCCAGGCATACCGGAGACATGCATGTGCTTTGTGGGTCTCCTTCATAGTTTTTTTGCTTGCTTTCTGTAAAGCATGCATGCTTGCATCTTTAAATTTGAACAGACATAAGTTATCATCTTCATCTCTAAATTTGTGAATTTGATGAACATGGAACAACTTGCATTAGCTAACCTAATTATATATATTTGAGCTTGGTCAAATGTTGATGAGTGCCGCATGTACTATTAACCTAGCTAGCTAGTTTATTTGGGCCGGCCGGTCAGTAAAAAATAAAAATCAAGCATGCAGTTTGGAGTTCTAGAACGTTATTGGGGGTAATTAATATAGTGTACTAGTGTAGTAACTTTCTCATCACGTAGTTTCTCCACTGAGACAAGTTACCCCCGGCCGTCCTTCTCCAACCTCAACTAACTCATTTTTTAATCTTATACCGTTTACATGTTAATTATGTACCCTGCATGTTAGTGATGTGTCTGCATGCTAGTCAATTCTACTCAAACAAGTAACCTCCCTCGTTTTGAAAAGACTCAAGGGTCAGGGAAAGAAGCTACATATGCATGCATGTCATGCACAGCTAGCTCAGGGGGAGGCCTATCTGAGGTGCATGCAGCAGGACATGCTTCTCTATTGACTTGATACTGGGTCGAGGTACTATATTCAATCAAGAACACACATATGTATCTATTTATGCACAAAATGTAATCACCGTAGACTCCCTCCATTTTAAATTAATTACATGTTGTACGTATTAGCTAGCTTTATCCTAAATCAAACATTCAAATCTTTAACCATGAACTTAATTTTTTTTTGTATAGGTTAACAACATAATATTATTTATGTTTTTAGATTCACTATGAGAAATAGTTTCATAATATACAATTCACATGTTATGAAAGTACATGGATTTCATAAAATTGATAGTCAAAGCAGATAGAAATGTCTGATTTAGAACACACCACTAATATCTATGTAATTTGAAATGGAGGGAGTATACTTAGTGATGACTACAAAAAAACTTCACGTTGTGGTATCTTGCTGAATAATTAAAGCACTGCTATTTTCCTAGTAATTGCAAAAGAAAATAAAATACTGTTTTTATATTTCAATTAAGAAATAAAACTCTTGACTTGTTCTTGTCTAGTACATACGTACGTCATCCTTATATTTCAGACAATTAACATTCCAAAATATGGTATAATTAGTAAGTTGGACGATCGATTTCAGTAGACATTTATATATGTAGTCTTTGTCACGGATATACAGCATATATATAGGCTGATATGATTGACATGGTCCATCTCCAGTATAATGGAACAAAAGGGGTCAATTTGGAAAGGACACCTACAGCAGAATTATAGACACAACCAACTAATTAGCACCTAGTTTTTGTCAAACACTGTCACGACCGGCCTCAACTTAGATTCATTTCGCAAGTAACACTAGTAGCAAATGGCGTGTCAACCAAGTACATATATAACATATGAAATAGTCACACTCGGGTGTGTGGAAAAGAAAACCTCGTTTAGTTTATATATATATGTCACAAGCTAATCATTACAAGTATATATGTGTGTGTGCCCTCCTTGCAAGGCAAAACAAAAGCAAAAAACTAAAAAACAAATTGAAATCGCTTAGGTGAGCATATATGTATATATGTATGTATTTTTGTCGTTGGTTTACATAGCTAAAATAAAAGTGGGCCAAACCACCTTTTATTTCCTATCAACAGACAAACTTCACATCTTCAAAGAAGTGTGCAACAACCAATCCAATGCAAAGAAACGGTTTCTCCATCATATATCAATCCATCTTTTCAACTTTTCATCAGTTCTTCATCTTACTCCTATATATGAAAGATATGTGTCATTTCTTCTCACAGCTGATCATTGGGGTTGTTCAACCATGACATTTGCCTGCACATGCACCAAAAGACAAAGAGAAAGAAAAATACATGGTGAGATCAGAGGCAATTACAAGCAAATAAACAGTATATACTATATACATGCATGTTACTATTTAATAAGCTTTTTTTTTGAATCCTATTCCTAGCTAGCTAGTAGTAGCCATATATATATACTTGTATGTAGCTACAAATTTTAGTGAGGATATATATATAATTTACATACATATTAATACTTGTATAGATAGAAATTTTAATCCTACTAGGTAGAAAATATATATAAGTAAATAATAAAGTTGATGCATGGCATGGTATGCTAGCTGCTATAGTGCTACGGCTTACTCACTCTAGCAATTCTCTCCAACTGTCACTGTTGGGGTCAAAATCCAAGGTGAGGCTCTCCAGGCCGTCGAACGGGCTCGACGCCAGCGTCTCCTCGCACGGGGATGGGGTCGACGACGTGCCGACGCCGTTGCCGGCATTACACCCCTCGGCTGCCGGTGCCGAAGGTGGCGGCATCGCGGCAGCAGTGATGTTGCTCCCAGTGGTGGCCCCGCTGTGGCCGAGCTCCGTGGAGCTGAGCCCGTCCCAGGCGAGCCCGTAGAGGGAGTAGGTGGAGGACATGGACGACGACATGCCCTGCGTGACGGCCGGCACGCTGGTCAACGCCGGCAGGCTGAGCATGCCGTCGTACTGCTGGACGACCCTGCTGGCGGTGGTGGTGCTCTGCTGGTCGACGCCGCTGAGCAGCTGGTGGCCACCGCTGACCGCCCCTCCTCCATTGGCGGCGGCGAGGAGGGTCATGAGGTCGACGGTAGGCGCGGCGGGGGCGGTTAGGACGCGGACGAGGCCCTCCAGGAGCTGGTACTTGGCGGCGTCGGCCTGGAGCCTGAGCGCGTTGATGTCCCAGCTAGCATGCGCGGCGGCGGCTGCAGCGAGTGGACCACCACCACCGTGACCGTGACCACCAGCGGCGGCCGCGAGGTTGGCTGCGGCGAGGAGGTTGGTGAATCCGCCGGCGGCGAGGAGGTTAAGGTCGGTGCGTCGCTGGTGCGTGACGGGGTCGATCCCCATGTTCAGCAGCTTCTTGCGGAGGTGCGTGTTCCAGTAGTTCTTGATCTCGTTGTCGGTGCGGCCGGGGAGCTTGGTGGCGATGGAGGACCACTTGTTGCCGAGGAGGGAGTGAAGGTGGATGATGAGCTTATCCTCGTCGTCGGTGAACCGCCCGCGCTTGATGTCCGGGCGGAGGTAGTTGGTCCAGCGGAGGCGGCAGCTCTTGCCGCAGCGGTTGAGGCCGGCGAGCTTGGGCAGGCGGCGCCAGCTCCCGTGCCCGTGCTCATTTATGTAGTCGACGAGCAGCTTGTCCTCCTCCGGCGTCCACGGGCCTTTCTTCACCCCCGCGTCCTGGTCGCAGCACGGTGACCTCCCCATTGTATTGCTTGCTTGCTTCGACGACGATCGACCTTGCTTGGCTTTGGACTTGGAGAGAGGATGACGATGACGATAAGGAAGAAGCTAAGAGAGGAGGAGAGGAAGGAATGCAACGAAGGTCTTGTGTGGTTCGTTGGGGTGGATGGCAGGGGGGTTTTATAGAGGTTTGTTAGCGAGATAATCTAGGGTACGGAGGTGGCGTGCATGACAGCAAAATCATAGTACTAGTGGCACACATGATAGCATAGAAGCATGCATGGCTGCTGAGCAAGGAAGCTACTACTGCATAGGTGGATGTGGTGCCGGCCGGCCAAAAGAAGTCTTTGCTTGTGTGCAGGAGACGCCGCACAGCTTCCTCTCTCTCTCTCTCTCACTCCCTCTCTAATTTCTCTGTGCTGACCTCAGAGAGAGATTAGAAGGAGCTTGCATTAGTCTAAGACGTCGTCGTTAATAGGCCAATGCGATGCATGCAGACTAGCTCAGGCTTTGTTGTTGTTGCTTATTAAGCATGTACTGCCTAGCTAGCTAGTTTCTCTCACCATCAGTTAGATATGCAACTGTGTGTGTTTCTTGTGTTTGTTGATTATGCTCCGTACGCACTCCCACTTTATTAGTTACTACATTTCCTGGCAGCAGCACAGCACACAGTGCAAGTGGCATCGTGTCCTCATCACCGCTTACACATATTCATACACACGTACGCATGCAACAGCCTGCTAGCTGCATTCCTAGCTAATATATATATTTGTATATCATATAAATTCTCCCAAAATTTAATCAAATAGACTAGAAGAAGCTTCCTTATTAGCTTCCCATGCACAGATACTAGTTAGTACTATACTTACGTCGTTGTGATGTGATGTGATGATGCCATCTCTCTCTCTCTACGAGTCTACGTACATATATAATACAATGCATACATCTACATATGCATGCGGATATGCCCCATGCATTATTGTTAAGCTAGCGACGTGCACGTACGAGCTACGTCGTATACGACGTAAGTAGATGTGGTGCGGCATGCATGCATCATGCATGTGCACCACCACACCAGAGGCAACCGTATGTATATATATATATATGTACTCAGCATGCATACCGTACGTACGTGATGTGTATACTAGTGTACTATAGCATATCCTTAGACTATTTTGTTTATTTGGCCGTATATATCATGCATGTATTCCTGTCGTACTACTGCTAATCATTTGACCTGTTACTACTAGCTAGCTTCAACGAGGAAGCAAACACATTTCCATCACATATACACAGGCATACATGCATAGTACTAGAGAGTGACATGTATATATAGCAATATGGAATACTCCCTCCGTCCTATATATAAAAATACTATTATTAGTCTGTTGGACAGTATATAAACGGATACTCCATTTAATAATAATAATAATAAATAATAATTTGTGTATCCAATCACAGGTACGTACCTTTATTATTATTAGGTTGCTAATTAATTGTTGTTTAGGGCGTGAAGTGAGCAGTGAATTAGGATGGAACAGGGGCCGGAGAGGTTGTCACGTGTGCAGGGGGCAGAGGAGAATTAGGTTTCATGCAACCTGACCTGACACGTACGTGCCGCGCGTCTCCCCAGCAAGGAGCAAAGAACAAGGAACTACCTGCCTGTTTCTTAATTATTAGCGTGTGTTGTATATGTTAGTTGTGTGTGTCACACGCACGCAAACGCAATTTAGGTTGGTCATCTCACCCTGATACGACCGGAGCCGGAGACACCGTACCGAGACAGACATGCATGAGGCATGCATGAGATGACATGACACACCCAAAGCCAAAGCCAAAGCCACACCACACGGTCATTAGAGGGGTTCGGAGGGCCTGTATTAGGGGGCCCACCTGACCAGTAGGGGCTCTGGCTAGCTAGCCCCATGCATGTGGGGCCCACCTAACCCCTGGATGTGTGCTCACCGCTGGCCCAACTGGCCCTGCTATCTGCTAGTATATCATCTCAATTATCTGCTAGCTAGCTGCTGCTTTGCCCAAAGTGATGATGATGACCTGCAGATTGACTAGCACCCAAGCTTCATTTTTTTGGAAAATAAATGAATAAATGTATACATGTAATATTAATGCGTGGTGCTTGAGCATATATGTGCACGGCTGACTTTGCAACATCTTGGTCATGTGTGGCTTGCTTGCTTATTAGGCTGTGTTTAGTTGGAGGGAAAGTTGGAACTCGGGTACTGTAGCACTTTCGTTTTTATTTGGTAAATAGTATTCAATCATGGACTAATCAGGCTCAAAACGTTCGTCTCGCGATTTCCAATCAAACTGTGCAATTAGTTTTTTTTTCGTCTACATTTAATACGTACTCCATGCACGTATCGTAAGATTCGATGTGACGAGTACTGTAGCACTTTTTTGAACTATTTTTGGAACTGAACGCAGGCTTAGTAGTTGTTTTGCATGGCTATGTGTGTGTGTGTACATTACATATATGGGAGTGAACATTCTAGCCATGTGTGTGTACTGTTGCCCACAACACATGGCAATTTGACTTTTGGATTCATTGTTAATGCGGGGGCTCAAAAATGGTGTTTACCCATCTTGTGGACAAATTGATGATACATACCCCTCCATCGCATAGCTTATATGCATGCACGCATGTATATGAAATGTGACAGCTTAATTAGGACAATAATAAAGCCTTGCTGATGAGAAGATTAGTTGTGCAACTGGAAATGATCCTGTGGTCCTAGAATCCTTGTGGACATGCATACCGGTTTGGTACGTTGTGAGAAGTGGCCACAAAACCACAAGCAAAAAGGAATATTTTGGTCACAATCTTCATCAAGTGCGTGTATCCATCGAAAGAGCTAGCGCAGGCATGTACAGTATAAGAAGTAAGGGAGAAGAATATGTTGTACTCAGGACATTGATTGCAGGATAGTGATATATATGTTCGAAAATATGATTAGTTGGTACTGTTCATTTCATGTATGTATATGCTTGTGCAGGATATTCATTATTGCAAGCAGTTTCATATCAAGGACTGCACTGTGCAGTGTACACTGGTGGTTTTTAGCTGCACATCACAATGCTTGAGGGCCTCTTGTTCTGCCCATATCAATGTACTCCCTTCATCCTAAATTTAATCAACTACTTTTAGAGTTATCCTAAGTCAAAGTATTTTTAAGTTTGACTAAGTTTATATCTAGAAAAGAGCACCAATATCTATGATACTAAATTAGTATCACTAGATGCATACATCATAAAATATATTTTCATAATATACTTATTTGGCGGCATAGATGCATATTATTTTGGAACTGAAGGACACATTTAATTGGTTAATGTTTCACCAAACACACTACTTTCTCTAAGATAAAGGCGATATGTTGCGCGGTAAAATTGAATACTTTGATGTTTGAATTAGTATAATACATGTGTATAATAATACAATATGTAAAGGAAGCTTCCTCTCTACCATGCACCTATAGTATGCCGCTGTTGTCATCCTTGATGACTAATAATAATGGACGCTCATCAGAAAGGAATGCCAGAGCTTTTGAATGTTTGAACTGCAAGGAGAAGAGGAGAAATAGAGTGTAAATTTCACCGCGCCATGTTCGCTTGAGCTTATCAGTCAGAATCAACCTAATTTTTCAGCCCTATGAAACAGCCATAGCCGCAATAAGTCCTGCCATGCATCTCGTTGGTCAGCTGCACATATATATAGAGCTAGCCGTACATCTCAATCCATGTTGCATGGATCAGCCAGCTAAACTTGTCCTTCATGTTCTGATCAAACTAACCAGCTAGCCAATGCAATATATACTTGTGGATATATATAAGTGTGCTAGCTGGACACATTACTCATTAATTAAACCACAACTAGATCGAGGTCCAGAGTAGAAAGAAAATCTAACAGCGTATTACATATTATGCAGTACGGATTAGATACAGATTCACCTTGCACAAATTAACATATTTAGAACCTAACTAAACCAGATGATAATGATATATTATTGGAGGAGACACTTGCGTCCAATACGATTCCTCATCCTTCTTATATATAAATGACTTCATCACCAGCAGCCACCCAATGTGGTTGCAACCAATGCAATGCAAACCAGTTATGGTGGGTGGATGAGAATGCATACACATGCACACTTGTCTAGAAGTTTCAGATTGCATCCAGCAGCCAGATTTCAGTTGTTGGCCCGATTGGATCTCAGATTCAGATCTGGAACTATTAGAGGACAGTTTGGCCCTTGGCCGCTTGGATTGAATGAAAAATAAAATAGTATGTTTTTACAATGACACTCCCTTGCCCTTTATAGGCAAAGAAGACTCCCACTTGCTTCAGCATATTCCAACCACTAAAGTAGATGCTGAGAGCATATTCCTAACACTAGGTTTGAAAGCCAAGGAAAGTAAAAAGTGCAGGAAAAAGTGCTTTAGCACTAGGCTTATCTATCAATCTCCCCCTAAGCCTTGTGCCGAGCATTGGAGGTAATCTGTTGTAGCCCAGTCCTCTTCCTCATCTCCTAAAACTTGGACTTCTCCAGCAACTTGGTGAGAATGTCAGCTAGCTAATTAGTAGTGGCAATGTGGCTGTCCTTAATGCTTCCGTCCTCCAAGCAATCTCTGATGAAGTGGTACTTGATGCGGATGTGCTTGCTTCTTTCATGGAAGATAGGGTTCTTGGTCAGAGCTAGAGCAGACTTGTTGTCCACCTTCAGCTCAACCACATCCACCTTCCTGCCAAGGAGCTCTGCCAGCATCCTTGACAGCCATAGCGCCTGTGTTGCGGCAGTGGTGGTGGCGATGTACTCCACTTCATAGCTCGAAAGGGCCACCACCTTCTGCTTGAGGGACTACTAGCTGACCAAGCAATCACCGAGGAAGAACATCATCCCGGTTGTGCCCTTGCTGGTATCCACATCGCCGGTGAGGTCGCTATCGCAGTAGTCGACTAACCGCGTCGTGTCGGGGGTCCTTCCGTAGTGACGACCGTAGTCGAGGGTGCCCACCACGTAGCGCAGGATTTGCTTGACGGCCTGTAGATGCTCCATCATCGGTCGCTCCATGAACTGGCTCATGTACCCGACGGCGAACGCGATGTCCGGCCAGGTATGGACCAGGTAGCACAAGCTCTCGGTCAGCCACCGGTAATGGGTTGGGTCGACCTCCTCCACCATGCTCCCCCGACTCAGCTTGAGCTTCTCCTCCATCGGGGTGTGGGCCGGATTGCAGCATGTCATACTACCGAACTCGAGGATATGCTTGGCGTAGTGGGTTTGGTGGAGGGCGATCCCGGTGGCATCCTAGCGCATTTTGACGCCGAGGTAGAAGCAGAGGAGGCCGAGGTCGCTCGTGTCGAACGCCTTCTTCATCTATGCCTTGAACACCTCCACCTTTTGGTCTTCAGCGCCGGTGATGATGAGGTCATCGACATAGACGTCGACTAGTAGAACATTGCGTCCACTGCCCCGCCGGTACGCCGCCGCCTCATGCGCGCTCTGCTTGAAGCCCATCTTCTTGAGTGTGGCATCGAGCTTCGTGTTCTAGGCGCGCGGTGCCTGACGTAGGCCATAGAGTGCCTTGTGTAGGTTGTACACCTTCCTCTCTTCTCCGACGATGGCGTAGCCAGGTGGCTGGCGCACGTAGACCTCCTCCTTGAGATCACCGTTGAGGAAGGCGGACTTCACGTCCATATGGTGGACTTGCCACCCCTATTGAGCTGCCAATGCGAGAAGGACACGGATTGACTCCATGCATGCCATAGGGGCGAAGGCATCATCGTAGTCGATCCCCTCCTGCTGAACAAAGCCATATGCCACTAGCCGTGCCTTATGCTTGATCACCGTGCCCAACTTGTCCTTCTTGAGCTTGAACACCCACTTTAGGGTGATAGGGCAGTGGCCGTCAAGTAGTGGCGCTAGCTCCCAAGTGCGGTTCTGCTCGACGGACTTGAGCTCCTGCTCTATCACCACCCACCACGCCAGATCACCCTACGCCTCAGCGTAAGTGGTCAGCTCACCGACGTGCGTCAGATGAAGCTAGGCGAAGAGCCTCTCGAGCTAGTCCGGTGAAGACTGGTCGCCGAGGATGCTTGCCATGGTGCGGTATCGCATAGGCTCATTGTCGTAGTAGGCGTCTAGGTGGTCTTCATTGTCCTCCAGCGGTGTGGCGTACTTGACCTCCGGCTGCCCTGCGTGTGCTGGTGTCGCAGTGGGCGAGGTAGAAGACATCGAGGAGGTTGGCTGGTACGCTGGAGAGATCGGCTGCAATGATGTAGAGGTTGGAGCTACTACCGATGGACTACCGACCACTGCCGATGGGCTATCGAGGTTCCCTAGATTTGGTGATGGCGAATGAGGCAGAGTTGGTGAAGAGGTTGGCGCTGGTGATGAAGACCCATACGTCAATGAAGATGCACCTTGTGCTTCCTCAGCACCTCCAGCCCACGCGTACTCGACGGTGAAGTCACGAAGCACGGTCGCCGACCCATCAACCACCGCCTTGTCCCATGCCCAGCCAGTCCTTCATCGAACATGATGTCGCACGCCACACGCACGCACCGTGTTGTCGGGTCGAGCACACGGTAGACCTTAGCCCCCTCTACATAGCAGATAAAGACCTCTGACGAGCTATGATCATTGAGCTTGCTGACGTGGTTTAGCTCCTTAATGAAGGCGAGATAGCTAAAGATGTGCAGATAGCTACCCGCTGGCTTGCACCCATGTGAAAGCTCTAGTTTGGTTTTCGTGAATTGATGAAACCCTAAGTGCTAACCTAGTTTATCAAGTGATCATGAGATAGGTAGCACATTCTAAGTGGTGAAGCAATTGAAGATCATGACACGATGATGGTGATGCCATGGTGATGATCAAGTGCTTGGACTTGAAAAGAAGAAAGAGAAAAACAAAAGGCTCAAGGCAAAGGTATAAATGGTAGGAGCTATTTTGTTTTGGTGATCAAGACACTTAGAGAGTGTGATCACATTTAGGTTCGATAGCCGTACTATTAAGAGGGATGAAACTCGTATCGGAATGCAGTTATCAAAGTGCCACTAGATGCTCTAACTCATTGCATATGCATTTAGGATCTAGTGGAGTGCTAACACCCTTGAAAAATATTTGTGGAAATATACTAACACGTGTGCAAAAGGTGATACACTTGGTAGTTGGCATATTTGAGCAAGGGTTAGGAACTTCACCAATGGAGTGTCAACCCGTAGAGTGCGGACAGTCCGATAGTGCCACCGGCACCCTAGATAGAAAAGATGGAGGTCACTATAAGTGATTAGACGCTGGTCTCTGAAGGACCAGCGTGGCCGGTCAGTAGCAGCAGAAGAAGCGCAGCGTCGGTCGTCGACCGAACGCTGGCGCTGAAACGACCGGACGCTGGCTGGCTGTGTCCGGTCACACTGACGTGGTCGCGCACAGAGGAGTCGCCGAGTGATCGGACACTGGGTGTGTCCGGTCGAGCATGACCAGACGTGTCCGGTTGTGAAAAATCATTTCTAGATGCTTATTGGAAATGACCGGACGCTGAGGTCCAGCGTCCGGTCACTTTGAGCTGCAGCGTCCAATCGTCACTTGACCATTGAGATCGAGCGCTCATCATTTGAAGAGAGGGGACAAGTGGCATGCATCGCGTGACCGAACGCTGAGGTCCAGCGTCTGGTCAATATGACCGGAGCGTCCGGTCACCCCGCGTTGTGCCCAGTGAAGGGGTACAACTGCTCTATTTCGTGGGGGCTTCTATTTAAGCCCCATGGCTGGCTCAAGCTCACACCCTTGGCTATTTGCATTGACATAGCAACCTTATGAGCTTAGCCAAAGCCCTCCCACTCATCTCCATCATTGATTCATCATCTTTGTGAGATTGGGAAAGAATCCAAGTGCATTGCTTGAGTGTTTGCATCTAGAGGCACTTGGTATTCATGTTTCGCTGCAAGATTCGCTTGTTACTCTTGGTGGTTGCCACCACCTAGATGTCTTGGAGTAGCGAGGATTGTCGAGCGGAGGGTGGTGATTGTCTCCGGCTCCGATCGTGGTGATTGTGAGGGGTTCTTGACCTTTTCCCGACGGAGAGCCAAAAGGTACTCTAGTGGATTGCTCGTGGCTTGTGTGATCCTCATCTTGTGTTGGTTGTGCGGCATCCTATTGAGGGTTTGGTGAGTGATGCCAATTAGCGCGTGAACCTCCAAGTGAGTGAATTGCCACAACGAGGGGTAGCTTGCCGACAAGCAAGTGAACCTCGGTAAAAAATTATTGTGTTCATCATTTGATTATGAGGTGATTGGTCTTCATAGTTATTCATTCTTGTGATTGATTGGCTCCTTCCTCGACACGGCGGTATAACCTTCTTGCTCACTCTCTTTATATTACCACAAACTAGTTGTCAAGCTCTTTAGTGTAGCTAGTTGTGAGAGCTTGTTAGTTTGGTTAGTGTAGCTCTTTAGTTAGCCTTTGAGAGCACATTAACTTAGTGTAGTGACATAGCTATTATGTGGATAGAAACTATATCAACTATAATTATGGTAGGTGGCTTGCATTTTTAGTAGGCTAGCACAACACTTGCTTCGCCTCATAATTGTCTAACCGGTTTGCTAAGTGTTGTTGTAGAAATTTTTTATTAGGCTATTCACCTCCCCTCTAGCCATTAGGACCTTTCACCATGCTAGGCCTCATATGGCGTCTTGCCATCGAGCGCACTGGTCGGAGAGCGGTTGGGCAGGTGTACAGCAGTCATCATGGCCTCTCCCCAGTAGACCACTGGCATGCCACGCTATTTGTGGAGCACGTGCACCGCTACCACCATTGTCTGATTGTGGCGCTCGACCATGCCATTCTGCTGCGGTGAGTAGGGCACAGAGTAGTGGCGTTGAATCCCCTCATCGACGCAGTACGCCGCGAACTCAGCTGCCATGAATTCATCACCGTTGTCCATGCGGAGCACCCAAAGCTTGTGGCCGCACTCTTTCTCTGTGGCTGCCTGGTGGCGCTTGATGGCGCCCATAGCTGCCGCCTTGGAATCGAGCAACACGACCCACATATAGCAGATGGCGTCATCACCGAGCAGTAGGAACTAGCATCGTCCTCCAGGAGTGGCCGATGACACTAGAGGTCGCCATGCACTAGCTCGAGCTGCTCGGTGGTGCGGTAGGAGGCTTGACGCGGGAAGGGCTGGTGCTTTAGCTTGGTCACCACACAGGTGTTGTAGAGCTGATCAACGTGGTCAATGTAGGGCATGCCGTGGACCATCTCCTTCTTGCCGAGCTGCTTCAGGGCTTCGAAGTGAAGATGTCCGAAGCGCTCATGCCAGCGCCATGCCTCATCATTCCGGCGCGCGACAAGACAAAGGGGGTGCGCCACCTACACATGGAGCACATAAAGGCAGTTGCTTCCCTGGTTTACCTTGGCGAGAAGATGGCGACCTGTATCCCAGATGTGTAGCACTCCATCCTCAATCTCCACCCATGAGCCGTTCTCGTCCAGCTGCCCGACGCTGATGATGGAGTTCTTCAAGGTCGGGATGTAGTACACCCCGATGAGAAGACGGTGCTCCCCCATCTTGGCCTTAAAGATGATCGAGCCGATGCCCTTGATCTCGACGGCGGAGGCGTCACCGAACTTGATGGAGCCCTTCACGCTGGAGTCTAGGTCGGAGAAGAACTCGTGCCGACCAGTTATGTGGTGCGTCGCACCAGTGTCAAGGTACCAGCTGTTGATCTTGTCATCGGTGGTACCTTTGTTGAGGAAGGCATGGGTGCGCGATTCATCAAGGTGGAGCTCGGCAAAACTAGTCGACCTGGAAAGGGGAAAGTTTGGACCTTTCACCCCCTCCCCTATGTCTTGCTGCAACTCGATGCACCCATGCGCTAGGAACAGGGTGGCATCCTGCTCTTCTGCTTGCGCAATGTGAGCCTGCCCACCGTGGCATGGAGGAAGGCGACAGTCCTTGGCCCAGTGGCGAGTCCGGCCATAGTTGTTGATCCTGCCATAGTTGTTGTAGGTGTCATCCTGGGTCGCCTTACGCTCACCAGCGGCGCCGCCATCAGCGCCGACCTAGCCCCGGGGTCCCTTCTCCTCCTTCTTGCTGCCGCGTGGACGCCGACAATGTCCTTGGAGCCAGATGAGCTGGATCCTTCCTCCTCCTTCTTCTTGTCAAAGGCACACCACTGCTCCATCGTGTGCAACAGCTTGCCTCCGACGGCGCTCGGCTCGGTGTGAGGCCCCTCGCGGTCCTGCACCGCCTTTGGCCTCCCAGTCATGTCCTCGATGGTGAGCTACTCGAAGTTGAGGAGCGTCTCGATCGACATGACGATCTGCGTGTACTTCCTCGGCATGCATCGAAGGAATTTCTCCACCGCGTGATCCTCCGTGAGTTCGGTGTCGCCGTTGCGCGCCATTCGCTCCAGCAGATTGGTAAGACGAAGGGGAAAGTCCTTGACTTGCTCACCTTCCCACTCCCTTCGGAGGCGCTGCAACGTCGCCCGACGCACACGATCTCCGCCGATGCGTGCCACGACGATCGATTCCCACGCTAGCTTTGTCATAGCCTTGTTGGCAAGGGAGGTGCCGAGCTCAGTGGGGACAGCGGCGCACAACGCCTCCAGTGCCCGACGATCATCGTCGTAGTCGACGCCGCCGACGTGAGATGCCTCCCACAACCGCCAGGCCTGTAGCTTGACCTTCATCAGCAGACTCCACTCGTGATAATTCGACTTGGTGAGTATCTGCCAGGGCATTCCCGCTCCGGAGTCGTGGTAGACCGTCTACAGCACCGGGGAGTGGCTGCGCCAACCACGATGCCGCTCTGGTGACGGCGACTGGCTGCGGTGCCCGACCAGGCTACGTGATCCTCCAGTTGGCTCTGGCTCCCGCTCCATCTTGGCGCGCAGTGCTGCGGCCGCGGCTACCGCGGCCTGGGCCGCAGCCGCCGCCTGCCTAGCCGTCTCGGCCACCGCCGCAGCCGCTGCCTCTGCGGCAACAAGGCGCGTCGCGCGATCGTCGACTCTGGCACCCGTGGCGGTGCGCACTCTCGCGATCTGGCTGGAGGTGGACATGGCGCTCGCTCACTCAAGAATCCTCTCGGCTCTGATACCAGATTGTTGGCCCGATTGAATCTCATATTCAGATCTAAAACTACTAGAGGGCAGCTTAGCCCTTAGCCGCTTGGATTGAATGAAAATACAATAGCATATTTTTACAATGACACTCTCTTGCCCTTTATAGGCAAAGTGGACTTCCACTTGCTTCAGCATATTCCAACCACTAAAGTAGATGCTGGGCATATTCCTAACACCAGGCTTGGAAGCCAAGGAAAATAAAAAGTGCAGGAAAAGTAAGATACAAGTGCTTTAGCACTAGACTTATCTATCATCGGTAAGTATGAAACCAATGCAATCATGCACCCTATAATGAGATCTATATGCTTGACTAATATATGCATTATTATTACACGTATCAGTATGTAGATCCCGTCTCTCTTGTAATGGATCATTGTCATTACGACCATCACTATCAAGAGGACCTATTAATTAATATAAACTGCGAGCATCTGTCCTGATTTCCATTGCCATTTCTGCAAGAACCAGCTGCAGCGTAATTGGCTTGGCTTGTCTTCAACTACATGACTTGCATAATGGCCCTCCCGGTTTAACCAAACTATATAATATGATTTGGCGCGAGCGACTACCAATTTGGGACTGCAAATTAGTTATGCACCGGGGCATTCATATGTATATGTTTTTTTTTTTAGGGATTGGAAAAAAGGTACTCAGTGCTAGTATATTTCTGTAAAAAGATGGATGGGAAGACCAGCATATTAATGTAGCTTTTTGCAGAAACAATTGAACACTTCCCTTGTTTGAGAAAAAGAAATATGAGAGAGAGTACTTCATATACGTAATTGCCTTAGCTTTGCGCTAATATTCATTGAATATTTATCATTTTTAATAACGATATTAGATGTGACAGAACCAAAAAAAAAACATGTTTTCCTTTTGGTAGCTTCAGCAAGTAATCCAGCTCATGGATGAATTGGCAAGCATGCCACAGTATAATTATATATATATAAGTACCTAGCTAGTGACCTAGATATAGGACGAAAGACACCAATAGCTACCTTGCTTTAGTTAGTACATCATCGATCACGACGGCAGCGTATAACTGTTAGCATCTTTTACGTAGCGAATCCATGTTATACAAGTATTTATTATTAGTATATATAGAGTCTATATATACCATTGTGCACCAACTGAAACCTTCTAACAGATAATGACAAATCCTACGCAATGTTATATATCTTAGTACCTACAAGCTATGTTTCTACTAATTAATCAGAGAAAAGAGTGCAGAAAGCAATATGAACATTTCATTAGATCTCTATTGTAAATTAAACTTCTCTTATTTATGTTAGTTTTGTGTTTGAGAAGAGCTTGGCAGTCCCAGTTCTCAACAGAAGGGTAACTTGTTCCCATAAGAAAATTTCGATATTGATAGCTTGTACTACCCTTAGGTTCATCAATGAAACAATCGTTTTCAGCTCATCATTATTGTGTATCCCAGGAAGCAACAATATTGAAAATGTGACAGAAGAGCTTTCTAATTATGCTTAAATCATACACCACTGGCACTTCCTATCTTTGGGTGTTCTTTTCTGGTCCATCATTGGGAATATTGTTTTTTCTGGTTTCTAATCATAGCCAAAAGTACACAGAAACATAAATTAAAAAAGTTTTCTGGATTTAGGACTACTTGGTTACATATGAAGCTCTTGAGGAATTAAGAAATGGTGTTTATTACGACTACTCCTTAACTGATGATTATCTGGCACAAACAACAGCTGATCATATTTCCAAACGGTTAAGTCAAGTAATGGAAATAGTACTATGCAAGAGGATGAACAGTTGCACGGCGTTAGGGGATCGTTAACTTAATTAACTCTCTTAACCTAGTCTAATCCAACCGTAATAGTATATATAAAATGACTTCTCAAATCTTCCATATGATGGACCAACAGGGAGACATGTTAGTTAACTGCGACTTGACGAGTATATATGTTATCTCGTAGTAGTTAGTAAACAGAATCTGATAAAGAAATGGGACCAGATCTTTACATGATCCAATTGTCCACCACATGTCACCGTTAGGCAACCTGTAGCTAGTTTGTTGCAAGTTGGTGTGAGTTCTGTACGTCAAACAAAGTTTCTACGTAGACTTCAATCGCCACTTCACGTGTATCTCTACACGCATGTTATATGTTAAGTAAACAATCCCAATCAGAGCGTACTTGTCATCTCTTAATCACAATTAGGGCATTCATCAATTATAAATGTTCTGTTGACT
Organism: Miscanthus floridulus; assembly: GCF_019320115.1. NCBI lineage: Eukaryota > Viridiplantae > Streptophyta > Magnoliopsida > Poales > Poaceae > Miscanthus > Miscanthus floridulus. The sequence continues at coordinate 7,808,952 of NC_089598.1, forward strand.
GTTGTTTAATTACCTGAAGGACAGTTTGATTAAACAATAGTATGCATCCAGTTGGAGGGTACACTGTTCTATTGCAGACGTGTATAGAAAGCCATCTGTAGCACCATGTTTTAAGAACAAAACCGGATATATACCATATGTGAGCCCAGAAAGTCAAATCTCACATATAGCTACAAATAACGGTAATATCAAAAGACGAATGCTCAATATATAACATACTTAGTATGAAAGGTATAACTTTAAACAGCAAACAGCGAAAAGACAACTCCGATCTTCGGGTGAAGACTCCAATCCACAGGGATAACTGACTGGTTGATCACAAGCCTAACTCCTCCAGACTAGCAATCTAGTACCCATCCGGAATTTTTATTCAAATAATTAAAAAAATAAAGCAAGCGTAAGTACATGTCGTACTCAACAAATATAACATGGGGTTCATGAGACTCGAAAGGCTGACACTGGTTTAACTGTGATTAGCTTTTAATGAGTCATCTTTAGCAATTGGGTAGCAACAAGTTTATTCACAAGCCCACATAAACACATGATCAGGTAAACATGAATAATGAATAGCATAAACAGTAATCTTTAATGAGCGTCTTCATCATCAGTATCATCAGTGTTCATCATCTATTCCGTAAGGGTTCCAAGGCCGCTCGTGACCATGAGCACGGCTGATACACCAGTTTTACACTCTGCAGAGGTTGTACACTTTCACTGTGAGTCGTGATTTACCCTTTCGCTCGAGGTAGCTAATCTCTTGACCCACTTCCAAGGAAGGTCGTCAGAGTTCACCATGAAGCCTTTCAAAGGTTCGTCTAACAAGTTAGGGCCATTAGATTCACTCAGCAAACAGATGTAGAGCCCCCTTCCTGATGGCACAATGACGCGCAGCCTATACACAAGGGGACAGAGGCCGCACTATACCCAATTCGTCAAGTCATTCTTACACCAATAAAGGTAACAACTAACAAGCTAGAAAAGGTCCTCATATTGAGCTAAAGCCAGAGCCATGTAGCCCCCACAGCTATACTATAAGTCCTGGATGATCACTTACAGATAAGTCCTTAGGAAGAGGAATCTAGAGCACCATAAAAACAGCCCAATGCTCTAGCCCCCTGATTCCATGTTGCTAAAAAGCACCTTTTAGTATTTATTGCATATACCATTAGTCAAGTTACAAGATCATGGTCTTTAATTGAGCACTAGCATCATACTACCCAATGCAATACCCTATAGGTAACAAGGCACAAGGTAACAAAGCACTAGAAAATTCTTAGTGGCATTCAAGGTAGACACATGCAGTATGAATTAAATGATTAAAAGTATATAGGACAATAAGGAAGATCCCATGCTATACTTGTCTTAAACTTAGATCCTTTTTCTAGTCCAAACCTTCAATGAATTGCTTCTTGATTCACCGCGTATAGCTCACCGACTGGACATGATCATAAAGCACCACATAAGCATCCGAACAAACATGCATAGCATTCAAACATAACTATATTAGAAAAATACACCAATTAGTGAAAAAGAATTTGAAATCAAATCTACGCGTTGCTACGATCACATAGATGTGAAAAACACGCTATTCGGAACTACGGTGAACAAGATACATCTACCGATAGATTTACTTTAAAAAGAAACTATAGGCTTTATTTATTTTAGCTATATAAAACATGTATAAGATACTTCAAAGAAATACCTTAATTGAGTTAAATCAAATTATACTTGATTTAGAAAAACAAGGTAAAACTAATCATATAATTGACCAAGGTGAAAAGCCTAAGTTACTTTTAATTAGAAAAATCCAATTGAATAATCATTATTCAAGTTAGGCGTTAAACCATAAAATTCTAGAGCTCTTGACATAGAAAACATTGATACTAAAGCATAGATTTTGTCGTTACGAATCTAACGTAACTTGAACGAGTCAAATCGGAGCTAATACGGAGAAGATATGACCAACTGAAGATAGTGGCAATTTTGTAAATATTTTGAAATCAATTTCGTATTAAAAATAATTAAAAACTGAATTAAAACAGTCCTGTGGACTAGGGCTCATTTTTTGAGAAAACACAGGGGTCAAAACATAGAAATTAGGGGCATTGATTGAATTAATTTGAACTACGCTGGACGACGGGTTGATTTCAAGGAAACTCAGGGGCTTTTTCGCAAAAGTGCTGGTGCTGGTGGGGTTGACTGGGTCGTTGTCCACGTGGACGCCACGTGGCAATGCAGGAGTGGACCGGGGTGGTGAGCTGGCCGTGGACCGGCTGACGTGAGAAAGTGGACCAAGTCCACCACTGTGTCGTGGACCGAAGGGGTATGAATTAACGCGATCTAATCTTGACCGTTGATCTGGATTCAAACAGCCAGGAATAGATCAGAGAGAGAGAGAGAGCAGACAGGCATGGCCGGCAGCGAACTTGGTAGCGGCGCCATGGTCGGCGATGAGAAGCTCATCGGCGAAGCTTGAAACCGGCCCTAGAGACCACGAGAGAGCAAACCGAAAACATGGGGAGAACGAGGATGGAGAGGCGAACTGACCAGGTAGTTTTCGCTATCAGAGATGTCACAGAGGTGATGCGAGTGCGGTGGAGCAGATGGCGAGCATGGTGGCGCTAGGTTAAGCGGCGGCGCAGCGATTCAACGAGGTGGCTATGACTTCGAGGCTTGGGATGGGGAGGCACGGCCGTGGGCAGCTACTATTTATGGCATAGGGAGCATCTTGGCGTACACGGCAAGGCGGACGAGGCGGGGCAGCGTGGACTCCTCAGCGGCGACGGTGAGTCCAGGCGAGTCACGAGGTACAAGTGCCTGACATGTGGACCTGGCATGTCAGCAACCGAGAGAGGGGAGGAGACGTGCGGCGGTGTGGCTGCTGGGTCGGTGCGAAGCTAGGCCGGCCTGATGTGGAGAAAGGGAAACAAGCCACGCGGGGAGCAAGGTCGAGCAGGCCAAATGCCGGGTAGGGAGAGAGAAAAAATAAATAATTTCTTTTCTATTTTCTTTTCCTATTTCAAAACCTCATTCAAATATGAAGCAAATCAAGTTTGAATAGGGTTTCAAATACACTTTTCAATTCAAACAAAAATGAGCAAATTTTAGTAAGTTTTCCAAAGATAAATTTTACAACTTTTTAAATTCTTTTATTTTCTATTTTTCTTTTCTTTTATTTCAAAGCCATTCTCAAATTCATTTTCAAAGGCATTTTGAATTCATTTTGAATTTTGGATTCAACCACTCATTGCAATAAATTAAATGCACTAGCATATATGCACATCCATGTTGCTACCCCTTATGATAAATTTTAATATAATGAAAAATATTTTCCTATATTTCATGAGCACAAAAATACAGAATTAAATCAGTTTAGCTATATTTCAAAAGAAGCAAATTTTAGGGTGTTACAATTCTACCCCCTTAAAATGAATCTCGTCCCCGAAATTCAGAAGACGTCGACTAAGAGATAGGGATACTCCATCTTTATATTCTTCTTTACTTCCTCATATAGTTCCATCTTCTTGATAAGGATTCCACTTTACTTTACATACCTGTTAATCTTACTCCAAGTAACTTGCCCAATTGATTCCAAGATTCTGACAGATACTCCAAACAATACTCAGGTAATTCCAATCACTAGGCCATTTTTCTCTTTTTAGTCCATACTATCAATTCTCTTTCTTAAAATAGTCATCTTCTAATATAGCCTTATGAATCTCTTGGTCCACAGTAGATTCTATCGCCAATCTTCAAAACATTAATGATTTCGGTTAAGTGGCTCGAACTTGAAATACAATTCTTAGTCCTTGGTGTCACACGAACCTTCTTAGCACAATTCTCCATTGCTAAGGGCATCGGCCATGACTTTGCTCATTGAAGTAATAGCACTTTTCCAAGTTATAATCAATTTCATTCCAACGAGGATAACACAAGCCCAAGATCAACTTAGTGAAGATGTCCAATAGATTCTTGTGATCCTCCTAGATGTTACTTTTACTTCAAAAAAAATAGTACTTCCATGCTTCACAATGGATAACTCTAGATAACATGTTAGGTAGTTCAACTCATGCTTCCTTAGTTGACTTAATGAACAAGCCACTACTTTTCTTCTCATATAAGGACACATCCCACACCTTGATAAGGTGCATCATTGTAGATAGAAAAACTGTTGTCCTGAACTAGCAAAGCTAATACTTAGATTTTACTTCAACCTCTTCTTGGACTCCTTCAAATACTTAGCTGATGTCTCTTGATCCAAGCAAACTTAAAAGCTTCTTCAGTAGCTCTACCAATATCTTAATGATCTTGGATAAACCTCCCTTGAACCTCTAACCAAACCTCATTATTAAAGACTCTGAGTTTCTCTCACATCTTTGAGTGGGTTCCTATCACATCATTAACTTTCTTCAATCCAAACCTTCTTGTCATGCTTAGTATATCATTGGGATTTCCTCAGACTCCGTAGAACTAACTGTAGTTATTAGATATCTCATTCCTATGTCATTAACGCCTACTTCTCCTAGGTATGTTGAAGATTGGACTCCCAGCTAAGGATAGCTCGAATTGCAGAGCCATATTGACGAATGCATCCATTCCTCGTAGATGATCCAATAACTTATCAACCGAGCAAAGGATACTTACTCTGGCTTATGAAGCCATCAAATGATATACATCCTCTGGGTACCACCTTTCTTATCAGATTAACCGATTCTTCCAAGTGAGAGCTAGAGAGCATAACTGAACTTCATATGGCACCTTGAGCATTTGGACCCTTCTTAGTTGGATAGTTTGCATAGGCGTGATCGTCTATCTTATTGATCTCCTCCAAAGGTTTTGATCCTGGGACCTCTGGGTTATGGGCCCACCACGCTTCTGCTTCACAAACTAAAACGTATGATACTTCATCTTGAAAATTCTTCAACTTGGCTACCCCCTTAAGAAAAGATCAACTAGGGAACATAAGAAGGGTAGCTTTCACCTTCTTCCAGATAAGATAACTAGTATCAAGACATTCTGACATCCTAATGAGACTCTTGTGTATGGGCAAGGACAAGAAATCTGAAATTCCTCGCCTGATGAAAAACAGCAGCGCAGTAAAATAGTTGTAACTCTCATTCTGTTAATCCAATGAAGTTGTAGCTTACATCTTTGGAAAGCTTATCAAATCTTGCACAACTTCCTTATAGAACACTTTTCCAAATTCTATAGTTCAGGTAGCCAGAAACAGTGCACAACAGTAACTACTCCAGCTTTTAAACAGCCCATGTGTACCGTCTTGTGATTTTCATAACTCCATAACCAATATAGCTATCGAGGTGATTCTTGTGGTCAAAGAAAACTATTGAAGTCTACTATTGTCCAGAATTCTTTCATGATTTTTTATCGTTCAAAATCAGAGATAAAAGCCGAAGAGGGCAGGCTGCTCTGAAAGACAGGATAGGGAAAACAGAAGAAAACCATAGCCCAACTATTTATTGCATTGATCCTTATACCTTAGTCCTATAAACTAAATGAAATTATGGGAACACCCAACAAGATCATTGCAGTCATTACAAAGATTCAAAGCAAGCATAAGCATAATGATAATTCAACAAAGCAATAAAGGTGCACAACTCAATCATTGACTCAACTTGCTATACTATCGTCCTTATTATACTAGGGGTAACAATCCTAAGACTCATCTTCAAATTATGCAAGAAGGTGATGAGGGATAGTTCTAAAAGCATATCAAATCAAGGAGTGAAGATGAGAACAAAGACTTGAAAATAAGCACCAAGGTAGAGATGAATAACAAGGGTAGAGATATAGTAGAGAAAAAATATCAAGGTTCATAGAGCAAGAGTTTATGTAGCAACTTCTAAACCTTAAAATGACCAGTTTATACTAGGCTTGTATCCTACAGTCAATATTGCTCTGATACCACTTTGTAGCACCCGATTTTAAGAACAAAACCGAATATACACCATATGTGAGCCCAAGAAGTCAAATCTCACATATAGCTACAAATAAGGGTAATATCAAAAGAGGAATGCTCAATATATAATGTACTTAGTATGAAAGGTATAACTTTGGACAGCAAACAGCGGAAAAACAACTCCAATCTTCGGCTGAAGAATCCAATCCATAGGGATAACTGACTGGTTGATCACAAGCCTAACTTCTCTAGGCTAGCAATCTGGTACCCATCCAAGATTTTATTCAAATAATTGAAAAAATAAAGCAAGCATAAGTACATGTCATACTCAACAAATATAATATGGGGTTCATGAGGCTCAAAAGGCTAACACTGGTTTAACCGCGATTAGCTTTTAATGAGTCATCTTTTAGCAATTGGGTGGCAACAAGTTTATTCACAAGCCCACATAAACACATGATCAGGTAAACATAAATAATGAATAGCATAAAAAGTAATCTTTAATGAGCATCTTCATCATTAGTATCATTAGTGTTCATCATCTATTTCGTAAGGGTTTCAAGGCCGCTCGTGACTGTGAGCACGGCTGATATAACAGTTTTACACTCTGTAGAGGTTGTACACTTTCACTGTGAGTCATGGTTTACCCTTTTGCTCGAGGTAGCTAATCTCTTGACCCACTTCCAAGGAAGGTTAGCAGGGTTCACTATGAAGCCTTTTAAAGGTTCGTCTAACAAGTTAGGGCCATTAGATTCACTCGGCAAACAGATATAGAGCCCCCCTTCTCGATGGCACAATGACGTGCAACCTATACACAAGGGGACAAAGGCCGCACTATACCCGATTTATCAAACCATTCTTACACCAATAAAGGTAACCACTAACAAGCTAGAAAAGGTCCTCATACTGAGCTAAAGCCAAAGCCATGTAGCCCTCACAACTGTACTATAAGTCCTGGATGATCACTTACAAGTAAGTCCTTAGGGAGAAGAATCTAGAGCACCATGAAAATAGCCCAATGCCCTAGCCCCCTGATTCCATGTTGCTAAAAAGCATATTTTAGTATTTATTGCATATACCATTAGTCAAGTTACAAGATTATGGTCTTTAATTGAGCACTAGCATCATACTACCCAATGCAATACCCCATAGATAACAAGGCACAAGGTAACAAAACACTAGGAAATCCTTAGTGGCAGTCAAGGTAGACACATGGAGTATGAATTAAATGATTAAACGTGTATAGGACAATAAGGAAGATCACATGCTATACTTGCCTTAAACTTAGATCCTTCTTCTAGTCCAAACGTTCAATGAATTGCTTCTGGATTTACCGCGTATAGCTCATCGACTGGACATGATCATAAAGCACCACACAAGCATCCGAACAAACATGCATAGCATTCAAACATAACTATATTAGAACAATACACCATCAGTGAAAAAGAATTTGAAATCAAATCTGCATATTGCTACGATCACACAGACGCGAGAAACACGCTATTCGGAGCTACGGTGAACAAGATACATCTACCGATAGATTTATTTTAAAAAGAAACTTGTCGACACGGAATTTTGTCACGTGCCGAGGACACACGAGCAAGCCGGAAGGGTCCACTCGATAGAGCTGGAGATCCGCCTAGCTTCAGTGCAGGGGTGGTCGATCCTGCGCACTCCTCCCGAGACATGCCAGTCAATTTGACCCTGTAATTGACAAGGAGAGAAAGTTTATCAATAATTAAGGGCGGAACATGCCGGTGTTGCCAGACAGTCCTGAATATGCGGCTCTGAGAGCCGATATGAAAGGAGATCGACTAAATAGTCGATTCCAGCATATTCACAAGAATAAATCGGTTAAAGCTCATGGGGTTGTGTAAGAAGAATCGGTTATCACTCTAGATGAATATTATTGTTTAAATAAATATTGGTCAATGGCAATAAGATATTAACAATAATTAGTTCATGCTAAGCCAATAACTGCAAGTAACCGAACTCCTTTATAAAAGAAACATATCATCATCATTCAATCATTTAATAGAGATAAATCTAATGAACATATTAGATCTCATCTATCGCTATAACTAGTGGGGCATGAGACAGAATCATACAGGCCATAGAAACAGCAATAGACTCGACGATCCTAACTTATTACTAATATCAGTGGGGCATGAGGCAAAATCATGCATGTCGTAATACAATAATAAGATCATGAGGCTAACACATCTTTCGACCTGTCGCTACTTCAACGATCTCGTAATGCGAATTGTTCGTGAAAGCGCTCGATATCGGCTAAAACAGCCAATTCAGGCATAACGCACAGTTAAGGTCATGCCCTCTCAGGAATAGATCTACCAAATAACGATCCCCACTCCACGGTGCTAACAGTGGGGTGTGAGGTAGAATCACACAGGCCGTGATAACGGGCCATGGAACAGTTTTTGCTAGCCAATAAATCTACTCAAGATCAAACATGCCTTAACCGCACGCTATGCTCGATCAAGATTGACATAAAATAGCCGATAAAACATAACTCATCATTTAAAGTGCAGATTAGATCAGTTTAAATTAACAAACGATGGGTTAACAAAGATATAAAGGCCGATCTAGATCAATCCCAATCGGGCAAAGTGATATTGCTATAATTAAGTAAATAATGGAAGCGACAAGCAATATCGGTAACTTAATGAATCTATCCAAAGGAACGCCACCCTTAGATAAAGCCGATAACTTGACCTTAATCTAGTTTGAGCAGTGGAGGTCGACCGGATCGATGTAGCCGTACTTGAACTAGACAAGAGTCAATAACTAACTTATACCAGAGTCGTAGTGAAGGTCGACCGGATCGATGTAGCCGTACGGATAGAAGTATAAGCCATGACGGTACTTACAAACAAATAGTGGAAGTCAACCGGATCGATGCAGCCGTACTTGCTGAAGAACTCGCCGAGATCTACTCTACTCCTACTCCTAAGGGGTGGCCGGAGCCGATGTGTACTTTACAATAGCCGGGGTTTGATATTTATACACGGGACCTACGTATGACTCCTATCTAAGCACGACTCATCACAATCTTTGGCCCTAAGAGAAAACATTCCTAATTTAAGATAACTTGGACTTTAATCTTTCCCCTTTTGTAGGGTCCATCATGTCTTGTCCCGGCGCCGATCTTAGCCTTTGTCGTTATCTGCTGGCGCTGCCTGAAGAAAGCCAATTCTAGTACTGCATTCGAATCAGCTGATTCCGATCTGCACGTAATTGATTCCCTGCTAACATGATCTTGGGAGCTTTCGAGTCCTTGCAATTCTTTTTCCAAATTTTGGTGTAAACAAAACTATAGGCTTTATTTATTTTAGCTATATAAAACATGTATAAGATACTTCAAAGAAATACCTTAATTGAGTTAAATCAAATTATACTTGATTTATAAAAATAAGGTAAAACTAATCATATAATTGACCAAGGTGAAAAGCCTAAGTTACTTTTAATTAGAAAAATCCAATTGCATAATCATTATTCAAGTTAGGCGTTAAACCATAAAATTCTAGAGCTCTTGACATGGAAAACATTGATACTAATGCGTAGATTTTTTCGTTACGAATCTAACGCAACTTGAACGGGTCAAATCGGAGCTAAAACGGAGAAGATATGGCCTACTGAAGATAGTGGTAATTTTGTAAATATTTTGAAATCAATTTCATATTAAAAATAATAAAAAACCAAATTAAAACAGTCCTGTGGACCAGGGCTCATTTTTGAGAAAACACAGGGGTCAAAACATAAAAATTAGGGGCATTGATTGAATTAATTTGAACTATGCTGGACGGCGGGTTGATTTCATGGAAACTCAGGGGTTTTTTTGCAAAAGTGCTGGCGCCGGTGGGGTTGACTAGGTCGTTGTCCACGTGGGCGCCACGTGGCAATGCGGGAGTGGACCGGGGTGGTGAGCTGGCCGTGGACCGGCTGACGTGGGAAAGTGGACCAAGTCCACCACTGTGCCGTGGATCGAAGGGGTATGAATTAATGCGATCTAATCTTGACCGTTGATCTAGATTTGGACTGCTAGGAATAGATGAGAGAGAGAGAGAGAGAGCGCGGATCGGTGTGGCCGGCGGGGCCATGGTCGACGACGAGAAGCTCATCGGCGAAGCTTGAAATCGGCCCTAGAGACCACGAGAGAGCAAACCGAAAACACGGGGAGAACGAGGACGGAGAGGCGAACTCACCCAGGTAGTTTCCACGGTCGAAGATGGCACGGAGGCGGCGCGAGATGCGGCGGAGCAGACAGCGAGCACGGCGGCGCTAGGTTATGCGGCGGCGTAGCGATTCGGCAAGGTGGTTGTGACTCCGAGGCTTGGGATGGGGAGGCACGGCCGCGGGCAGCTGCTATTTATGGCCCGGGAAGCATCTTGGCGCGCATGGTAAGGCAGACGAGGCGGGCGCAGCGCGGACTCCTCAGCGGCGACGATGAGTCCGGGCGAGTCACGAGGTAGAAGAAGTGCCTGACATGCGGGCCCGACATGTCAGCAACCGAGAGAGGGGAGGAGACGCGCGGCGGCGTGGCTGCTGGGCCGGCCTGATGCGGAGAAAGGGAAACGGGCCACGCGGGGAGCAAGGCTGAGCGGGCCAAATGCCGGGTAGGGAGATGGAAAAAATAAAGAATTTCTTTTCTATTTTCCTTTCCTATTTCAAAACCTCATTTAAATATGAATCAAATCAAGTTTGAATAGGGTTTCAAATACACTTTTTAATTCAAACAAAAATGAGCAAATTTTAGTAAGTTTTCCAAAGATAAATTTTACAACTTTTTAAATTCTTTTATTTTCTAATTTTCTTTTCTTTTATTTCAAAGCCATTTTCAAATTCATTTTCAAAGGCATTTTGAATTTATTTTGAATTTTGGATTCAACCACTCATTGCAATAAATTAAATACACCAGCATATATGCACATCCATGTTGCTACCCCTTATGATAAATTTTAATATAATGAAAAAAAAATCGTATATTTCATGAGCACAAAAATACAGAATTAAATCATTTTAGCTATATTTTAAAAGAAGCAAATTTTAAGGTGTTACACCATCAATAGATTATATATGATTTTTTGAGCGTGATAGATTATATATGATAATATGAGAGCCAGTCAACAAAGATTGTTGGAGACCGAATTCCCTGCTCCGGTCCTTGATCTGTTCTTCGTGTTGACATCATCAGTTACGTACGATGAACGTTTTGCTTGTTTAGTGGGAAGCAGATCAGATGTCAATATATGTGTCATAATGTATCAGTAAAGTGTATGTGCCCTCCGTCCATAAAAGACTGTAATTCTCGCTTTTCGAGGAGAGAAATAATATTAAGTCTGACTAATAGATTTATATTAAAAATTACTAACATTTATTATACTGAATAAGTATAGTTAGATTAATCATGAAATATATTTTCATAGCAAACTTATTTAGAGACATGAATATTGATATTATTTTTTATAAATTTAGTCAGACTTTAAAAAAGTTGGTCTGGTTCAAATCTATAATTACACTGTTATTGGGATGGAGTACAGTCACTGTCACGGTTTACATGCTTCCCCTTTCCCTACGAAAGATGATAAGGTAACTTAGATCAAGATGCATTATTTGATTCGGATTAGATAAGGATCTTGATGAATGGATAGTTGCATAAATAAGAGCAAATGTCACTGTAAATAAGGGCAGATAGTTCATTTCCTCTTCAGATGTTCAACTTGCAATGCGCAGTCTGATCTCCATGGTGTCACGGTGTAGAAATAAACCGACAAGTGCTGTGACCTGAAACTTTCTGTAATCTTAGTATTTACAAAGTTACTACAATTTGTCACATAATCTATACTAGGTAGTTAGGATAAGCCGGGCTTTGTTGCATGGGTGCATGCATCTGTTGACATCACCTTTACTGAAACCGCGGGCGTGATGATGGTTGGTGCATGCATCTGTTCATACAAATGCTAATAAGAGTATAAGACTGTAAAATCACCAGCAGAATACTAGAATCCAAAATGGCTTAGATTTTGCGTACTAGGTTTGGATTTCTCATCCCCAATTTTATTTACATGCATCATCAGATAGCAATGTTCATTGGAATATTTTTCCTGGAGCAGGTTCCCTCTGAACTCTGATGGACAGCGAGATGGTTAGATGGATACACAACACAACTGTGCCGCTGCGACAATTTTCTCTGATGGACAGCGAGATGTACTTCATTCAGTAACTGTCGTAAAAAAACAAATCTTTCCTCATTGTAGGCCTAACTATCCATGATTGAGTGATGCAGATTTCAGTGCATGCCTGCCAAGTCAACTTTGATGCTTGTGCGTGCAGATGAAGCAAGAACTGTTGTGGTGTGGCTGACAATTCGTCAACTAGTTTGGGCCTGTTCGGCTAGTATTAAAGCCGGCTAAAGCTATTTTATTGTGAGAGAAAAATACTGTAGATTCTAGCTGATAAGCCGCCTGATAATAGTCGGTTAGAAATAGTCGCACAGGAGGAATTCAGTTTCAGTCTGCTGTAGGAAACTGTTTGAATCCTGAACCTCTGTGTCTGTGTCTGTGTCTGTGTCTGTGCCTGAAAACAGGCACAAGCTACCTGATTCTACTATTCCATACTAGCAAGTAGCAACAGTGTGAATCTGAGATACTCCTGTACAACATCTGAAGATACCAGAATAATATATGCAACTTGCTGTGCAGTAGTACCTTGTTTGCTCTTTTTTTTTCAGGGTACATGGGTCTATTCATTAACGAACTTAATCATCTGCAGAACAGTACTCTTTCAGTTGTCTTCTTATATATTGTCTTGTACTGCACATGTGTTTTAGTGAGATGGTTGTGGACTGTAACTGTAAGCACAGGATCATTGTGCTATATATGGTTGCTTGCTAAACTCATCTAAGCTAACACTCCAAGGGATTATACATACATGTTGACCCCTAAATCCAGGCAGCAGTTTGTAACCTAATTACCTAGCCTCCTGTCCACAGTTGTCTGACCAAACATTTACAAATAAATACTTACTGTGGTTTTGTCGCCGATGACTTTTCCTCCTTCCTTGGTACAAGTCCAAGTAACCGGGAGGCTGTTACACGCCGATCGAAGCTGACGCTTAGTTAGTTAACTAAATTTGTTATTTATGTAACCTGTGAGTAGTTCAGCGTGCACAATCCGTGTACACGGCAGATGATGAGCAGGGAAACCATCAATCACAAGTCACAAGTCATGCCAATAAGAGGCATGGAACTAACAAGAGCCATGATTGACTTGAGAAAAAAAATGAAAACATTCACTGAACTTTGCCCAATGAACAATGTGGCTTCAGACTTTTTTTCATGCTATAACTCAGTTGAGACCATGCAATCCTACTTCATACACGAATACTACATCAGATTAGATAGATACTTAGCCCAATATAAAATATATTCTAGGGAGAGGAGAAGAGGATCAGAGAAGCCTGTGATGAAGTCAAAGGCATAGCTGAGAAGCATGGAAAAGCCATGAGCAGTGAGCATGACAGCGACACGCCCATCCAATGAGTGCAGAGTGACTAGCAACAGGGCCTGATTATTCCTACTGGGGAAGCACAGAAAGCACGAGGAGCCTGAGACGCTGCTGCTTGTTGACGGCCTGCGTTGGTTAGGCCAATGGAGAAGAAGTGGACGGAAGCACACACATGCTGATTCCTGTAGCTTGCAGTAGCAGTCACCAGTGTCTGCTGATGCCATTTGTGTAGCTTGGCAAGGGATGTTTTTGAGGTGATCTTGACCTGAGTGAGACATATGGACATATAGACGGTGACTGTGACTCTGTGAGGTGGTGATCTGAGCCTCTTCTCTTCTCCGGAACTGGAGCTGGAGTGAGTAGTTCTCTTCCTGTGGCCACCGCACCATCCGTGTCTGCCTGAAAGCTTGATGCTCTGTTCTATGGCCAAGCAGGGGACGGAACGGCTGTGGTAAAACTGACAAAGAAAAAAAGCTGATAAAACAAAGAACAAACCGGCAAAAAAAAGCTGATAATAAAAAACGAAAAATACGCCGTCGCCGGGGATCGAACCGGGTCGCCCTCGTGACAGGGGGGAATACTCACCACTATACTACAACGACTTCGTTGGATGCGTTGCTTACAAAATTTTATAAAACTACAAAGGCAAACCACAGACAGTATCAAATCCGAGACACCTTTGTGTTTCAATTCTGATTCAAATCAAATAGTTACAATAGATCTGGAGATTGTGCAGATCATGGTACCAAACACACTCTTTAACTAGATGTATTCAAAATAACTGCAAATGAGGATCACACACAACCTGCCGATAGCATGTTGATTCAGCAACATCGTATTATTTGGGTAGCTTCCCACCACTTCTACAAAACGTTCATTCAAACCACAACCAGTCTGAACATGGATTCGTATAAACTAACACATTGGTATCACCACCATACTTCCTTGTCCTACTGAAACAAAACCCCACAGTACGAAATTTAACAGAATATGGAACGATGAACATGTGGTGAGAGGGGCCTGATGTATCTGTTCTATATATCTATTGTTTTACATCCACCAATATGCAATACAACACCGTTTGAGGGAGGCACGTAACAGCAAACCAACGGATCATCGGATGGGCGTGTATGAGTGGCCTCCAGAGGAAGGGCCGGAGCCCTTCTGCTGCTCCTCAGCCGCCATCTTCTCCTTGGTCATCGTCCCAACGTCCGTGGCAGCCTTGGCGACCTTGTTGAATGCACCGGTGACCCACGACGCGCTGGTGAAGACGTACCTGTTCTTCATGATGGCAGACCCGGCGCTGCTGACCTTCTGCTCGGCGGCGGCAAATGCTGACTTGGTCTTGTCGGAGACCTGGAACTTCTGGTCCATCTCCTTCACCTTCCCGGTGACCAAGGAAGTGCCCGTGGTGATCTTATCGCTCAGCCCAATCTTCTTGTCAATGGAGGCTACCTTAGCACCGGCTGTGGATGTGAAGCCATGCTTCTCATCCAACGCTTTGGCCTTGCCAACTGCGTCTTTGCCTAGCACGAAACCCTTAGCAAGCATAGTGCTCACAGCATCCTCGGCCTTGTGGACAACAGTGTTGTCTCCACCAACTGCAACTCTGGTTCCACTCTGACAACAGAATATATTGTTCAGTACAAGTTACTGATGTATTAAAAAAAAAAACATACTGGAGCTGTTCATATCTGACTACTACAATAAGTAATGGCTTTCGAAGTCATGAATACAATTATGGACAGATAATGAAACAAGCTCTGGTCTCTGGTGCATGGAAATCACACTTGATAATTTTCAAAAGTGTGACTTGCAAAAAGGTAACTGGATGTCAATCAAATTGGTAGACATATGCAATTTACCATTATACTTGGCCTGAGGGACTTTAATTCTTAGACATGCTGAACAAATTATAGTTAGGCATTTAGGGTGTCCTTTCAAAACTACTGAACAGAACAACGACGATGGAATGTAAATAAAAACACCACAGGTTGTGCTCGACAATTAGAACAGAGATAAACATCCATTTGACCTACTGACTTGAATTGGAGTGAAGACGCAGATATATATGTCAAAGTACAGTGTTGTGGTATTGACGAAATGAAAGAAAAACTCAGTTTCCCAAATATAAAAGACATATTTATAATTGTGTATCATGTTCAATTCAGGATACAGTCATACAACCTCACATAAACAATTAAATGCAGACAAGGTGAGCACAAAAACTAGAGGCATATCATACCATTGGTGGAGCAGAGACAGCAGGGGGTGGCTGATACTCTGGAGCAGGCGCAATGATGACAGAAAGATCAACTATTGTGGCACCCTGTGACAGTCATATAAAATTGCATTGATGTTATTTTTCTAGGAGCACGAACACAAC
The DNA here is from genome assembly GCF_019320115.1 of Miscanthus floridulus. Lineage (NCBI taxonomy): Eukaryota > Viridiplantae > Streptophyta > Magnoliopsida > Poales > Poaceae > Miscanthus > Miscanthus floridulus. Next base: position 7,824,778 of record NC_089598.1, read on the forward strand.
ACAATGTTGCAAGGGCAGCAAATTCTTTGCAATTTGCAAATTCTGCTAAAGAGATCCACAAACATTCCATTTGAGTGAAGCATTTAGTCATAGCTCTAATACAACAACATTTTTTGGTCCCAAGCAAAGGGGTACACTAGAGGTAGCGCTATGGTGATCAATTATAGCCAAGCCAAGTAGTGAAAAATCATAGAGTGAAGTATTGTAAGAACTCCACTAAATCATACTAAGGCCTCCAGGTAGGCAGGTACTGACCGATAGAAGAAGTGCAGTATCTGCGCCCTGTGCGTCTTTGAAAGTGACATATGCAACTTGAGACCACTCATCACCACTGCCAAAGGATGAAAGGAAAGAGAAGCAAACTAATGAGGATGACAATCAAAGGCTTGTACGGACATGAAAAGAGAAGGGGCGACCTAGATGGACAAGTTTTACGAACCTCTGCATCTCCACATGTTCAATATCTCCTGAAAAGGAAAAGAACTCCTTAATGTCTTGCACAGTTGCACTAAGAGAGACGTTGGTGACCTTCACTGTCCTCACCTGCAGTAAATGGAACATTAATACGGAAGTACTGAAGAATATTATGAAGCAAAGGAAGGGACAATTGTGGAAATCAGTGCACATTATTTCCTTCGACCTATTGACTGACATAACATAAACTTGAACTTTCTCATCCAAATACATGTAAGCCATACCTAGGCATGTGACAATCAGAAGAGAAGCATTAAAAACGCATATCATACAACAAGCTTAGTAAATACTTCCATTGAAACGCTTTTAAAGCTCATGGGCTAGGTTCGTCGAGTAAACCAGCCTGTGACGCATAAAGCACTCATTATTTTTTTGACAACTGTATAAACCGCAGATAGGATACAAGTATTCGGGCCTTGTTTAGTTGGCGAAATTTTTTGGGAAATGGTACTGTAGCACTTTTCGTTGTTATTTGGCAATTAGTGTCCAATCATAGTCTAATTAGGCTTAAAAGATTCGTCTCGTGAATTTCGTCTAAACTGTGTAATTAGTTTTCTTTTTTATTTATATTTAATGCTTCATGCATGCGTCCAAAGATTTGATGTGACGGGGAATCTTGAAAAATTTTGCAAAATTTTGGGAACTAAACAGCACCTCGGCTAAAATTTACGCATGCCTCTACTGGTATTTCAGAATAAGCAGAGTAGCAGACAACTATCCCCACATGGCTAGAGATTATTTCATCAGGCGGCCCAATGGCACCATCAATCGCAATGAAGGAGTGTTGAAGGCATAGGCATTCGGTAGTTCACTTAAAACGGACAATTTTAAGGCACGTATACCATGCAAGTCAAAGTGAATGGCAAATGGCCTAGTACCTTCTCATAATGATTGTTCTGCAATTGTAGAACCTGACGGTCAAAGCAAGTCCTAGAACATGTAGCAAATCGTTCACGGGTATCAACAAGTATGGTATGAGCCTACTTGCAGCAATCCCCTGTGGTACCAACAAGTATGGTATGAGCCTACTTGCAGCAATCGACTGGACCTATCCCACAGCACTTGACCTAATATGTCTTCTCAGAACGCTTTTGGTTTTGGCAATTGCACAAGCTGATAGCTAGGCTGCTAGAGCCAGTCAAAGAAAGGCCTACAACATGTCACAAATCATTCAACGGTGATGTCAACTAGCATCCTAGTAAGCCTACTTTTAGGAAATCCTCTGGACCGATCTCACAACGTTGGGCGCCTAACCTACGAGTCCCCCGATGATGCAGATGTGCCAAGCACGCAACGCGAGCATGCTCCCGCTCAGTGCGCGCCCATCTATCTGTGTGTTCCAGTCGGTCTCGCAGAGATTTGCGCAGGGGGTCCTCTCGACATGCGACTATACGAGCAAGCTACGCTCCAATCCAACTACGCCCAGATCCAATTCCAAGCGAACCCTAGCCCCACCGAATCGGCAGCGAAGCTTGCTCGCTGCATCAAGCTTCTCCCGCAGGCAGGACAGCAAGGAACTCAGCCCAGGCGGGGGCACTCGGGGTGGGCGGGAGGCGATTGAGCCTAGTCTAGAAAGCCAAAATCTCACGGGCGCTAGCGCTACGGTGCCCCCGCTCTCCTGCTCCGGCACGAGACGAACCGGATCCAGCGCGCCACCGACCACCGGAAGAGGGCTCAGAGAGGGAGGGAGGGTGCAGCAGCAGCAGCACTCACCGGCGCCTCCACGGGAACCTCCGCCGCCGTCGCCATGGGAGGGGAAGCCGATTGGATGGATGGATGGATGGTGATTAGGGAGCGGATTAGCGGCGCTGACTGGAATGGATTGGAATGGGAGGAGACTAGTAGTACGAACAGGAGGAGACGACTACTTGTTGGGTGTTACGGCCAAGGCAAGGCAGCAGCAACGAACAAGCCAGAGAGAGACGAAACCGCGTGCTACTATTTTCCTTTCCAGTTTTCCATGAGAACAAAAAATAAGTAAACTGTATATTATTTGTTAGTAGAAAACAACAGAGAAAAAAAATTACAGAGAAAAAAGAATAGATTAAAAATAAAATATATATGGATGGAACTTTTGTTTTACAAGGTTATGGATGGCACTTTGTCCTCTCTGTTGGGAACCTAGCACTACTTGGTACACGACCTCTCAGTACACGGTGCTGTCGTGCGGACACTTGTATAAGCCGGCTTCTTTGGACACCGTTCAGGGTCTGTTCGGAACGTAGGAATTTCACAGGAATCAGTTTAATTTCACAGGAAAAACGCAGAAATGAAAAAAAAATCCCGCATTCCAAACAGACCCTCAAAGAATTAGCTACTTTTAATTAATATGTATATAGTCGTCACCTGTGATATAATAATAATAATAAAAAGAAAAACGCTTTTTACGTACCGTGTTTCTATCTGCTTATTTACAGTATAAAGTTGGCACGAAATGAAAATGAATAGGTATGTACATTTTTTGGGAAGGGTTAGTTCAGGTGCCCTCCGTCCTTTCATCCCACGGCTGCCAGCCAGCCTACCACGAAGGGGAAGAAGGTTTTGAGGATGAGTCAGCCCAGCCCATTTGACGGGCCCAGCTACTGAGAAGACAGTTAGAACTGCAACTGCGACACGTATATTTTTTTATACGTATATTGTCATTGGCGACTTAGAGGCACGATAAACTGAACCAGAAACACTGAATGGTTCCCATGACGTGAACAAAATCAGGGTGTGCGATAATACAAATCTCACGTGAATGAAAGCAAACGGGTACGCAAACTAGTCTTACATAGTACATGCTTGATCGCGTTATATATTGATTGATTGAAAGCAGAGAGAGGAAGAATAGTTCTCAAAAATAAAAATAGAGAGGAAAAAAAAAGACTTTGATTTTCTCGCTTCTCTTTACGTTTTGGTACAACTCAATATATCGGTTACTTTTCTGTTTTGACGTGTGTGGTAAGTAAAGTCCTCAGTGTATAAGGAAGCAAGTTTCTGAACAACCAGAGGCGGAAGGACTCGGTAGGGCAAGCTAGGGCGCTTGCCACCCCTGCTCTGCCGCGGAACTCCATCCCGAATCATCTCTGGCAGCCATGGATGCAAAATCACTGCTTTGCTGGTGTTTTTTTATACCTCAACTCTTCAAATATAAGCTGTAGCATGTGAACTCACGTACTAATTCACACCACACCGCATCACCATATGCACACAAACTCACACATACCATAATACGCAAGCTAGACCTACACCTTAACGAAGAGGCTTGCATATAGCTAAGAGGTATCCAAAATCTTTCAAACTTCGCACATGACGGACATATTATCCTAACCATTATGGCGCAACCGCACGTGAGGCAATGGAATTTATATAGGAGGCTACTATTCGCGGCTCGGTCCCCGCTTTGCTGGTGTAAGGTGTTGAAGATGAACGCAACGAGGCTGATAACTGTGACTCAAGATGAACCGCCACTTTGGGTCTTGTGGGCCTGTGACTTTGGGCTGGCACCACGTATGACCATCGGACATCGGCCATCAGTTTAGATATTCCCAATTGTGATGACTATTGCAGTGCCGCACGTCCGTTCCTTTCCTCGAAATAGCAACGCTCCACGTGCGCTGTGTTTAGTTCCTAAATTTTTTTCTAAAAAGTGTTACAGTAGTTATCACATTGAATCTTACGATACGTGTATGGAATATTAAATGTAGATGAAAAAAAAATTAATTGCACAATTTAATTGAAAATCACGAGACGAATATTTTGAGCATAATTAATCCATGATTAAACACTAATTACCAAATAAAAATGAAAGTACTACACTAACCGATTTTGGTCAAATTTCCAAATTTCGCGAACTAACCTATCACGAATTCGCCGTTCACCCGTTTGTCGCTGCGGTGTCGGCGGGACCGCGCGATGGGCATGGGCAAACTGCAAACTGCTAGCCCCTACCTCCTAGCTCCTGCCCCTGCAACCCCTCTCGGCTCCTCTATTCCACTTTGCTTGCCTGCCGACGGCGAATCGGCGATGCAACAGGCAACTGAACAACTGGGGTGGTGTTTAAATATATGAGCTAAAATTTAAGAATGTCATATCGAATATCACTTAGGAATGTTACGTGGAAGTATTCGAATAGTAATAATAAAATAAATCCTTATGAATTCGCAAGACGAATTTATTAAATCTAATTAATCTATCATTAGCATATGTTTACTGCAGTGCCATATTGTCAAATTATGAACTAATTAGGTTTAAAAAAAATCGTCTCGTAAAGTAGTTACAATATGTGCCATTAGTTATTTTTAAGTCTATATTTAATACTCCATACATATGTCCAAACATACGATATGATGAGAACTAAACTTTAGAGGAAAGAACTAAACAAGGGTCTGTCGATGTTTCACCACCGATAGCCTACCACGGGGGTACCCGGGGCAGTATGTTCGGGCTTCGGCGTATGCCGAACTCGATGGTTTACGCAAGAGACAGCCGATTTATCCTGGTTCAGGCCCTCGATCGTAGATCGAGTAATAACCTTACGTCCAGTCGGCCTTAGCTTTTGCGTTGGATTGATTGTCAAGTGTTTTTTGTTGTACCATTGTCCTTCTCTCAGGAGCCCTGCCCTCCTTTATATAGTCAGGAGGCCAAAGTCCTAGTCGGTTTACAATGAGATTTCTTAATAGGATTACCTAATAGTTCTACTACTATGATTATATGGGAAGAATCCTAGTTGGATTAGATCTTCTTTCTACTTTGCGGGGTATCCTGTGGGTCCCGCATCGACAAGCCCCCGAGCACTTCATGGTTGAGCTCTAAAAATCTCGCTCTGCTCCTTCTAGTCTTGTTGAGTAGTAACAAAATGTCATCCGAACGTTTTCTGGAGTGAAACCTTGTAGCGCTTCTTGGGATCTTTGGGTGGTGAGTGCTTTTTGAAGAAAAAGTGCATCCATCTGGTTGTAGCCCCCGAGCCTCTTGCTATTTGGAACAAGGAGCTGGAGGATCTTGTCTTGAAGTTGCTCTGATTGTTCATTGAAATTTTATCAAAAAGAACTCGAACATGGCTTGTTCCGGGTTCTTTTTGCCGTAATGTCTTGAAGTGGTCTGCGTTGAGGAAGCCTATTGGTGACGTGCGCTTTTTTGAAGAAAAAGTGCACTCACTGAGTGTAGCCCCCGAGCCTCTTGCTATTTGGAACAAAAAGTTGGAGGGTCTTGTCTTGAAGTTGCTCTGATTGTTCGTTGAAATTTTATCAAAAAGAACTCGAACATGGCTTGTTCCGGGTTCTTTTTGCCGTAATGTCTTGAAGTGGAAAAAGTGCACTCACTGAGTGTAGCCTCCGAGCCTCTTGCTATTTGGAACAAAAAGTTGGAGGGTCTTGATCCTTTATATTGTTTGAAAATTTGTGTTCTGAAGTAGTCCCTGAGACTTGGATTATGTCATCATCCGAGTAGTTTTGCGGTAAGCAGCCTCCAAGCTTATGTCAAAAAATTGCACTCACTGAGTGTAGCCCTCGAGCCTCTTGCTTTTATTTGCAAAAGTTGGAGGGTCTCTTGCGGCCCCGTGCTTTCTCCGAGTTCTTATTTTTAGAAAAGAAGTCGGATGAAGAGTCTTGATGTGTCGTCGTTGTAGTCTTGAGTTTCTTGTATTCTTGGTCCTTTGCCTTTGGTTCTGAGCCTCCGGGAGTAGGTGAAAATGAAGGCCGAGCTCCCTAACTCAGTGTTGTTTAAGCTATGATGCTGGCCAAGCCCCCGAGCGTATATCCGTGTTGTTTTGTTCAGGAAGAACTCGGATGCGTGGTTTTGGCGTATTCTTTGATAGTTTTGCTGTTGTTAGATGTAGTTGTATGGTGGTGGTTGAGTGTAAATGCCTTTTGTTCACGGGTTGTACTGTGCTGGTATATTCTTCCGAATATGCCTGTCTTCGAGTACCGCTTTCTCTCGCCTGAGTCGTCCATTATTGTGTCCTGTCTTTTCACTGTGTCCTTTGTTAGGCCTATTTCGTTGGTACTCCTAGTCCATGTGCGCCGATCCTTTGGTCTATAAATACTGTCCCTGAGTGCTTGTTTTCATTCATTGGATATTCTGTTGAAACCTTGGTGGTCATGAACATGGTAGTTTGTGAAGTAGAGCAGCCCCGGGCATGTTTTGTAGTTTCTGTGTGTCTTGTCGTAGATGGAGGAAGTCTTGTGATAGGGATTAGAGGTAGGCTGATCCCGCGACAGCATTGTGCCAGGATGTATGTGGTGGTAGTTGGAGGAAGTCTTGTGATGTGGGCTTCGTTCCTTCATCCGCCAGTTCTGGGTTGATCCTCGTCGCCTGTCTTGAGACCGTCCGGTGCAGATCAACACCATATCCAGCATCACATCGGTCTTGGGTAGACAGATGCCTGCCGGTCTTCTATGCTCCATGTTGCCCTGCCGTGCTGTCGATTTCCGCCTTGGATGCATTGCGTCCGTCCTTTGAAGAAAACAGTGTAACTGATGGCGGTTTGTCCTTCCGAGTAGCAATTTGGGACACGTAGTCGTTCCAGAGCCTAGTCGTGTCCGTGTTCCTCTTTGCTACTTTGCTTTTCGTGGTGCTGAGTTCGTTGGGTCTTGTAAGATTTGTAATCTTCTATTTTTGAAGTTGCTTGTAATGTAACGAATCTTGTCTTCTGAGTTGTCTTTGACTTTTCTGTTGTGATCCCTGTCGTTCATGAGACTACCGAGTTCTTTCTTACATAACCGGGTTCTTTTGTTCCTCGTGAGGTAGCCCTTTCTTTCTTCTTTCTTTCTTCTTGGGTTGACGGGTTGTTCTTGTATCAATCTGATAATCCTGCCGTGGCGTTGGACGGATAAGTCTGAAATCTACCCGTTGGTTTTTACCGTTGTGAGGATTCGTGCCCTCCGTCGTTTTAGCTGCGTCGGTAAATGGACCGTTGCGTTCCCACACTGTGTTTTAACGGGCCTTGTGGGCCGTTTGTATTACAGAGAAATCTATTTAAAGACCTTTTATCTTCCTTTCCCTTGTCGCCCAGCTCTTGCCTTTAAACCCTAGTTCTCAGAAATCCGCCGCCGTCATTATCGCCATCACCCGAGCACCATCATTCTAGCTTCATCTTCCTTAGCGCCTTTTTTGCTTCCGCCAGTTCATGGGAAAGAAGAAAACCGCAAGCAAGTCTCAGGCGACCTTCGTGGACGAGGAGTCATCCCTGTCTTTGATTGAAAACCAGGAGTTCGTGGCCATGAGGGCAGCTCAGAAGGTTTGGCCGGCTCCAACAACAAGCGAAGACCAGCTGCGCGAGCTCGTTAGTGATGGCTTGATCCAAAGCAAAGTCATCGCTAAATGGAGAGTTCCGGGCGAGCATCGGGTTCCGGCTCCGAGTCCTAGTGAGATTGTCCTTTTTGTTTCCTTTGTCCGCGCTGGACTTTGTCTTCCTGCTTCTGCCTTCCTTCATTAGTTTCTTGGTTATTTCGGGGTTAGTCTGAACCATCTAACCCCCAATGCCGTTCTCCATCTTTCTGTTTTTGTTCACCTTTGTGAAGCCTTCCTTGGGATCCCTCCTTCTCTATCTCTTTTTCACTTTTTCTTTCATCTGAAACCTCAACCCCGCCGTGAAGAAACCAGTGCCCTCGGCGGTTGTAGGATTCAGTTTCGCCAGGGTCTCAAAATTAAGTTTTTTTATTATGACCTGGTTGATTCTATCAAAGATTGGCGTGCCGAGTGGTTTTACACTGCCAATTTGATCCCTTCTCTTGTTGTTCACTCCGGATCCGGTCCTGTGGTGAATGACCGATGGGACAAGAAACTTGAGTCACCTGCTGAGATTCAAGCGATCCAGCCACTCCTTAATAGGATTAGCATGTTGAAACAGCAAGGATTGACCGGCTTTGGTATTGTCTCAAGCTTTCTTCGTCGCCGGGTTTAGCCCTTGAAAGAGTGGGAACATCTCGGCTTTGAGTATTCTAGGGCCGATGATCCTTCACGCATGGTCCCAGCTCTTGAGCTGACCGGTGAGGAGGTACTCGAGCACCTCCAGAAGATGCTAAAAGGAGTGAGCGTCATTCCTCCTGCCGTCTCTGAGTTCTCGGCCATCAACCCACCCCCAGCTGTGAGTTGTCTATCTTTTTTATTTGAGTTCTTTATGTACTCTTGCTGCATCCGTTCTTGCTTAGCTTTTTCTTGTCTCGGTGTTTTATCTTTTTTCGCAGGAGCTTGGGTGGAATTTTGTCGATCCGATCCCCCTTGGTGTTCTCCCTGCCGTGGCGGAGACTGGGGATCGTCTAGCTGGTACTTCTACAATTAGTAAGTCTCAAACCTTTACAGCCCTTCCTGGGGTTTCTTTCAGATTTGTTGATGTATATGAAGAGTATGTTCCTCGTCTAGTCCCTCGTGGTCCTCGTAGTGTCCCGAAGAGGGGGCGAATGGACGGGTCTTCATCTGGCTTGCTTGTCTCCAAGAAGCCTCGCAAACCAAGTACTCCCTTAGGTACTCCAGTTGTTGCTAGCATGCTCTTAGGTGAGCACATTTAATACTCTTTGTTCTTTTATTTTCATGTTTCTCTCTTGAACCGAGTACTTTTCATCTCCTTTTCAGCGGGTGCTCTGGTTTCGTTGGCTGAGGAAGAAGAGGATGATGAAGTCCCCCTCATCATGCGGCGGTGAGTTGTTTTTCATATTCTTGTTGCATTGAATTTCTCCTCTTTATTTTGAATTTTAGTCTTAGACTTTTTGAAGTAATCGGAGGTCGGGTGTGAGTTCTTCCGAGGCTCCCGCGCCGGCTTCTTCTGAAGCTCCGGTGTCGAGTTCTTTGGTTGCCTCTGTCCCGAGTTGTACCGCTCCTCCGGTGCGGAGTTCTTCTACGGCTCCAGCCCCAGCTTCTTCTACGGCTCCAGCCCCAGCTTCTTCTATGGCTCTAGCCCCGGCTTCTTCCATGGCTCTAGCCCCGGCTTCTTCCGTGGCTCTGTTGTCTGCTGTCCCGCTCCCATCGCTGGGTGGCGGGGACGTCTTCGCCGTCGTGGTTCCCCCTGCGAGGCCTTCTCTTGGTTTCGCAAAGAAAAAAGTAGTCGGGTGAGTAAATTCTAGCTTTATCTTTTTGGCTTTTATCTTCCTTCTTCTGGTTCTTATTGGTGCTTCCTTTTATCACTTTTCAGTGTTTCATCTTCTCTAATTTCTTCATCGACTTCTTCTCTGCCTCCCGCCGTGCCAACGAGTTCCGAGCCTCGAGACTCACAACATTGTGTTGATGAAGTCGCCGCGGGGGCTTCAGAGCTACCTGGCGGAGTTGCGGACTTGGTCGCTCCGGAGGTAACTGTGGCCGTCGCGCCGAGTTCTTCTGAGGGCTTGGCTCCGGCTTCCCTGGAGGTTGCTTTGGTCGTTCCTCCTTCGCCCCAGCCGGCCTCTCCTTCCCCTTCTCTTATCTCCGGTGGCCCCTCCTTTTCCGGTGACGTGGTGCAACAGTTCGACGCCACTCATCGGTTATCGGAGCTGACCGCAGCCTGGGGGAGCTTATCGACCCTCGCGACTTCTTTTGGTGAAAAGCTCCAGGTAGGTTTTACTGCCGCTCCTCTTTTGCATGCTTGTTTTTTCTTCTATCCTTACGCTTTGTTTCTCTTTGCTTCTTTTTGCTCAGTCTTTTTCTTGTGATCATTCTGGCTTCTTTTTCTCATCTAAAAATGAGAGGAAGTTGTCTTCGGAGGTGGACGCTCTGAAAGCCGATCTTGACCTTCTCCGGGTTGAGTTGGAGACGGAGCGTTAAATGCACCAAAAGGAGGAGAAAGCCCTTCGCGCCCGAGTAGTGGAGACGGAGAAACAGAGAGATGCTGCGGTGGAGTCTGCGAAGAATGAATGCAAAGGTGCCGCGGGTTCTGCCTGTTTCTTCTTGTATTTTGACTTCTTTTTCCGCTGACTTGTTCTTGGGTGCTCTGTCCAGCTCTCCGAGTTGAGAAGCAGAAGCTCTCGGAGAGTATTGATGAAATGAGGGCCCTTGTCCGTTCTAGTCATAATAGAGCTGAGGAGGTAATTACTCATGCTAAGGAAGAACTCGCTCTTGCTAGGCTGATTAGGCATGGAGCTGACAGAGATCTTGTGCAGGCCCAAAAAACCATTGAAGGCTTGTCCGGGAAGCTGGCGACGGCTACTGAGAATTGGAATGCTTTGTGGAAATCTTTTCGTTCGGTAGCCGATGTCCTCCGGACTCCAGCGGATGACGGGCAATCTTGGGCGCAGTTCATTCCCCGGATTCCGACTTGTTTCCAAGAGTTCGCGAAGAGGTGTGCTCAAGTATGTACCAAGAATGTGCTGGCCCAGGTCCGGGTCCTTGCTCCAGAAGCGCCTCTCTCCAAGATAGCAGAAGAAGCTAAAAGCCAAGAATATCTTGACGCCATTGAAAGGATGGAGCCTGAGGTTGAAGATCTAGCCAGTAGGGTTGTAGATAGTCTAAATATTGATATTTCCCTTTCTGATGACAACGCCTGACTCGATTGAGCGTCCTCTTGTAATATTACACTTCTTTTTAAATGAAGATTCTTTATTTTTGTCGATGTATTCTTTGCCTGGGTGTGGTTAAAGTTACTTGACTTGCTGGGTACCTTGTCTTGTTCCCGTCTCTGCTCCGTAAAACAACTCTGTGCGTTATTCTGACGAGGCCCCTCGATTTGTCGAGTACTTTTCTTTTCTTCTTCCTTTGTGATCCGTCGAGTGCTTTGTCCGTGCTATGACTTGTTAGATGTAGGTCTTTGCGTTAACAACCTTTCACCTGCGCTATGTAAAACGACTTGGTATAGAATGTTGCCTCAATAAACTTCGGCATCCGAGTGCTTTCTTGAGTGGCGCTTGTGCTTTTCTGAGGAAAAAGTATTCCTATCTGGATGTAGCCCCCGAGCCTCTTGCTTTTCGGAACGAAGTGCTAGAGGGTCTTTTGAAGTTAAAATTTCGGTCGACTCAGCCAATTTGCTTTTTGTTAGCTTTTAGCTACCCTCATCGGCGAGTTCAAGCGTTTTTTTAGCTATTTTGCTCTTGGCCGGGATGCTCAGGCATGTTTTCAGCCATTTTGCTTTTTGTTTCGGGTGTTAGCTTTTAGCTACCCTCATCGGCGGGCTTAAGCGTTTTTTCAGCTATTTTGCTCTCGGCCGGAATGCTCAGGCATGTTTTCAGCCATTTTGCTTTTTGTTTCGGGTGTTAGCTTTTAGCTACCCTCATCGGCGGGCTCAAGCGTTTTTTCAGCTATTTTGCTCTCGGCCGGAATGCTCAGGCATGTTTTCAGCCATTTTGCTTTTTGTTTCGGGTGTTAGCTTTTGGCTACCCTCATCGGCGGGCTCAAGCATTTTTTCAGCTATTTTGCTCTCGGCCGGAATGCTCAGGCATGTTTTCAGCCATTTTGCTTTTTGTTTCGGGTGTTAGCTTTTAGCTACCCTCATCGGCGGGCTCAAGCGTTTTTTCAGCTATTTTGCTCTCGGCCAGAATGCTCAGGCATGTTTTCAGCCATTTTGCTTTTTGTTTCGGGTGTTAGCTTTTAGCTACCCTCATCGGCGGGCTCAAGCGTTTTTTTAGCTATTTTGCTCTCGGCCGGAATGCTCAGGTATGTTATCAGCCATTTTGCTTTTTGTTTCGGGTGTTAGCTTTTAGCTACCCTCATCGGCAGGCTCAAGCGTTTTTTCAGCTATTTTGCTCTCGGCCGGAATGCTCAGGCATGTTATCAGCCATTTTGCTTTTTGTTTCAGGTGTTAGCTTTTAGCTACCCTCATCGGCGGGCTCAAGCATTTTTTCAGCTATTTTGCTCTCGACCGGAATGCTCAGGCATGTTATCAGCCATTTTGCTTTTTGTTTCGTGAAAACAACTCGTTGGAAGTCATGACAAGACATGCTGTGGATGAATATCATCTTTATTGATCATGAGTATAAACTAATACATATGTTGTTGAAGAGTATTGTCTTTCGTTGATTGTGAGCGTAGATCCCTTGTGGCTTGCATATCTGTTTTTTCTTGAGTTGTTTTTACGCGTAGAATCTTCTTAGCTGGCTGATGTGCCATGTATTGCTGACTTCTTTTCCATCTTCGGTTATTAACTTGTATGTGCCTGGTCCGGTGACTTTTGTGACAATGAACGGGCCTTCCCATGGACTGAGTAGCTTATGTCGTCCATCAGTCTTTTGTATCCTTCTTAGCACTAAGTCTCCAACTTGTAGTGATCGAGGTTGGGTACTCTTGTTGTAGTGCCGTCTTAAACCTTGTAGGTATCTGGCTGATTGGAGGGTAGCGTTTATTCTGACTTCTTCTGAGCTGTCGAGTTCTAATCTTCTTGTGTGTTCTGCTTCTCCTTCATCATATTGTTCTATCTTTGGGGACGTCCAGATCAAGTCGGCAAGTAGTACGGCCTCTGACCCGTAAACTAGAAAGAAGGGTGAGTGGCCTGTTGCTCTGCTTATTTGAGTTCGTAGCCCCCATATTACTTTCGGTAATTCTTCAATCCATTTGGACCCATAGTCCACTAGTTCTTCATATAACCTTGGTTTTAATTCGGCCAGTATGAGTCCATTAGCCCTTTCTACTTGTCCGTTGGCTTCTGGATGTGCAACAGATGCATAGTCTATACTGAAACCACAGTCTTGTGCCCAGCTCTTGAATTCTGTAGCTGTGAAGGGGGAGCCTAGATCTGTGATGATTCGATTGGGCATGCCGAAGCGGTGCATAATGTCTTGGATGAACTCGACTGCTTTGGTTGCGCTGTATTTCACGAGTGGTTTATATTCAATCCACTTGGTGAACTTGTCGATTGCTACAAAGATGTACTCGAAGCCACCTTTTGCTTTTTTCAGGGGTCCTACTTGATCTAGCCCCCAGCAGGAAAAAGGCCAAGCGGGTGGGATGCAGATAAGATTGTGAGCTGGTACATGGGCTTATCTTGCAAACATTTGGCAACTTTTGCATTTTCTGACAAGCTCTTCTGCGTCTTTCAAAGCGGTTGGCCAGTAGAATCCGATGCGAAATGCTTTGCCAACCAGTGTCCTTGAAGCGGCATGATTTCCACAGCAACCTGAGTGTATTTCATCTAGGATCTCTTTACCTTCTTCAAATGAGACACATTTTAGGAGTACTCCTAATGATGCTGCTCTTCTGTAAAGTTTATCTCCTACTAGAACATAGTTTTTGCTTCTGCGAACAACTTGGGTGGCTTCTACCTTATCTGCTGGTAATTTGTTTTCTTTGATATAGTCAATGAAAACTTGGGTCCATGAAGTGTTGATTATCAAGATCTGAATGCCTTTAGCCTGAATTTCATGTGTTGTTTCATCGGGTTGTTTGATAGAGGGAACTAATAGCTCTTCTATGAATACGCCGGGTGGAACCTTTGCTCTGTCTGATCCGAGCTTGGCAAGGACATCTGCTGCAATGTTGGAATCGCGTAGGACGTGTAAAATTTCTAATCCTTGGAAGTGTTTTTCAAGTTTCCGTATTTCAGCACAATAAGCACTCATGTTTTCTTTGGTGCAGTCCCAATCTTTGTTGACTTGGTTGATGACCACTGCTGAATCGCCGTATACGAGTAATCTTTTTATTCCAAGGGTAATCGTGACTCGTAGCCCGTGGATGAGGGCTTCATATTTTGCTTCGTTATTTGTAGCTTGCCATAATATCTGAAGGACGTACTTGAGTTGTTTTCCTTCTGGAGAAATGAGGAGAACGCTTGCACCGGCCCCGCCTAGTTTGAGTGATCCGTCAAAGTACATCTTCCAGTGGTCGAGGATTGTATCTGATAAGGGCTGTTGAATCTCTGTCCATTCGGCCATGAAATCGGCGAGGGCTTGAGATTTGATTGCTTTCCGTGGGGTGAAATTGATGTCAAGAGCTCCAATTTCAACTGCCCATTTGGATATGTGCCCTGTGGCGTCTTTATTGTGTAGGATGTCTCCGAGTGGAAAATCTGTCACTACGGTAATCTTGTGGCTTTCGAAATAGTGGCGAAGTTTCCGTGAGGTAATGAGTAGGGCGTAGAGTAGTTTTTGTACATGTGGGTACCGGATTTTGGATTCTATCAGTACTTCACTGATGTAGTATACTGGACGTTGTACTTTATACACGCGCCCTTGTTCTTCTCTTTCTATGACTATTGCTGTGCTGATTACGGTAGGAGTTGCCGTGATATATAGCATCATATCTTCATCTTTCTTTGGAAGTGTCAGGATAGGTGATGAAGTGAGGTATTCTTTAAGTTTTTTGAAAGCTTCGTCGGCCTCTATTGTCCACTCGAACTTGTCTGTTTTCTTTAGTAGTTTAAAGAAAGGTAACCCTTTTTCGCCGAGTCTTGATATAAAACGGTTGAGGGCTGCCATGCATCCTGTTAGTTTCTGCACATCTTTGACACTTCTAGGTGGGCCCATTTCTGTTATAGCTCGAATTTGCTTGGTGCTGGCTTCGATCCCGCGCTGACTGACCAAAAATCCGAGTAGTTGTCCTGAGGGAACTCCAAATACACATTTATTTGGGTTCAATTTCCATCTCCATTTCTTCAAGTTTTCGAAGGTTTGCTTTAAATCTTCAATTAGAGTGTCCGGGTTCTTTGTTTTTACCACCACATCGTCCACGTATGCCTCCACATTTTCACTGATTTGATTCCCAAGGCAGGTCTGGATAGCTCTTTGGTACGTGGCACCAGCGTTCTTTAGTCCAAACGATATGGTCTTGTAGCAGTAGGCACCAAACAGGGTGATGAAAGATGTCTTGCTCTGGTCTTCTTCTTTTAGTGTGATCTGGTGATATCCTGAATAGCAATCGAGAAAAGATAATAACACAGATCCTGCTGTCGAGTCAACTATCTGGTCAATGTGTGGTAGCCCGAACGGATCTTTTGGGCAATGTTTGTTGAGATCTGTGTAATCGACGCACATACGCCACTCGTCCGTGTTTTTCTTCTGTACAAGGACCGGGTTTGCTAGCCAATCTGGATGTAGGATCTCCTTGATGAATCCGGCTGCCATTAGTTTTGTTATTTCCTTTTTTATTGTTGCCTTCTTGTCGGGTGAGAATCGTCGTAGCCGTTGTTTTACAGGTTTGGAGCTTTTGTTAACATCAATTCTGTGCTCAGCCAACTCCCTTGGGACTCCTGGCATGTCGGCTGGCTTCCAAGCGAAGATATCTTTGTTGTCCCAAAGAAAGTTGGTGAGCGCGAGTTCCTATTTTGCCGAGAGGTGAGCACTGATAGTTGCTGTCTTGGAGGTATCGCCTGTGCCTAAGTCGATTTGCTTGACGTCGGCTTCTTTTGGTGGTGCGATGATGCTGGGCTTTTTAGCCGGTATTTCTAATTCTTCTTGGCTTGTTTCTGCAGCGATTGCGGCTATTTCTTTTCTTTCATTGTCGGCTTGCGCTTTAGCTGCAATCTGGATCGCCTGAACGTCGCAGTCAAAAGCGCGCTTTAAATTGCTTCGAAGGGAAAGGATATCGTTGGGTCCTGGCATCTTAAGTAGTAAGTACGGGTAATGTGGTATTGCCATGAATTTGGCCAGTGCTGGACGTCCGAGGATTGCATGATATGATGAATCGAAGTCGGCGACTTCAAATTTGATAAACTCTGTTCGGTAGTTTGAAGGAGTTCCAAAGGTAACAGGTAAAGTAATTTGTCCGAGTGGCATGGCTGCTTTGCCGGGTACTATTCCGTAAAAAGGTGTGCTTGTTGGCGTAATTATCCCAGCGAGTTGTAGTCCCATTTTCCTTAGAGTTTCCGAAAAGATGATGTTAAGCCCAGCTCCTCCATCGATTAGTACTTTGGTGACGATCATACCAGCAATAGTCGGATCCAGAACCAATGGATAATGGCCTGCGTTTCCCACGCTAGTCCATTGGTCTTCTCTGGTAAATTGGATAGGATACTGTGACCAATTAAGGTATCTTGGTGTAGCCGGTTCTACTGTCATAATGGTCCGTAGTGCTAGTTTTTCTTGTTGTTTGCTTCTACAATCCAGAGCCCCTGAGAAAATCACTGCTACCGTTCCCCTAGGTTTTTGGAACCCTTTGTCCTCGTGGTTGTCTTCTTCTCTTTTCTGATTGTCCTCTTTAGTGTTTTCCTTACTATCTTTTCTTGTGTATCGATCATTGAAAGTGTAGCAATTTCCGATAGTGTGCCTCCCACTAGGGTGCAATGGGCAACGTATGTTTTCAATGTCATCATATCTTCTTGGTTTGGGAAATTTCTTTGATTTGTCGGCCATTGCCATAGTATTGTCTGGTCTACGTTTTCTTTCTTGATGTCTGCTATTTCGCTGACTTTGCTTGTCCGGGTTGTCTTGGTTGCTTCTGTCCGGGAACCTCTCTCGTGTTTTTTCTTTTGCAGTAATCATCTTTTCTACTGTACGTCTGAATTCCTCATTGTTTCTCGGATTTTCTTTGCAGAAGTCTTGAAATTGCCATCTGGCCATGATTCCGTGAGAAAAAGCTTCAATTACTTCTCGTTCGGTTATGTCATGCACTTGAGCTCGTAGTTCGCCGAATCGTCGATAATAGTTTCTGAGACTTTCACCTCCCTTTTGCTTGAGTCCTTTTAGTTCTGCATGAGTGATTGGGTGTGTAATGATTCCTACGAAATTCTCACAAAAAGCTCTCTGCAAATCCTCCCAATTTCTGATAGATCCTGGATTTAGTTTATCGAACCATTGGAGGGGCATGGCCTCCAGTGCCATGGGGAAGAAAAGGGCTTTGATATCGTTGTCTCCTCCGGCTAGTTCAATCGATTGTGAATATATTCTGAGCCATTGCTTTGGTTCGGTTTTACCATCATACTTGGAGTGATTAGATGGTTTGAATTTGTGAGGTAATCGCACCAATGCGAGCCTGTTCGCGAAGCAGGGGAACCTGTCGTGTGCCTTGGTTTCTTTGAATTCAGATTCGGCGCCTTCCTCTGGCCAACTGTCGTTCTGATGGGAACAATTTTGCGAGGTTGTCTGGGTAGGAACCCTGCTCCTAGTCTTCCTTAGTTGTTCAAATCGGTGGCCTTGATTATGTTCCTTCCTACTTCCTCCGTCATGGCTTCCACCCGGCCCAAGTCTTTCGAAGGCGGATTTCCTTTGATTTTGATCTTGCCGGTGGGTTGTTGATCTGGCGGGTAGTCTTGATCGAGCTTTCTCTTCATGCGTTCTCGGGATTGTCGATCGGAGCAAGTCCTGGAGCTGTTCATACTTCTCACCAGGATGCGAAGTTGCTCCGAGTTCTTCTAATGCTTCTTGAATCTTATCGTAAGGCGTATTCGCCGTGCGTCTCCCTTTGACTTCTCGTTGTGATTTTCTTTTGTCGTACTCAGCCAATTCTAACTCATATCTGGTCCAAGCTTCCCTGCGCTGCCTAGCACGGTGTTGGCGCCCTTGCTTCAACTTGTTTTTTCTTTCTCTAGCTTGTTTTTGACTATCTGTTTCTCCGTCGTAGCCCTGGGCAAAGGGTGATATGTTGGATTCTGATTCATATGATGATCTGACATCAGGTGCTTCCGGGGGATTTAATGGTGACCGCGGTCGTCGAACCATGAACACTTCTCGTGCATGAGTCGTTCTGTTATTGGCGTTAGTTTTCATACTGTCGGAGTCACTGATAACTTTAGTGGATGCCTCGGTGTCGTAGATCGAGTCTCCTTCTTGGTAAGGTAAAATAGCTGTTGTTGTCGTGCCGACTAGTTGGGTTCCACTACCTTTAGGAACGGAATCCGGCCAGTGGATGATACAGTCCTGCGATGTTATCGTTAGCACGAGGCCCTCCTGAGCTCCTGTCAGTGGTATCCCGAATCTTGGATTGAAAAATCTTTCGACCTATCCTTGATAGGATTTTGCCATATTGTCGAGCCCAAATGGAGAAGAACTCGACTTCTTGAGAGAATTCTGGGGGTAATCCGAGTTGTTTTGGGTTGTGCTCCGGAATCTTGCCAAAAAAGAACTCGGTTTCTTGAAAGCACTCGGATAAAACTTTGCCTTGGAGCTTGAATTCGAATCGGATACGAGTGGTCGTGAAATCCGATTTGATTCGGATACTATGAGCTGCGCGAATCTTCTGGTGAGCTGATCTGTTGTAGTTGTTGGAATAGGAACTTCTTTTAGATGATCTAAATCTTCGAGGAGATGGCTTTGAAGCTTGCCGTTGTTGTCTGCCTCGTAGATCCATGAGCCAAAGATGAAAGTTGATCCCATCGGGAAAATCATGTTGTCGAGGTCCATCGAGCTCTCGGAAGCAAAGTCATCGAAAGCCCCTACCTGGCACGCCAGCTGTCAATGTTTCACCACCGATAGCCTGCCATGGGGGTACCCGGGGCAGTATGTTCGGGCTTCGGCGTATGCCGAACTCAATAGTTTACGCAAGAGATAGCCGATTTATCCTGGTTCAGGCCCTCGATCGTAGATCGAGTAATAACCTTACGTCCAGTCAGCCTTAGCCTTTGCGTTGGATTGATTGTCAAGTGTTTTTTGTTGTACCATTGTCCTTCTCTCAGGAGCCCTACCCTCCTTTATATAGTCAGGAGGCCAGAGTCCTAGTCGGTTTACAATGAGATTTCTTAATAGGATTACCTAATAGTTCTACTACTATGATTATATGGGAAAAATCCTAGTTGGATTAGATCTTCTTTCTACTTTGCGGGGTATCCTGTGGGTCCCGCATCGACAGGGTCTTGTTCGCTGGTCTGGTTCCAGCGAACCAGCCGACTGGTTCTCCTCTAGAGATTCAGCCAGTTTCAGCCGTTATAGTGTTTTTCTCTCATAACAAACCAGCCGAAACAGTGTTTTCCTGTCAAGTTTCAGACCAGCGAACGGGACCCAGATCTGAACTGGGTAACAGTAGCCGCCGACCGGCCACACGACAGTTTGGCACAAACACACAATAATCTAGTAAGGCTCAACTCAAACCTGAAACTCTTTTTTTCCATGGTTGTTTGTTCGATTTGCTAGTTATTAATTAATTATTTAATTGGTTGGTTGATTTTGTTTGTCCTACATAGATCTTACTTTGCTATATGTCCTTCACTTTGCCACACCTTGAATGTTTTTCATCCTCAGCCACTGTGAACAACCAAAGCATCCCATATATTATTATATTTTGGAAGATTTTGCTCAGAGACACTGCACAAACGTGCAATTTGCTGTTGAACACCGCCAACTCGAAAATTGGTCCAGTACCATTATGAAATTGAGATTCTTTGCTGTAACACACTGCGGCCATTATTTTATTCATTTCTTGTATTCGCGGAGAGAGGTGGTGAGAAAAATGACATTTTTGCCCTTCTTCAACCTATAGCTGTTCATTGTGGTCGTCTTCCACCTTCAGATGGGCGGCCATGGATGGCCACTTGCACAGGGGGCAGGGCACGCTCTGGCCATGGATGGAGGATAGGGGCGGCTAGGCTCACCGACCGGCGGTAGGAGCCCACGGCGACGATGCTAGGCCACAGGAAGGCGTCACTCGTCTCCGATCCATGAAGGGGTGGCTCCGGCGGTCACTTCGTGCGCATCGAGTGGTTCAAGACGCTCGACGTGGTGCGTGCGGGCGGCCTGCCGATGCAGTACCTGTGGGAGAGCGGCGGGCCGGAGTACCTCACCGGCGTGGGCCGCATCCTCACCGGCGGGCCGAAGTACCTCGCCGACATGGG
The DNA here is from genome assembly GCF_019320115.1 of Miscanthus floridulus. NCBI lineage: Eukaryota > Viridiplantae > Streptophyta > Magnoliopsida > Poales > Poaceae > Miscanthus > Miscanthus floridulus. The sequence goes on from NC_089598.1 coordinate 7,844,822, forward strand.
CCACATCCTCGCCGAGCCGCGGTTCGCGGCCGCAGCAGGGCGGGGGCCATCGTTGCTCGTGTTTGAGGACGCTTGGCCCATGGACGAGTCGGCATGGGCCGTGCTAGCGTCGTCCCCGACCCCGCTTGGCGACGGGAGGAAGCTCCTACTCATGTGCTGCGACGCCGACCTCGCCCGACTCTGCATGGTGGACCCCACGGGGGCAGTTCCGAGTCGCAGCTGGCAATAGAATCGCGGTGGTTGTGGTGGCTAGGGCACACAGCTTGAGCGAAGCAGGTACTGGCGGCAGCACGGAGGGCCAGAGCCCGGGGCCAAGGTGGTCGCCGGTGGCGGCGCTGTAGGGAGCGCCCTGGGGCATTGCTCCCATGCAGCACTGGGCAAGGGGCAGCGGGGCTGTGTGGCCACGGTACGAGGGAGAGGGCTGAGGTGGCGTGGTTGCTGTTCTCAGGCGTAGAAATAGCGCGGCTGCTAGGCTAGGAAAACGAAGAATGAAATTGCCGGTCATGGAAGACCTCGCCGGAGAAGAAAGGGTGCGAACGGTAACAGCCAGAGGTTGAAGACGAGGGCAAAAATGTTATTTCTCCCATCTTGTCTCTCCACAATTACGAGAAATGAATTAAATAATGGCCGCAGTGTGTTATAGCAAAGAATCTCAATTTCATAATGGTACTGGGCCAATTTTCGAGTTGGCGGTGTTCAACAGCAAATTGCACGTTTGTGCAGTGTCTCTGAGCAAAATTTCCCTTATATTTTCCATCATCCACACCCTAGAGGATCTAGGGGCTCTAGAGGATCTGCGGCCCTGAGGTGTATTAGAGCAGTTTTTAAAAAATACAAGATTAAGACGTCTAGAGTCAATTCTCTCTCGGTGACACATAGGACACGGCGGCGGCCCAATGAGACCTCACCCTGCCTCATCCCTTGCCCCGCCCCTGCTCTACACCATAAGCTAACTAATTACAAGAGCAACTACACAAGCACAATGTATGTGAAAGTAATTATAAGCTTGTGTAACGAGGATGCAAACCAACAGGAAGAACAAGGTTGACATGGTAATTTTTCTCCTGAGGTTCACGTGTTTGCCAACACGCTACGTCCCTGTTGTGTCGACCGCTCACTTGGTGGTTCGGTGGCTAATTGGCATCACCCGCCAAGCCCGCACATCGGGCACCGCAAGAACCTACCCTAAAAGTGAGGGTAGCTCAATGACACGCTCAACTAGAGTTGCTCTTCGTGGCTCCCGCGGGGCGAGCATAATGCCCCTCACAAAGCTCTTCTCCGGAGCACCGCACAAGCTTCTTGCGGGCTTCGATGGAGACCACCACCAAGCCGTCTAGGAGGTGGCAATCTCTAAGAGTAACAAGCACCACTGACTTGCAACTCGATCACCTAGTGCCACTCGATGCAACATCACGATGCAATCACACTAGAATCGCTCTCTCACACAATCAAATAATTACTATCGAGTATATGTGAGATGGAGGGCTCTCAAGCACTACTACACAAGCCACTGTAACAGAACTGACCAATTATACGAAATTAAGTAAGAAAATCATCCGCCAGAGCAGACAATTTAGCAAACTTAAGCCCGTATAACCTGGTAGTCCGTGAAATCATGAAGGATTTCAAACCAACTTCCATTCTAGCCAAGATCGTAATAAGTTTAGCGGTCACCATCACATATTACATAAAAGTTTATATCTCAGATACATCAGAGTTTAAACATAGTTATTACAAAATAAGTTCGAATAAAAGTAGCGGAAGCCATTTGTTCAAACCACACACACTCACGTGGAGTTCAAATATAGTGCCAGCGAATGATCATCTCCAACAAAAGCATCAGATGAGACATAAGGAATGACCATGCCCATGGTCCTAAGCATCACCCATCGTAGGATAAAGGCAGTTGATACAGTAGCCGTAATACATCTACCCATCTGCAACAAGTGGGAATAAAACCCTGAGTACGAGAAGGTACTCAGCTAGACTTACCCGACATAACCAAAAATAAGTGACACCAAGGATTATGAAGGACTTTATAGTAGGGTAGCTGACTCATTTGCACAAAGAAGCATTTTTAGTATTTCAAGACCCTTTTCAAAAGCATTATTGTTAAGTTAATTGTTATTAACCTGTCGACTAGATTTGCACCTATACTAGAGCAAACATGTGATTAAGCAGATAATGATACCCAATGATCATTAAACAACTTCCATACTGTCATATTCATTATAACTGTTCAAGTGTTCCATAAACGTTTACTACGATGAAGTCACTCAAGTCAAGTGCTCACTGTCTAGGAGCGATGGCGATTCGAATCGATTCCTAATCAGCTGGTGATTTATTCCTTACACAAACCTCACTCACCCGCTAAAGTGAGATATTGATCACCTAGTCAACTATCCAGGAATCTCGAGTTTGCCAGGAACCACATGTACCCGAGGGCCGACCGACTACACTTTGGTCTTATCATCTCGCCCCTGTGTCCTACCACACCTGCTCCGGCACAGTGCGCTGCGGGCAATCTACTCGGCCCGAATAATCTCCCAGCTTCGCGGTCGGAAGGTACTTTATCTGGCTAGCTAAATGTAAGGCAAGCGTTCAACATGACTCGAGGCCCAACAACGGTCGGTCCTTAATCGACACAGACGGAAAGCACTACAGTCCAAAACTCTGCAAGTCTCCATCTGGTCTCAACTTCATTTAACACTTAGTTATACCATGACTTCATAGTCATCCAAGCAGATCCAGGTAACCACCTATAGCTCGCAGGTGACAGGAAATCACCCGACTTCTATCGGTCTAAGCCAGCTAAGCATTGACTCGACTGTGGATACCAGGGTAACAAGGATATAGTATAACAAATGTAAACAAGGTATAATGCAGCAACGGTTGCAAACAACTTCTGAACATAATGCATCAATTAAAGTAAAGCATTGAATTGATAATTGCAAACTGGGAGAAAATGCTCCGGGGCTTGCCTCTCTCGAAGGAGCTCGGGCGGTGATCGGGGCACTCCGGAAGTTCCTCAACGTCCTCCTCATCGGCTTTGGGCACTTCCTGCGGCCGCACCTTGAGCTGCTCCTCGGGCTCCTCGGGTATGACGACTGGGTTCTCGGTTTGCGATCCTGTATGATGTAGTGTGCGTAAGCGCTTATGCAATCGGTGCATCGAATGAGATGAATACAATGGATATGTTTGAATGCAAGGTAGTCAACATCATCCAAGAACATATACTACAAGCACATGTCATCTACTGCATTCTCTTCTACTACTAATATGCTAAATCAACACATCTTATTAATTGCTTCAAAGATACACCAAAGCTTTACTAATTTTTTAATCACACAAAAAAGCAACACTTAATTAAACCCTAATTAATAATAGGTTTAAATAGCAACATCTATTTTTATTGCTTAGAAAAATCTTAGAAAATTACTATAACATAGTACTACCCTAAGTAGTCTACTATCAGATTTTCATGGTATTTGAATGAGTGGATTAGTCTACACAAAAATAACAAGCTATGGCATAATTATGAACATAAAAATACTTTGTACTGTGAAAAGTGTCAAACAATAGAGTTAGTATTTTTCCTATGTTCTTCATAGCATACAATTACTGTACAAAAATTATCACATGCATGTTTTATACAAAGTTTGCTCTCTAGCTAAAATAACAAAAATCAGCCATTAAAGGTACTTGAACTACACCTCAAAATTTTCCTACAGCACATGCATGAAACATATTTTTCCTAGGAAGTACATTACATAAGAAGATCAACAAACTTGGAATCATATTTTTCTGAAGCCTATAGGTTTTTCTACATATTTTTCAAGTTATTAGCAATATCCATGATTAAATAAAGTTCTACAGAAAAGTATCCCAAAAATGACATGCAATAATTTTTCCAAGTAGATCTAGTGATAAGGAACCTAGAAAAATTTATTTCAACAGATTTGGAGCAAATTTGAGTATCCAAACATTTTCCAAACTATTTCTATTTTCAAATAATAAAGAAAAATTGAAAACGAATCCTCCTATTGCTACTGGGCCGACCCGCGGGAATCAGTCGGCCCATGGCCACACTTGGCCTGCATGGCCCGAGCGGAGGGAAGGGGGAGGCGGCCCAGCAGGGCGTCGGCCCATGGCCTCATTGGCCCAGCTCGGCCGAGGCGAAGCCATGCCGGCGCCGTGACGTCGCGGCGGCGCGGCTTGGCCAACGGGACCGGCGGCCATCACCGGCCGTGCTAGGGCAAGCTAGCAGGAGCATGCGGTTCGTGAGAAGCTGGCGAAGGTGGGCTGGTAGCTAGGTAGGGTGGAGAAGAGGAGGAAGGGTGCCTTCCACGGCGGCCGAGCATGGCGGCGCCATGGCTGATGGTGGCGAGGTGCTAGAAGGCACTACCTGGGCTCAACAGTTGGCACAAGCATGAGCACCACGTGCCGGAGAGCGAGACAGAACTGCTGGCACGCGATTGCCGGCCGAGGTGGAGGAGAAGCGGTGAATTTTGTCCGGTGGGTGCGGTGGCGCGGCGAGGGGAAGAGTGAGTGAGCTCGGCGCTGGCGGAGAGGAGAGGCAGCGCGGGAGAGTGCAAGCGAGCGCAGCGGCTTCAGCAGAAGTAGGTGGGCGCGTGGGCACGGGCGCAGGCCGGCTGCGATGCGCGGCGGCGTCAACGGTGCATGGCCGCCACGTGGCGGGCTTGCTCTGCCATGGTCGGGACGCGACGCGGCGCGTCAGCGGGTGGGCGAGCGCGGAGGCAGGCCAGGCGTGGCGCTGGGCTAGGCTAGCGAGGCACACGGCGCTGGCGTGGGAGGCTCGCGGCTGCAGGCCGGGCCGGCTTCGGCCGTGGGCCGGAAACGAGGCGGCGGCCCGCAAATGAGAAAAGCCATTTTCCATTTATATTTTCAAGAATTTTTTTAAATACCAGCTTTCAAACATTATTTTGAGCAAGAAAATGACATCTTTTGAAAATGTACCAAAAATGAAAATTGATTAGAATGTAATTCTCTACAACTTTGCTTTTATGACCAAAGCCAAATTCTTTCTAGATTTTGAATTATAAAATCAAAGTCAATGGTTAACTCAAAACCCTAATTTTTGGGAAATTATTTTTGAAGCAAAATTTTGAATTAATTTGAATACAAACCTTGCTCCAAAAATTGAACTAAATAATCCTAGATGATTTACAATAGTAGCCAAACATGTTTTACTAGCCTAGCAAATATAATCAGGGCAAAAATAACTCTAACAAGTGTATGCAACATTCAGGTTTAACGAACATGTTTCGTATGTTTTGAAGCAGTGTTTTAGTTGTTATTTACATGATTAGGCATGTATGATTTGGATGCTTGATGATGCATGATATGTATGATTTGCAGTGCCTAAAAGCTGGCATAACACCGGGGTGTTACAGCCCTCCCCCTTATAAAAAATCTCATTCCGAGATTTGGGTTACGAACCATTTGTTATAAAAATCTTCATAAGCTTTTTGTAGATACTCTCCCGTTTCCCAAGTTGCATCTCCTTCATCATGATGATCCCACTATATCTTGTATGTTTTTACCACACTATTCTGAGTAGCACGTTCTTTAGTGTCTAACACCCGGACTGGTTGCTCACGATACACCAAATTTGATTTGAGTTGGATACCTTGAGGTTCTATTCTTTCCTCCGGAACACGCAAACATTTCTTGAGATGTGATACATGGAAAACTGGGAAAACGGTACTCATTGTCTTAGGTAACTCTAACTTGTAGGCTACCGGACCTCTTTGTTCTAGGATCTTGTATGGTCCTACGAATCTCGCGGCAAGCTTTCTTCGGACTTCGAACCTTTTTTTCTTCATTGGCGTGACCTTCAGATAAACATAGTCACCAACTTCAAACACAAGGGGTCTCCTTCTTCTGTCCGCATAACTTTTCTGACATGATTGGGCTGCTTTCATATTCTGCTGAATAATATGAACTTTCTTCTCGGCTTCTTCTACAAAGTCAATGCCATAATACCTTCTATCACCAGGCTCGACCCAATTCAATGGTGTTCTACATTTTCTGCCATACAAAGCTTCGAAGGGAGCCATCTTGATGCTTTCTTGATAACTATTATTATAAGAAAACTCAGCTAATGGTAACCATGACTCCCATGATCCCTTAGAAGATAATACACAGGCTCTTAACATATCCTCCAAAATAGCATTCACTCATTCAGTCTGACCATCTGTATGAGGATGATAAGCGGTACTATGAATCAAACTAGTTCCTAAGCCTTTGTGTAAATGTTCCTAAAAGTGAGCCGTGAACTGTGAGCCTCTATCAGATACTATGGTCTTTGGTATACCATGCAATCTCACAATTTCTGTGATATACTTCTCGGCATATTGAGGTGGTCGATAAGTTGTCTTGACAAGTAGGAAATGAGTGGTCTTAGTAAGACGGTCCACAATTACCCAAATCGAATCATGTCCTTTTTGAGTAGTGGGCAAACCCGAGATAAAATCCATACTAATATCGTCCCACTTCCAACTAGGGACTGACAAGGGTTGCAACATACCGGCAGGTTTCATATGAATGGCTTTCACTCGACAACATGTGTCACATCTGGCAACATATGCTGTAATTTCTTTCTTCATTTTGGTCCACCAATGACGAGATCTTAGTTCTTGATACATCTTACTACTTCCGGGATGGATAGATAGCTTAGAAAGGTGAGCTTCATCCATGAGTTTATTCCTAAGCTCTCGATCCTTGGGAACCACAAGACGGTCGTCAAACCACAACACGCCCTGTTCATCCACTTTAAAGTGTTGAGACGACTTTTCTTTATTTTCTCTTTGATGTGGAATATTCCCTTGTTGGTTTTCTGGCCTTCTATTATCTTACTCTCCAAAGAGCAACTAATCTGAATACTATGTAACACAGCAAGATGCATTAGATCGAACCCATCTTCAAGTAATGGCTACACATTCAAGTAATGTGACTTTCTGCTCAAAGCATTTGCCACTACATTGGCTTTTCCAGGATGATATTGCACATTCAAGTTATAATCCTTGATCAATTCCAACCATCTGCGCTGTCTCATGTTATAATCCTTCAACCAGAATTCGCATTTGCTAAACTTAGCATATAGTTGATGATCCCTAAGTCTGGTCAAGACAGTTCTCAGATGCTCTTCATGATCTTTCTCGTTCTCGGAGTACACCAGAATGTCATCGATGAACACCACCACAAACTTATCCAATTCTGGCTTGAAAACTATATTCATCAAAAACATAAAGTATGCAGGAGCATTTGTCAAGCCAAAGGACATGACAAGATACTCATACAACCCGTATCTGGTGGAAAATGCAGTTTTCGGTATATCCTGTAGCCTAATCTTGATCTAATGATAACCGGATCTCAAATCTATTTTTGAGAACACCTTGGTCTTGGCTAACTGGTCAAATAGAACATCAATATGAGGCAAGGGATACTTATTCTTTATAGTTACAGCATTGACTGGCCTATAATCTACGCACATTCTCAATGTGCCCACTTTCTTCTTCTTTACAAACAAGGTGGAACATCCCCATTCAGACTTGCTTGGCCGAATAAACCTCTTTTTTTGATAAATCTTCTAATTGCTTCTTCAGCTTAGCTAGTTCATCTGGAGGCATCTGATAGGGTCTCCTTGAAATCGGAGCTATTCTGGGGATTAACTCAATTCCAAACTCAATCTCTCTATCCATCGGAAGACCAGGTAGCTCATCCGGGAATACATCCAGAAACTCACACACTACCGGAATCTGATGAATAGGAATGACTGCCATAGCATATGTAACACTTATAAGGTCTGTTCTTCGAGGCAATGTTACTTGGAAAGTACCCTCACCTAGGGGATCCTTAAGGGTAAGTACTCGACTTCCAGTATCTATGACTGCTCCCCAATCCTTCATCCAATTCATCCCTATAATGACATCCAAAACTAGTCTAGGCATAACTATCAAATTCACTCGGAACTTCCTGCTACCTAATTCAAGGGTTGCCCCTCGAACCATCCGGTTGGTCAAAACATCAGCCCCTGCTGAACTTATACGGTAACCATAACCCAATTCTATGTATAGTTGTTCATGTTTCTATGCAAATGCTTGACTCATAAAAGAATGCGATGATCTAGAATCAAATAGAACAACTGAAGGTTTTCGTTGATAGGAAACTTACCAGCAGTGACGGGCTCTCCCTTAGGAATTTCATCCATAGTCGTACTATGCACCCTAGCATTATAAGTCTGCTGCTTCTTCTTGGGCGGATACGGACAAAACCTCGAGAAATGGCTGGGTTGATCACAGTTATAGCAGGGTCCCCTCACTGTCTCGACAGATCCCACAGCTCCCTTAGAACTACCTTGTACCGTAGTTGCGGCTACTTTGTTGGACTGTACTGCCATCTTGTAAGGCTTTTGGGGTCCACGAAAATTCTGACTTCTTTGCTGAGGTGGCCTGAACCTAGCACCAGGTGCCGATGGGCGATATGGAGGACGACCTCCCATAGGTGCTCTAGCTTGGGACATACCACCTTCAAGGGCTCTCTTGCGTGTCTTGGCTGCGGTGCTGGCATTGTTATTCTTCTCCTGCTTTAGACAGTTGCTGATGAAGTCATTGAATCTGACGTGGTTGTTGGTACCAACATGCTTCATCAGTTTTGGATTGAGTCCCCTCTTGAAACTGGCTATCCTCTTAGCATCTATGTCAATCATGCCAGGAGCATAGCGACACAAGTTGTTGAAGGCATGCAGATATTGCGTCACAGTCTTGGTGCCCTGATTTAACGCCAAGAATTCTCCCAACTTCATCTCGGTTAGCCCAGGTGGAATATAGACTCCACGGAAGGCCTCCGCAAACTCTCTCCATGAAATCTGAGTATTTGGAGGGAAGGTGGTGCGATGGTGCTTCCACCACATTCCCGCTGGTCCTTGCAACTGAAGTGCAGCATACTCCGTTTTCAACACCTCAGTCATCCTCAACACACAGAATTTATCTTCCATAGTGTTGATCCATTCCTCAGCATCGAGTGGCTCTGTTGCTTCCTTGAAGACTGGCGGCCTGGTGTCCATAAAATCTTTGAAGCTGCTATATTGGTTCACTCCCATGCCACCACCCTGATTATTACCGCGTTGAACGTTGTTGGCGATGGTACACAGAAAATCCTCCATGTTCTTCTGGGATTGTTCCGCGTTGCGCTGACTCCCGAGTAACTGTGCGAGGAACATCTTGGGGGTAAACGGGGGAGGAGGTGGCAAATGCGGTTCATGGGAAGGCTCATTGTTGTTGCCGTGGTTTCCACCACCACCACCACCGGTCCCCGCACCGTTAGCACCGGTCTTAGCGGCCTCATACATGGTTCGGTGAGTGTTTGTCATCTGCATATTTCAGCAACAAGTAATGATTGAGTGAAGCTATAATAATTGCAAATGAAGAAAAAATTATGCCATACTGAATTTACTGGAGAGAATAAATTCATACAATAAAACAGAGGCACAACAATCGCATCCCAATTAAAACAACATCACTTAATCAAATTACTTCAACGACAAACATCGCGTCCATACAACCAAATTGCCAGCATACATACACTAGACTTTTTATGCGTTCAGATATCGCATTCGAAATCAAGTTCCAACCACATGCCAAGTCTCATACGTTCGAAGCAACACACAATAGGTTACATGCCAACAAAAGAAAGGTCATCACGACAGGACCTAGATACTAGCGCAAGGCAACTAGCCTACTCCTCGGGGCCATCGTCGGGATCAGAGACGTCACCATCGCCCCCAGGTGAAACTACAGACTCGTCCTCATTGTCGTCGTCGATGTCCAAGCCAGCGACGTCTGGTGGAGCATATGGGCCAACCCCATTGTAGTGCGTGTGAAACTCCTCATGCAGGTTGCCGTTGTATTCCTCTAGCTCATCGACCCTCTGTAGCAGAAGGTCCCTCTCGTCCCAGGCTTCATTCCTTTCCTGAACCAACTATCCTATCATGCGGTCTGCATTGTTGTTGGCTTGAGTCAATGTATGCACCCGCTACATAGCTCTATCACCTCTCTCAATCGCCTGGTCCTGCTGTAAGTTCATATCAGCCAACTACTCCTACAAACTAGCTATAGCACATGCCTGTCTCTTCTTCTGCTTTCTCCCCTTGAGCTTATCCTGACCACCCAAGCCAGTCAAAGTCCAGTAGGTACTCTCGAGACCCTCATACGCTCTGATGGCGGCGAACATAGCACTCATTGCCTGGTTGTTGCTAGCCTGTCCCTCAGCTGGACCTCTGACCAGGGCACTTCCCTGAGGCTGAACCCAAATGGCATCACGAGGATCATCCCTAGGAAAAGTGCTAGCTAGAGCTGCTACAAGCTCACTGGGAAATCTACTCATAATATCCCTGATGACACGGAAGGCTGCTCCCTCTGCACCCTCAGCGGGAGTGCAACCCTCAAACTCCAAATGCCAACCATCCCAATCTAGAGCATCGCCGAGAGCAGGAACCGTGATCTCCACCACTGCAAGTCCATCCTCTGCTAACTGGCTCTCATTCTAGGAGTACACCGGCTCTTGACCCTCTGGGTACCCCACATCATGGAGCACTCTCCAAAGCAAAGTCGGCATGCCAAACTCGCTCAAGATGGTGTCCGTGGCGCGGTGCTCCCTCAGGGCCAACGGACATCGAGGTGCTCTTCCTCCGGTGGACTTACGGGCGGTCTGCTTCGTGCGGGCCATCTATAGCAAAAGTTCTTTCATTACCCCGGGGAAACATATTTTAGATGATACAACTTTTATCAAAATAAGATAATCAATTTATAAGGGGAGGAATGCATGACATGAATGAAATGCACAAGTAATATGATGTATGTACGTGCCGTACGTTCTCACAAACTTATGAAATGAATAATTTCTAACGACGAATTCGATGGCATACAAAGGATCTCTCAAATACGTAGCTAATACGTTCTACACGATAGCGTTGTTATGTACCTACAGAAGATTCATTTCAGCCCAATTCCCAATGAATGCATAAAAGCAGTAAATTTTATCTACACGCTCTACACGAATCCCCAGATACGTGTACAACGGTAGTAACTACCCAAACCATCGTCCTATTGACGGCATCGCCTCAACAGACGGAAGACCCACACATGAGATACCTTTGTAAAACATGCGTGTATCGGATCATGCTCTCACAACTCACACTTACCGAGGCGTTGAGGCAATTGATCCATACACTACCACTCAAATAAGTGGCACTCATACAATAGCATGTCGTATGAGCGACGAAAGAGAAATATGATGCAAGAACCCCAAGTCAGTACTTAATTAAGCCACCTAAAGTCCTTAACTGGGCATAAAGGATATGACCACTGGCACACTTTATAGTTTGGAAATCACGTTTTTCAAACACCTTTTTGTTTTAAATACACTTGTGAACAGTAACATGCTAAACCATGCTCTGATGCCAGCTGTAATAGAACCAACCAATTATACGAAATTAAGTAAGAAAATCACCCGCTAGAGCAGATGATTTAGCAAACTTAAGCCCGTATAACCCGGTAGTCCGTGAAATCACGAAGGATTTCAAACCAACTTTCATTCCAGCCAAGATCATAATAAGTTTAGCAGTCACCATCACATATTACATAAAAGTTTGCATCTTGGATACATCAGAGTTTAAACATAGTTATTACAAAACAAGTTTGAATAAAAGTAGCGGAAGCCATTTGTTCAAACCACACACACTCACGCGGAGTTCAAATATAGTGCCAACGAATGATCATCTCCAACAAAAGCATCAGACAAGATGTAAGGAATGACCATGCCCATGGTCCTAAGCATCACCCATCGCAGGATAAAGGCAGTTGATACAGTAGCCGTAATACATCTGCCCATCTATAATAAGTGGGAATAAAACCCTGAGTACGAGAAGGTACTCAGCTAAACTTACCCGACATAACCAAAAATAAGTGACACTAAGGATTATGAAGGGCTTTATAGTAGGGTAGCTGACTCATTTGCACAAAGAAGCATTTTTAGCATTTCAAGACCCTTTTCAAAAGCATTATTGTCAAGTTAATTGTTATTAACCTGTCGACTAGATTTGCACCTATACTAGAGCAAACATGTGATTAAGCAGATAATGATAACCAATGATCATTAAACAACTTCCATACTGTCATATTCATTATAACTGTCCAAGTGTTCCATAAACATTTATTACGATTAAGTCATTCAAGTCAAGTGCTCACTGTCCAGGAGCGATGGCGATTCGAATCGATTCCTAACCAGCTGGTGATTTATTCCTTACACAAACCTCACTCACCCGCTAAAGTAAGATATTGATCACCGAGTCAACTATCTAGGAATCTCGAGTTTGTCAGGAACCACATGTACCCGGGGGCCGACCGACTGCACTTTGGTCTTATCATCTCGCCCCCGTGTCCTACCACACCTGCTTCGACATAGTGTGCTGTGGGCAATCTACTCGGCCCGAATAATCTCCCAGCTTCGCGGTCGGAAGGTACTTTATCCGGCCAGCTAAATGTAAGGCATACGTTCAACATGACTCGAGGCCCAACAACGGTCGGTCCTTAATCGACATAGACGGAAAGCACTACAGTCCAAAACTCTGCAAGTCTCCGTCCAGTCTCAACTTCATTTAACACTTAGTTATACCATGACTTCATAGTCATCCAAGCAGATCTAGGTAACCACCTATAGCTCGCAGGTGATAGGAAATCACCCGACTTCTACCGGTCTAAGCCAGCTAAGCATTGACTCGACTGCGGATACCAGAGTAACAAGGATATAGTATAACAAATATAAACAAGGTATAATGCAGCAACAGTTGCAAACAACTCCTGAACGTAATGCATCAATTAAAGTAAAGCATTAAATTAATAATTGCAAATCGAGAGAAAATGCTCTGGGGCTTGCCTCTCTCGAAGGAGCTCGGGCGGTGATCGAGGCACTCCGGAAGTTCCTTAACGTCCTCCTCGTTGGCTTCAGGCACTTCCTGTGGCCGCACCTCGAGCGGCTCCTCGGGCTCCTCGGGTATGACGACTGGATTCTTAGTTTGCGATCCTCTATGATGCAATGTGCGTAAGCACTTATGCAATCGGTGCATCGAATGAGATGAATACAATAGATATGTTTGAATGCAAGGTAGTCAACATCATCCAAGAACATATACTACAAGCACATGTCATCTACTGCATTCTCTTCTACTACTAATATGCTAAATCAACACATCTTATTAATTGCTTCAAAGATACACCAAAGCTTTACTAATTTCTTAATCACACAAAAAAGCAACACTTAATTAAACCCTAATTAATAATAGGTTTGAATAGCAACATTTATCTTTATTGCTTAGAAAAATCTTAGAAAATTACTACAGCATAGTACTACCCTAAGTAGTCTACTATCAGATTTTTATGGTATTTGAATGTGTGGATTAGTCTACACAAAAATAACAAGCTATGGCATAATTATGAACATAAAAATACTTTATACTGTGAAAAGTGTCAAACAACAGAGTTAGTATTTTTCCTATGTTCTTCATAGCATACAATTACTGTACAAAAATTATCACATGCATGTTTTATACAAAGTTTGCTCTCTAGCTAAAATAACAAAAACCAGCCATTAAAGGTACTTGAACTACACCTCAAAATTTTCCCACAGCACATGCATGAAACATATTTTTCCTAGGAAGTACATTACATAAGAAGATCAACAAACTTAGAATCATATTTTTTTGAAGCCTATAGCTTTTTCTACATATTTTTCAAGTTATCAGCAATATCCATGATTAAATAAAGTTCTACAGAAAAGTATCCCAAAAATGACATGCAATAATTTTCCCAAGTAGATCTGGTGATAAGGAACCTAGAAAAAATTATTTCAACAGATTTGGAGCAAATTTGAGTATCCAAACATTTTCCAAACCATTTCTATTTTCAAATAATAAAGAAAAATTGAAAACGAATCCTCCTATTGCTACTGGGCCGGCCCGCGAGAATCAGTCGGCCCACGGCCACACTTGGCCTGCGCGGCCCGAGCGAAGGGAAGGGGGAGGCGGCCCGGCAGGGCGTCGGCCCATGGCCTCATTGGCCCAGCTCGGCCGAGGCGAAGCCATGCCGGAGCCGTGACGTCGCGGCGGCGCGGCTCGGCCAACGGGACCGGCGGCCATCACCGGTCATGCCAGGGCAAGCTAGCGGGAGCATGCGGTTCGCAAGAAGCTGGCGAAGGCGGGTGGGTAGCTAGGCAGGGTGGAGAAGAGGAGGAAGGGTGCCTTCCACGGTGGCCGAGCACGGCGGCGCCATGGCCGATGGTGGCGAGGCGCTAGAAGGCACTACCTGGGCTCATCAGTCGGCACAAGCGCGAGCACCACGTGCCGGAGAGTGAGGTGGAACTGCTGGCGCGCGATTGCTGGCCAAGGTGGAGGAGATGCGGTGAATTTGACCGACGGGTACGGTGGCGCGGCGAGGGGGAGAGTGAGTGAGCTTGGCGCTGGCGGAGAGGAGAGGCAGCGCGGGAGAGTGCAAGCGAGTGCAGCGGCTTCAGCAGAAGTAGGCGGGCGCGTGGGCGTGGGCGCAGGCCGGCTGCGACGCGCAGCGGCGTCGACGGCGCATGGCCGCCACGCGGCGGGCTTGCTCTGCCATGGTCGGGACGCGGCGCGGCGCGTCAGCGGGCGGGCGAGCGCGGAGGCAGGCCAGGCGCGGCGCTGGGCTGGGCTGGTGAGGCATGCGGCGCTGGCGCGGGAGGCTCGCGGCTGCAGGCCGGGCCGGCTTCGACCGTGGGTTGGAAACGAGGCGGCAGCCCGCGAATGAGAAAAGCCCTTTTCCATTTATATTTTCAAGAATTTTTTTAAATACCAGCTTTCAAACATCATTTTGAGCAAGAAAATGACATCTTTTGAAAATATACCAAAAATGAAAATTGATTAGAATATAATTCTCTACAACTTTGCTTTTATGACCAAAGCCAAATTCTTTCTAGATTTTGAATTATAAAATCAAAGTCAATTTTTAACTCAAAACCCTAATTTTTGAGAAATTATTTTTGAAGCAAAATTTTGAATTAATTTGAATACAAACCTTGCTCCAAAAATTAAACTAAATAATCCTAGATGATTTGCAATAGTAGCCAAACATGTTTTACTAGCCTAGCAAACATAATCAGGGCAAAAATAACTCTAACAAGTGTATGCAACATTCAGATTTAACGAACATGTTTCGTATGTTTCGAAGCAGTGTTTCAGTTGTTATTTACATGATTAGGCATGTATGATTTGGATGCTTGATGATGCATGATATGCATGATTTGCAGTGCCTAAATGCTGGCATAACACTAGAGTGTTACAGCCACCAAGGCTCTAGTGTGCTCAGCTATCAGCCCAAGGCCGACCATGGCCTCTATTTATAACCCCCACGTACAAATAGAGCCGTTACCCCTTCCCTGGACAAAAGTCGGGACGACCGGACGCTCTGGTCAGATCGACCGGACGCTGGACCTTAGCCTCCGGTCGTACGATGCACGCCACGTGTTCCCTACTTCAAAAATTGTTCGTCCGATCTCAACGGTCATCTGTTGACCGGACATTGTAGCTTGAACTGATCGGACGCAGCAACCCTAGCGTTCGGTCGTTTCTAGTAAGATACCAGACATGACCGGACACGTCCGGTCGGTCGCGATCGGATGCAGCACCAGCATCCGGTCACTTCCAGCTTCTCTACTCTGCCTACGTCACCACACGTCACCTTGACCGGACGCACCCTGCCAGCGTCCAGTCACTTCCAGCGCCAGCGTCCAGTCGAAGACCGACGCCTGCACGCTCTCGCCCGCCACTGACCGGACGTAGGACCCCAGCGTCCGGTCACCATGTGACCCGCGTCCGGTCCACTCCGTGAGACCCCTCTTTTCTGTATAGGGTGTCGGTGGCACCGTCGGACTATCCGAACTCTACGAACGGACACTTCGCCGGTGGAGTTTCGAACCCTTCTCGCCTCCGTTTCATCGCCAAGTTGATCCACATCAACTCCAACTTTATCTCTTTTATAAATGTGCCAACACCGCCAAGTGTACACCACCATGTGTATGTGTGTTAGCATTTTCACAATCATTTCCAAAGGATTAGCCACTCAACTTGCCACGCCACTCAATCCTAGCGATGATGCAAAGTTAGATCACTCAAGTGGCACTAGATGACCGATATGCAAACACGTTTGCCCCTCTTGATAGAATGGCCATCTATCCTAAACCCGGTCATAAACTTCTCTACACACATATGACCGGTGAAATGAAATGCCCTAGGTTATACCTTTGCCTTGCGCATTCTATTCCATCTCCTCCAATGTCGATGCAACACATGCACCAACATGATCAACAATGATATGATCCACTTCATATCATCACGTGATCATATTGATTCATCGATCTTGACTTCACTTGCTTTTTACCGTTGCCTTCGTCCATCGACGCCAAGTCTTGCTTAAGCTTCACCGCCACGCGGTCCATCGCTCCAAAGCCTCCAACTTGCCCTTCACGCTTGCAATCGGTCCATCAAGCCAAGTCATGTCTTATCTTCTCCACCTTGATCACATGACTCAATGCCATGTCTCATTTGCAATGAGCTCCTTCATCATCACATGTGTGAGCTTTGCAACATCTCAAAGCTATTTTCACCTTCATGGCTTATGTTGCTCTCACACATGTACCTATAGACTAATCACCTATGTATCTCACATAAACATAATTAGTCCACCTAGGTTATCACTCAATTATCAAAACAACACAAGGACCTTTCAACAGGCCAACATCAGAGCAATAAACAATGATGGATTATCTATATCTATTACTTTTTAGTTATCCACACCTGCTTCATCTTCAAGTTTTAGAAGTTCTGCAGCCAACAATAATCAATCAAAGGCAACCAGCTCCTTGATTGGAAGGAGTGCAGAAAGGGATGAGAAGTTCACTGATTCAGTAGAATTCCTACAAGTAATTTTTATATGCAAATGAAAAGGCAGTAAGATAGGAAAAATTACAGAAAAGAAGAAATGCCGAAGGCCCTAGCTGCCTCAAACCGCAACCGCATGCTGCTGCACCCGATTCACATACACACACGCATAGAAATAAAGATGAAGAAATGAACGAACAAAATCCCCAGAACGAAAAGGGAAAAAGAACCAAAGCCGAGTCAAACCATCTTCTGGAGAGGCCGATGCCCTGAAAGCCTTGCGAATCCGGCAGGTCAAAAAGGTCCGGGAACAAATATCCCAGAATGAAAAGGGAAAAAAGAACCAAAGTCGTGTCCACCATCTTCTGGAGAGGCCGACGCCTTGAAGGCCTTGCGAATCCGGCAGGGTCGAAAAGGTCCGGCGTAGAGGTTGAGTGGCACGGCGGTGAATTGCGTGGTGGCACCATCCTGGAGGAAGAACACGGAGTGGGTGTCGGGCACCACAAGGAGCGCGCGCAGGCCGGATTCGGACTCCTTCCTGCGGTGGCTATCACCATGATTCTCATCCCAGAGCCATGGTAGTCCACCAAGCACCAGTTGTGCCTTCGCCCACTTGAGGATGGAGGGCGGGAGCGCTGCTGGCTCCGCCGTGAAGTTGTAGACACCACGTTCCACCTCTCCCTCCGTTGGAGGACGACGGGAACGGAGCCGCGGCGCGATGGGGCAGAGCAGCGGAGGCGGCGTGTGGAGAAGATGGGGGAGGATCGTGGGCGTGCGACGCTTCTGCCAGGGCCGCGCGTGGTGAAGGAAGGACGGGCGGGCTTTCGCCAGTCGGGACGGAGGGGCTATGCACGCCACCGTTGGCCGGGAGGGGACCGGTGCGGGGGAGCGATGATGACAGCGCCGGTGTCGGGGCGTGGTGGCAGCACCCATCCGCTTTAGTCGGCGCTCGTCGAGGCCGCAGCGGCGATTCTTGCCCCCGCGTCGAGGCTCCGTGCGGTCGTGTCAGTCGTCATCGAGGTGGCTCGTCCATCCCGCCGAAGACCCTCTGGCGGCGTGTCCCGAAGATGGCACGGCATTGGCGCGTCGCAGGCTACGACGCTTGCAGCGGCGAGAAGGGCCGTGGAGGCGTGGCGGAGCACGTGCTGGGTGGCGGCGCAATGGGGCAGGGGCGGGGGCGTGCCGCGTGCGCGATGGGCAGTGCCTGGCCAGGGCTGAGCAGCTCACGGTTTGGGGGAGCGGGGAGGCGGCGCTGATTGGTGGTGATTGGGGAGCGGGGACGCGGAGAAGATCTCGTTCCGTCGGGTGGAGGGTCGCACTCGAACGCCAGAGCGATGAGCCCAAATTATCGTCGCACCCGGGGATGCATGGAAGCGAGCGGCTTTCGTGTCACACTCATCGACGGAATAGTTATGAATGTTTTAGTCGTAGAGATTCACATTTTAATGTAGTATATTGCTGGTTTGTTCAAAGATATGTAGGCATTTATTTTTTTGCTAAATCAATGTGATTTGTATGCTTTATTACCAACGTGAGGGTTCCCTGACATTAATTTGTGAGACTAGCTCCTCATATGCTATAAACAGAAGCGTGTGGGCAAGCGTATCTCTCACGACAAAAAAAAGAGTAAAAGGCGGACAATCTCTTCGTGCGACATTTTTTCGCGTCGTCGTCCTGCGAGTCCGTGCGATCCCACGCCGGGCCGCTCCCGCATCGTCCAATCCCCGCGCAATCTCCTCCGGTTGCTAAAAAGGAATCCGGATTCTCGAGCGCTCTCGATCTCCACCGGCCTCGCTCCTCCAAGGTCGCCCTCGGCGCCCGCTGGCCTCGCTCCTCCAAGGTCGCGCCCGCCGCCCGCCAGCCTCGCTCCTTGCGCGTCGCCGTTCTCCACCCTCCCTATTGCACACGCGCCATCGCCCGCGCCGTCACACTCTGCAGCCGCCCTCACCAAGACCCCAGTGACCGAGTCGACCTCGTCGTTCGCGTCTCCACAGCAAGGGGAACTCACAGACGCACGCACCGAGACCGCGGCCTGCCGCTACGCCGACGCGCAGGCCAGCCGTTCTGCCTCCCGTGCTGCCCGCACTTGGTCCGCGGTTGAGGTGTGCGGCCGGCCAGGCTCGTGCGGCAGGGGCAGGTGGGCGGAGCGGAGGCTTGGGGCTGCGGCGGCGGCACCGGCGCTCCCTTCCCGCACCGCACGAGAAGAAGAGGCCACCCTCTGCTCCTGGTGGATCTCCACTCGACCCTAGCTAGGCCGCCGCCGCCGGCCGGGCGGCGGAATCCGGCAGACCGTAAGGCAGGGGCGTCTCCAGGTCTGCACTGAAGGCCACTAGGATCTCAGCCTCGCTCCTGAACAATTTCCTTATCTTGGAAGCACGAAGATAACTGGCAGAAAGGAATAAAGATGTAATTTTATTCCCCCTTGAATCCTTTTGATCTTATCATCCTGTTTGGTTTGAGTAGAGGTTTCTTTTAATTTTCTAATCTTTTTTTTGGTTTCAGTTTCAGTAGATGACTCCATTAAGCTGGAGTTGGTAACGAAGGTCCAGCAACCAACATTCAGGAGGTCCACAAATCAACTTTCAGGCCATCAAGGTATATATAATCAGTAAACCTGCCCTGGCATCTCCATTTTCTATGCAGCCAAAAAATATCAAAGTCTTAAGTAGTCCCTGAAGATTTCAAAACCTTAAGTAACCCTTTGCTGTAGTAACCTTCTACAAACTGATTTCAGTTGCATGGATACAAATATGAGACATCAAGGTATAATCAGTAAACCAGACCTGGCATCTCCATTTTCTATGTAGGCAAAAAAAAAATCAAGCCTGTCCCTGAAGATTTCAGAACCTTAGGTAATGCCTGAATGTGAGACACAAGACAATAGCATGGATACACATGTTCAAAACAATTATGCCTACCTTTTAAAGTATTCTGTAATATTGTCTTGCTTTTCCCCAAGAAGCATCCAGTCAAAAATAGATTTATTTCCACCAATTCTTTTGAATTTGAGTTAGCAGGTAGTTAGTGGATGATGGGCCATCTGGCTACTGGAATTAACAGTGCCGAGGGAAGTTTGGATGAATTCCAAGAAATCGTGTTAAGAAAATTTTGAAACATCAGTATTTATATACTCTCTGTTTTTCCATTTGGTCAAAGTTGTTAAATGTGGTTTGAGGGCCGATTTGGAAGGGAAACATGAAACATAGGAGCAGCAGGATCAATTGCGGCGCTTGAGACAAAAATACTTGTGCTTGAAATCCTCTTTCATAGATTGCTACAGTCAATGAGATATCACCATTTCACTTTCTCTTATCTGAGAAATATGGCTAGCTTTTTTTTTTGCAATTATCCTATTCTCGTCCTCTTATTGAGAATGCATATGCTTGCCATTGTATATTATTTTCAAGCATCAGGTATGGAGTCATAGATGAAGTTAGATCCAGTCATATTGTAATTGGGTATGCAATTTGTTTGAACAAAGAATTCCAGGAATCTTTAACTGAATTCTTTCTGCTGTCACAGTTATGTACCTTTTCTCATCTCCAAGAGATTAGTTGCTTCCATAGCTGTATGATTTTCAGCTTAACTTCTGTTCAGTCACAAAGGAAACACTACAAGAAATGTGTGGCTTTTTGACGTATTTAGTATGACAACGAGTCATAATGTCACTATATCATCTGATTTATGACATTATATTTTAGGCATTTCGATTTAGTGACTATAAAAAGTTGTATGTCACAACAAATGTCATACAACTAGTCCAACTAGGTCCAGTGACGATATTTGCTATGTCATAAGGCCTATTTATGTGTCACAAAATATTTATTGAATTATTTTAAATATTGTTGTCCAAGTTGGCAAGGCCTATTGCCACGTCATTGGGCCACTTGTTCGTGGAAGCTAAAACGGGCACTTAAATGGACCAATCTGGCGCGCCAGGCCCAACAGCCGCGCCCCGGAAAGCCTGCTTGCACCAGGCCCAAGAGCTGCCCCCCAAAAAGCCCGCTGGATCTCGAACCCATGATCTCGTGGTTCACAAGTGGCAAGCAAACCACTGAGCTGCGCAGGTGGTTTTGTTATGAAACGCATTTTATTCTATATATCATATGTATAGCAGGTAATGTACCATATGTGAACAAACCAGTGTTCGTGGACTTTGGTTCGAGTGTACTGCAGGTGCGGCCAGCAGCGGCGGATCCAGCGGCGAGGGGAGCTGCTGCGTCCAACGGCCTGGCCGCAGCGGTGGATCCAGCGGTGAGGGGAGCTGCTGCGTCCAACGGCCGGCGAGGCGAGCGGCGCGGCGAGGCCAGGGGCGTGGCCGGTGGCGCACGGCGCGGTGTCCAGCGGCCAACGGTGCTGCCCGGGGCCAGCGTCGAGCAGAGCAGCACGCGGCAGCGCAGCGGCTTGGTGAGCAGGCCGACCAGTGTTGCCAGCAATGTGGCTGGAGCTGATCTCCGTCAAGCAGCGGAGCACCCTTGATTTGGTCTCCTGATCTCCTCAGAGTGCTAGCCTGCAAGAAAGGTACAGTCTTGCATCTTAGTGCTTAGTAGTTACTTACTGCTTTACGCCAATTGCAGGACAATAGTTCATGGTAATACAATTTTGTATAGTGTTTGTTTGTTAGCAAGAAATATATATAAAGAGTATGTGGTTACTTGGATAAAAAAGATTTGTGCAGATTTATTTAACCCATTATTGGAGATAAAGCAATGCTCAACTATTGTGTACAGATTGCATATAAATAATGACATGTCACATGTTTGATAATTTTGGTCAAATATCATATATATGTTATTTTTTTGAGCAAGTGTATCTCATGATTTGGTGCAGATGGATAGATCTTGGATCAAGAGTAGGATGTCCAGCAGGGAACACGTGAATGGGGTGAATGAATTCATGACCTTTGTTTCCGAGAGATTCAGTGATGATGAAGAGATGTTCTGTCCATGTCATCAATGTTTGAATCGGGTTCGCAGACCTAAAGGACAGGTGCAGGATCACTTGTATATTCATGGGATGGCTACTACTTACACTAGATGGGTACATCATGGAGAACCATCGGAGGTTGTACCACATGAAATTGATGACCATGTTGATGAACATACTAGTCTGAATGAGGATTTTGGCATGAATGTGGATGAAGAAGATGACCCTGACGATGGAATTCGTGGTATGGTAGAGGAGTTGTACACAGCTGAAGTGGAAGGTAAAGGGAAAATCTATGTTTGCAATTCTATGGAAGAGATGAAGCAAGAATTGTACCCTGGTGGTCCTTGCATAAGGTTTTCTTTTGTGGTGAAGTTACTTCATATCAAGTCATTTTACCGAATTTCTAATGTTGCATTCACAGTGATACTGAATTTGTTGTCATCATCATTCCCAAATTGCTCTATTTCTGCATCATATGAGGAAGCAAAGAGACTTATCCGTGCATTGGGGCTCGGATACAATTCAATCCATGTGTGCCCGAATAATTCTGTTCTATTTCGGAAGAATCTAGAAAAAATTATGTTTGTCCGGTTTGTGGTGCATCAAGATGGAAAGAGAATGGTGGAAGAAAGAAGGTTCCTGAGAAGGTTTTGTGTCATTTTCCGTTGATTCCTAGGCTAAAGAGAATCTTTTCTTCCAAAAGAACGGCAGAGGAGGTGCAATGGCACAAGTTGAAGAGGAAGCCAGTGGAGAATGAGCTTAGCCATCTAGCTGATGGCGAGGCATGGAAAGATTTTGACAGAAAGTATGGGTGGTTTGCAAAAGATGCAAGGAACATCAGACTTGGCCTTGCTACTGATGGTTTCAATCCATTTAGTAAAATGAGCTCCTCGTATAGCATGTGGCCAGTGTTTCTTATCCCGTACAACTTTCCTCCATGGGAATGTGTAGAGCAATCAAACTTTATCATGGGCCTACTTATCCCTGGTCTATGATTTCATCTAACTGATTTCCAAATTCCATGATAGGTCGATGTATCAACAAAAATCACGTAAGCAGACACGTAGGTAGAGATTTGGATAACATTTCAAGAGGGTTAAGCAACAAGATCCCAGTGCACATTGCTGAAGGACACCTGCAGCCAGAGGAGCCTTTGCAAGCTGCAAAACTAGCATCAGAGGCTGGTATTATTCTACGGAACCATGTCCCAATCTTCACTCACTGGAAGCATTATAAGAAGGTAGAAGCCGAAGGTGTTGTTAAGAACTTCAATGACAAAGTTGGTGTAAGTACCCTGGCTGCTAAATAGATACCTATTTGTGGTTTATGGATTACTAAATAGATACCTGGCTGCTTACATTTTCAGAAATTTATTTGGTGTTTGTCCATTGTCAATTATTTTAGTGACCTTGGTTCAATTTGTGTATTTTTTCCTTGCTGCACACACATACCGATTAATCATGCCAATACTATAGTAAACATAGCATGTGAACCTGGTGCACTTGAAACAAGTCCACATCCATGTTACGGTCCTGCCTTGTTCTAAATCTGCTCCTTATTTACTAGAGTGAGAATTGGCATCAAGGAGTAGACTCCATATATGCAATTATCGCATGAAATTTTCTGCACTTGTTTTATAAGTTGCCTCCAATGCAGATTTTTCTACACATGTTCATATAAGGCTAATATCTTTGTTAGAGAGTTTTGCAGCTGCTGTCTCGCTGCAGCTAGAAAAATGTGTGGATGTTAGAAACATATTTCTGTCGCTGCAGCTCATACACTTTGTCTATCTGTATATTCAAATTCTTTCGTAATATAGTGTTGCATAATCTAGAGTTGACACATGTTTATACTGCTTGTTGCTCTCTGTTGCTGCACACTCCTAGAATATCATTTCAATGTTGTTTAATGATATGTTCATGCTCTTGTCCAGAGTCAATTCACCATTGACGCAAATGCTGGTCCAGTGAAAGATGCATTTTCTGATTTGCTAAAAAAAGGACAACGACAGATGAGATACCGGCCGAAGAAGCAATACTTCAATGGCATACCAGCAAATGAAGTTAGAACAACTTCACCGCTGACCACCATAACTGACATGGAGTGGAAACAACTCGTGGACATGTGGTCTACCCCAAAGCACAAGGTATCCTTCCTTAATATCAATCACAAATGTTACCTTACAGAATATGGTTTCTCTATCCACTAATATTTGTCTTTGTATAGGAAAAATGTCTGAAAAACAAAGATAGCCGTGAGTTAGTTCAGTACCACCAGATGACATGATCTCGGAGCTATGTTGCACAATGCTATGTCATGGTAAGATAAATTGCTGCATCTTTACAAACTTTTGTGATTTTTAGTTGATATTGGAGCTTGTATGTGTCCAGAATGTCCACTAGCAGCTTGTATGCGTCCAGAGTGGTACTGTTGTCTAATTTTTAGAATTGTGCTTTGGTGGTGTCTAGGCTAAAATCATCCATATTTAGGATCTTGTTGGCTGGGCTAGCTATCTTGCTAATGCTGCTGTGCTGCTGCTACTTGGTCGCTACCTTAGGATACAAGTGAATAAATGTTAATGCTGCTGCTACTGTGCTGCTGCTGCTACTGTGTGGCTACTGCTGCTATCTTGCTAATGATGTTGTGCTGCTGCAACTTGGTCTTTGAATTATACATACAGTAGATAATGTAGCTGCTGTCCCAGTCATAACTATATAGTTTAGTCCAAGTCTGAGTGCTAGGGAGTGCAGCTGCTTTCCTTAAATTTGTTCACTGTCAATAATGGTTTGTTCGGATCATCTCTAGCCCGAGGGGATTAAAGGGGATTTTTGTGCGGCTACTATTCATTTATCTCTTCACATGCTTTCAGTTATTTATTTTTCTGTTTGTATGTAATTTCAGAAGCAAACCAAATTTAAGGATGCGCCACCAACTGCGATTGATATTTTCAAGGATACCCACTGTAGTAGCAAGTCAGGTTTTAATGAGAATGCGAAGGATGCCATTGTGAGTACCTTTCCCTAGCTTGTTACTATGACGAACAACACAACAGATTAGTACATATCTTTATTCCATATAGACAACATTGCATACATATATATTCTGGACACTAGCATAGAAGGTTCCATTCCATATACATCACTTCATTTCTTCCACCAGGTTGCATTCTATATAGACATCATTACATACATATTGTTCTGGACACACACAACTAGCATAGGAATCTGAAATTTTGTGTTATTGTTGCTAGGCTCAAATGGAGGCCTATGTTGCTCAACCAACAGAAGAAGGCAAAGATCCGAAGACTCCTGTTCAAGCTGTAGCTCATGTTCTGCCCAAATCAACTTTTCTTCGCAATGTTGGCTGCAGTCCACAGAGATGAAGAGAAATGTTAAAGCTGCTGCAATGAATGATCATGTACATGAGCTTGAGAGTGAATTGCAAGCTGAGAAGATAGGATCTGCAGGACTACGATCACAGATGGCTGATCTGCAGAAGCAAGTAGAGGACCAAAGAGAGGCAGCAAGGAAGAATGAAGAAGAAAATGAGAAGCTGAGGTAGCAAGGAAGTGAAATCCAAAGCTTTCTTCGCTCCTTGTTTGGCAGCAAGTTTGCATCACTTGATGCTTAGCAGTAAGCTCTCATACTCAATTAGGCTCTAGATGATATTTTGGTGACACTGAACTTGTGGCCGCTGTGCTTGTGGGATGGTATTTTGGTGCTGCTGTGCTTCTGGCTGCTGCGCTACTGCTGCTGTGCTGCTATTGCAGATGTGCTGCTGCTGCTGCTCTGGATGTAGCAGCAAGTTGAAATTTGAGACTTGAGACTTGAGACTTTGGATGTGTATTGAATCGATGGATGGATGTAATGATATTGCACTGTAAGACTTGTGGAATGTAAAATGCTTGTGATATTGCAACCATTCATGGAGATGTTGATTTATTTGAATTTGATTCTGTATGTGTTGAAAAAATTATATGGATGCAATTGTATGTGCTGAAATATTGTATATGGGTTGAATTGTGGGTTGAAAAAAAATATGGGCTGAATTGGTGTGGGCTAGAAATTTGTATGGGCTGCAATGGCAAAAAAACAAAAATAAATAATGGGCCAGCTAGCAACAGCCCTTAAAAAATATTTGTGACCCATGAGCTATGTGGGCTTTAGCAGGCCAAATCTTATTTTGTGATGTTTTTTTTTCTGCTATGTCAGCTACTACGTGGCAAGGCCTAGGATTTTGTGACAATTAAGCAATGGCATATGCTTGTGACAATAAATATACAAACGTCACATAATTAATTTGTGACGGTGGCCTTTTGATGTTTGAATTTACGTCAACCGTTCATCACAAATCTTAATTTATGACTTAATTTTCATATATTATGACGTAATAGATTGTCAAAAAGCCATGCATTTCTTGTAGTGAAATGAACATTTTGTAGAGTTTGTTATGGAGTGGAATTTAACATATTACAAAAGATTAGACTGAAGCCATAGTGATTGTTTTTTCCACTAACAAAAGGGTGTGAATAGCATGGTGAGTTAGAAGACTTAGATAAATCATACATCCTTAATCATGTGTCTGATGCAGATTTTGACCTATTTAAGGCACCCAGGCACATAAAAGAATTTGTTAAATGTATTTATTCTCATAATACAGTGTGTCGATCATGAATTAATTTAAGGCTTGCAGCGCAGGTGACTAATAAGGCCCTGTTTGGTTGGACTTTTGGCTTTGGCTTTTGGTCCCAAAAGCCAAAAGCCCAACCAAAGGGGCTGCTTTTGGAGGCTGCTTTTTCAGAAACAGCTGCTTTTCCGTAGTACATTTTTGAAAGCTGGTTTGACCCTGCTTTTGGCTTTTGGCTTTCTGCTTTTCAAAATTGGTGGAATAAAAAGCTCTTCCATAGTTGTTTCAAGAGAGATAAAGATAGAAGGTATATTTTATACTTGTTTAACCAAACAGCTTTCAGCTTTTCTACAGCTCACAACCCACAGCAGCTTTCCCACAGCTCACAGCCCACATCAGCTTTTTCCCACAGCCACAGCTCAACCAAACACACCCCTTGTAGTAGCGCACTGTAGCATTTCGTTTGTATTTGGTAATAATTGTCCAATCGTTGACTAATTAGGCTCAAAACGTTCGTCTCGCAAAGTACAACCAAACTGTGCAATTAGTTTGTGATTTCATCAACATTTAGTACTTCATACATGTACCGCAAGTTTGATGTGACGGAGAATCTTCTTTTTGCATAGTGCCAAAGTTTGGATTCTGGGGTAACTAAACAAGGGCCTCATGGAATAGGTATATCCAGTAGAGAACTTTATATTAATATTATGAGTACTATCACTTCTGCTGATTTTACGAACATGGACATTGTCAGGCTTGCCAGTTGCATCGTAGGTTCAGGATGTGGTGGTGGCAGCTTCTCAGTTCATGATCTTAGATCAATTCAGGTATTTCCTGGATAAATCAAAATTTCATGTGCCTCTGTGTATTGGATGTAGCTAGCTTATGACATTTTTCATCAATTTGTGTGACAGCGGTGCCCCCATGAAGCAATTGGCTGCGTCAAGACACATTCATTACTCGCTAGGCGGCGCAAGCTATGCGACAATATTTCTTCCTCGCTGGAGGAGCTACATCCCTGATCTGGTTGTCACCCAATGCCTTTCGTAAGAGTGCGAAAGCAAGAAGCCATTTTTCTATTGGTTAGTATAATTACCTGACCCTGACATTTGTATCTTCTAAATATAATGAAATGTGTGATCGATCTTAGTAATAAGGGTTAAGTACACTTTACACCCCTGAACTTGCGCCAAAGTATGATTTTCAACCTTCAACTATGAAACCGGTCAAGAAACACCCTCCAACTATCAAAACCGGACAACTTTGGTCCTCGGCCGGTTTCAAAAGCGGTTTTCTATTTTCGGGAGGCGTCGAAATTTTAAATTATTTTTTTGAGCATCTTAACGTTCTCAAATGAAAAAACTCAAAACTACAAAGTTGTAGATCTCATTGAGGTGTACAATTTACATATAAAAATTATCTTCATCCGACATCGTATAGAAAATAATATAAAAAATAATATAAAAAAATTAAAAATAATATTATTTTGTCGCGTGATGAGACTCAAATTTCAAAAAATAGAAAACCCTTCTATACGATGTCGGATGAAGATAATTTTTATATGTAAATTGTACACCTCAATGAGATCTACAACTTTGTAGTTTTGAGTTTTTTCATTTGAGAACGTTAAGATGCTCAAAAAAATAATTTAAAATTTCGACGCCTCCCGAAAATAGAAAACCGCTTTTGAAACCGGCCGAGGACCAAAGTTGTCCGGTTTTGATAGTTGGAGGGTGTTTCTTGACCGGTTTCATAGTTGAAGGTTGAAAATCATACTTTGGCGCAAGTTCAGGGGTGTAAAGTGTACTTAACCCTAGTAATAATGATGATTGGCTACAGTCAAGCAAGCAAATCAGTCTATTTAATTCTGATTTTTCTCGAAACACTGATGCAGGTTTTGTGATGGGCACTGGAAAGACTCTTCTCAAGGTATGTCCATGGTTCTTGCTACTCCCAGATAAGGTTTTAAATCTGTCTTAGAGAACGAAAAGAAAAGAAAAGAGAAGAAAGATAGGGGTATATGGAAATTGTACTGTACCTCTATATTCATTGATTGGTGAGGAGAGTGATAAAAAATTATTTGTTTAATATAACTTTAAATTCAATGCAGATGGGAATCAGTAAAATATTATTGTTGATTACACTGACTTGCATTTCATTATAGAACAATAATAATAGAAACATTGAGTGTCATATCCAGTATTTCAGTTAGCACTATATTTTCCTTTTAGTGAAACAACACATTATAGTGCTATTTTCATTGACTAAGGTAGGATTTTTTCTCAATTCTACCATGTACATCCAAATCTATCCAATACCAACATTGCCTTCATCAATGGCTTCCTTGGGCAACAAGTTCAGACCTGTAAGACCCACTAGCCTACCCCCTTACTCTCTTAGTGCTCTTTCTCATTCTCATTGTTCTAATTGTTGTGGAAACAGAAAACAGATACAGTAGTGGGTAGGCATGAAAAATCGCAAATAAAGTTATATCATCCATTCTTTGGTGAACTAAACCAAATTGAAGATCTTGGAGTGGGTAGGCATGAAAATTCTCTGTACAATTGCACCCTTTCTTGCTGCCTTAATTCCAGCACTAAATCCCATTGCATTTTTTTTTCTTTTCTGTCCAGGAAGGAAAAAAACTTGGCGCACGAGGACAATGACATACCAAGAGATTCAAATATTGAAATTGTACTTTCTTTATTAGGATCAAGTGTCTACTATCAGCATTCAATATTTTATTTAAGATCATTTAATGGAGGTATTGGCTCAATGTTGAGGAAGCAGAATCGATCATATATGTGACAGATGTTGGTCAGCAGCAGCACTTTGACATGTTTTTCAGTGTAAGCAGAGTGGCACCAAGATGTTTTCATTTACTGTTGTCTTTCTGCAGGCTGCAAGGATGGCTGGTTGGCTCCCAGATCCAAGTGAAAAGAGGTTTCCAAAAACAAGACAGGTTGGATTTGATCTTGTTCTTGGTTCAGATGGCAAGCGGTTCCGAACCCGCAGTATTGAGGTTGTTCTATTTGTAGAGCTACTTGATGAGGCTAAATCTCGGAGCACATCAGAACTACTACAATGGCTCACTGAAAATGATAAATTGGACTATTTTGGAACCTTATCTTTATCCTTCAGGTGACTATGATCATTATTTTTTGTTCAGGAAAAATTGTGTTAGTGTTTATACTTTGTGTTAGTGCTTCTGTTAGTAAATTAGCACATGTGAAGTAAGGCGGGATAGCGCTTGTGTTAGTGTTGTCAGTGATTAGCTTGTTTATTTAACCATGCATCTCACTAGCTTGGTGGTTGTTGACATGATCATCCGCCATAGGACTACCTGTATTTGATCTGCAGCTTGTGTTTGGTTTTAGCTATTGTTCTTATTTGCTCCCTTTTACTGTCAACATTTGACCTAATTAGAGAGGCCTACTTCCACCAGCGGAACTATAACAGAGATATTTTTTATCAAATAGATCGTTCTACAGTTTTAGTGGTCAGGTCTAGGTTACGTGACCCCAAGGGTAACTAAGTTTTAGTGGTGGTGATATTACTTGTGGGTTTGAGTTTGTCATCTTTGTAGTTGAGCGTCGTGGTGCTGTATGCTTCTTATTGCCTATATAATGTGTAAAGATTAAGATGAGTTTTCTTGTGTCTGACTGAACTGAAATGATATGTTTTCTGGATCTTTCAATTAGTGAAGTCTAAATTTTTTGTAGGAATAAAAATGCGCTGGTAATATTATTCAAGTAGACTAGGAATTTTTTTCAGTATCTAAGGAACAATACGCAAAGGTGATTCATCTAAGCTAATGGCATGGTGGATTTTGTGCCTGTGTAAGTGTAGACTTTGACTATTCATGCTCTGATGGAATCGAAGAGGGTGATGACAGCATTTGGAGCATCGTTGGTGGGAAGGTAAACAAAATGCTGTCATGTCCATAACTCATACGTGATGGCAGAATTCTGTGTTTCAGCTGTTTTTTGAGAGAGGATAATTTCAGTAAAATATGGCATGTAAAAAGCAACCTGAGAAATTGCACTTGAATCGGAAAAATAATTAGTAGCAAACAACTACTTGTATCATATATCATGGATTAAATCAAAATGACCAAGGGCTACCCTAATTATGGAAATTTATGGACCCTGGTTGTTATTGGATATTTTTTTGTACACTCACTTTATTTGTCTTACCTTTTCTTAGAAGCATTTGGCATATCACCAAAGACATAGAGTTATCGAACTGTTGGTAGAAGAATCAATTTTGTTTTTGGTTACATCGTTGCAGAATTGCAAAGCTGTACATTCGACTTGCTGTTATGCTAATCTGAGCCAGTTCAACTTGCTGTTTGGTAATTATGGCAAAAACATTAGAATTTTAACTCTCATGATAGGAAATGGGAATTTTTACTCTCATGATAGGTACGTAGAGTTTGTGAGACTACGATGTCGCGCTCTTTGTGACTGTATTAATTTCATAAACTTTACCTTTTGGATTAAATGTCGCTTTAACGTCGATATTTAATTTCACAATATTGTTATCATATCGTGCGATCCGTATGTTTTTAGAACAAAAGTTTAGATGTCTCATAGCAACGCATGGGCACGCTACCTAGTATACATAAGAATCAACATTGACACATCAAGCACGCTTCGGACTTGCCAACTAGTCATGATGACTACAAAAGTAATCCTTCAACTCATGGTTTATGCTTTAGTTTTTACCATCATTATGACACATCAAGCCTTCGGTGAGGATGATTGTTACCATGAGAAAGATAAGGTTAAGCACGATTGCATAAAAACCCTAGATATAAATAAAGATTGGGAGGAGCCAAGCCACAAATGTCGTGAAACTGTGCAGAAATCTGACATGGCCTGCATTTGTCGTATCATCAGCATCGATGAACAGATTAAAATAAGTATGGGTAAACTGGTTCGGCTTGCACGCGAATGTGGCAAGACAATTCAAGGTGGAAGCAAATGCGGACGTAAGTACCAAGTACTATTTTCCCTGTTTGAGATAAACTGCCATGGTTTTGTTAAGTAGTTCCATTCGAGATAAACTATCGTGTTTTTGTTAAGTAGTTATTAGTAATGATGAAATTTTCATAAAGAAGGGGATACATTTTTTTGCAGGTTGGACGGTTCCGCCGGCACTACCCCCACAATCACAAAGGGCACATCCATGAGTGTTTGTCAGGGCGAGCATCATGCAAGGAAGATCATGAAAGGAAACAATGACTATGTGCTTAGCACGTTTTTCTATGTCTGGTATTCCGGCCCCGTTCGGCTTACCCATATTCAGTTTGTTCGGCTTTTTTTTTCAGCTGGAACAGTGTTTTTCTCTCGCAACAATTCAGCCAGAACAATATTTTTTAGTCAGTTTCAGTTAAAATTCTGCCAGCCGAACGAGGCCATGCAAGTTCGATGAATAAAAGTAAATTTGTTATCACTGAGCTACGATGGGATCCATGTGTATCACTGTTGGTGCCTTGCGTGCATATGATTTGAAAACGCAAGCACGCGTTGACATTTTCGTAGCTTTTCCTCAAGATGAATGTTTACTATCATCCATGAATTAGACAAGCATGAGAACGAGAGAGATTATACAGTCTGTTCGCTTATGCTGAAATTTAGCTTATGTTGATGTTTATGCTGAAATGTTGCGAAAGAAAAACACTATTTTATGAATGAAAAGTAGCTCAAACGAACACGGCCATGCTCCCAAAAAGAGGTAAAAGTAGACCGTAACAAGGCGATCATGAGAGGATTCTGCACTACCCAAATTAGATGGCCAGCTCGTTGCAGTTTCAGAAACGTTGAAATACAAACTAGCATCCATACACATTAGCTAACTACATTTTTGTAGGAACGATCGATCGATGAGACAGAGAATGCATTGCACAGAGTGACACAGAGCTAGAGCAGTGGCAAACAGATACTCCTACTGTGCTACCAAAAGCTCCTGAATGTGCAGACTGCATCCTAATTGAACCATCAACAGTACCGGCAGTTGGATCTAGTCCAAGATGACGAGTGGGTCGTCAGAGGTGGCGCCCCTGGAGGTGATCTCCTCCGGCAGGCCGCCGCGGAGCACCTGCACCCGGAACACCACCTCCATCTTCTTCCCCTCCTTGTCCTTGCTGCTGCCGCTGCTGTCATTTCCGTCTCTTTCAGTTGCAGCAGCAGCTTCAGTTCCGGCACTGGCAGTAGTGGGCACGACGAGCTCAAAGACGCAGGCGTCCCCGAGCCGGAGGCCGTTGTTGCGGGCGAAGTCCTTCCAGGCCCCCTGGAGCCTCCTCCACTTGCCGACACCGCAGTAGCTCACCGTCCACGACCGGCCGCGGCAGAGGAGCACCGCGGGCGCGCGCACCTCCGGGAGGTGGCGGTGGAAACGAACCGGGATGACCTGAAACAAACAGTACGGTGTGCCGTGTGCGTGCAGCAAGACTTATCACTCTCTCTCACTCCGTGAGCTGCGTGCGTGCGTGCACTGCATTCCGATTGGAAACAGTAGGATGTGATGTGTACCTGCTGGAAGGGCACCTGGACTTGGCTCTTACACACGACGCTGGTGAAGAAGGGGTTGTCGCCGGACAGCGGGGTCACCTCCCAGTCGTCTGAAGCTTCAAACGGCGGCGGCGGCCGCGGCAATGGCGGCTCCTCCTCCTCTCAAGACTTGATGCTGGATGCACAGCCAGGGACCTCCATCTGACACGGAGCAAAGAGCTCTGCAGAAAGACTTGAAAAATGAAAGCTTTTCTAAGAAAGATTTGGATTGCCATATGCAGATCGATGCAACCAGGAGTACCTGAGCAGGCAGAGAAAAGAGGGCAAAGGTTCTTGCTTCAGTCAGAGCTCCTGCACTGGCATTTCATCATTGATGGATAGCTTCGCTCACCTCTTGGTTGGCTGGCCCTTATTGGAGAATGGAGAACCATCTTAAATGGATGACACCTACCAGCACTGGTCAGGCTAACCAATGGCCTGCACGGTTCACCACATAAGAGGGGCATGCCAGGCTCCTGAGATTCTGATCGTCAACACCGATGCCATGTTTGCTCACAGAGTCACTGTGCATTCTTTCTGTTTTTTTTGGACCGGAATGTGCATTCTTTCTGTTTTGCAGCAGATAGCTAGCCATTCAAGAATACCAGGAGCATCACAGTTCAGTCAGGCATAACCACACAACCTTTCATCCAATTGCCCCCAGCATATTTATTATATATTTGCACCACAAAGTACATTTAGCGAAATTATTCTACAAATTGCTCCATGGTGATTATTAAACTTTGCATCATGTATTAACTTCAAAAGATCTCGTCTTCTAAAAAAAACTTCAAAAGATCTCAGCTAACAACAAAACGCATTACCCATGGCTGCCTATTTTTTTTTAGAAAGGACGGCAAAAGCTTTGCCGCGGTTTCTATTAGACCTAGAAAGGAAAAAAAGACAAATGCCCGCTCAGTTTTTTGAATGGGAACTGGGCTAAAAAACCATACAACTGGGTAGTGTTCCACTCTCCCTACACAACTTTGATACAACAACCGGGCAACTCACAAAACTCACGCCACTACTTGCTCCAACTTGGTCGAATCGATCCAACTAAACAATTCATCTAACAACTAACAAGGACAACAGAAGCCGAGCGACACCAAACAACACTTAGGGGCACCACCATGGCCAGACGACAAAGAGTGGCCACGGAACTGAAAAGCCTAGCAATGCCTCCAAGGAGGAAACGACACTAAAAGTGCCGACAAGGTAGCCCGCCAAGGGTAGGTTTTCACCTGCAACATCCAGTACGGTAGGAGGAGAGGTAGGAAAGGACGCCTCCAAGAAGGGAACGACGTCCGCAAACGTCGTTGTCCAAGCTTTCGCCTCGACCTCAAGCATCCACCACATCGTCATCGCCGAAGGCCGAACCCTACCAGCGAGGCAGGGTGCGGTGATGGATCAGCAGCAACCCCGCCCGGCCACCGCCCCTAGAGACGCCGGCCAGGAGAAGCGCCGGGAGGAGCCCATCAGAGAGTCCGCCCCCCGGCGGGGCAGCAGCAAGCGGATCCGACCAGCTCCGCCACGGAAGCTAGCCCGAGGAAGGGGAAGGGAGATGACGGGGAAAAGAGGGCTGGGATCAGAAGAAGCCCCAATCAACTGCGCTGTGCAAGACCTCCAGCAACCTCTGCCCACTCCGCCATGCCACATAGCCACATGGAACCGCCGTCGCCTCGTCGCTGCCGGCCATGACCCAGGAGCTACTGCCACAGGGGCCGCCCCTACACGCCATGGCCGACACTCCGCAGCCACTGAAGCTGCTGCCACCGGGAGCAGCCGCCTCACCGCACAGATCTAGCAGCCGGAGGCCCAGAACCAGCGCCCCGCCGAGCTGTAAGCTAACTACCACATTTGTGAGGTTTGTAGAAATAATCCTAGAATAAACGAAGGATGCAAGGGATGCTATATGACCATGTTCGCTTGAGCTGCTTTTCAGCCATAGAATAGTGTTTTCCTCTCACAATATTTCAGCATCAACATCAGCATAAGCCAAATTTTAGCATAAGCGATAAGCTAGAAAAAGTCCATTTTCAGGCTGTTTGCCTGTATTCATAAGCTATTGCTTGAGAAGAATGAAAATTATGTGTATTACCATGCCAGGTTGCGGGCCCGATCTTAACAAAATACTCCCTCTACCCTGCAAAAAAAACAATTTTCGTTTTCAATAAGTCAAATAATTTAAAATTCAACAAGATCTATAGAAAGCATATTAACATTTGTGATATCAAATAAGTATCGTTAAATTAATTATGAAATCTGTTTTTATACTAAAGCTATTTGAGTACATAAACGTCAATATTTTCTATAAAATTAGTCAATTTTTTTTTTAAAAAAACTTAATTTCGTTGAAACATAGAATAGTAACAATTTTGGAACAGAGAAGGGGAGCTCCTGCACTACATTTCTTCCTCAGTGACTCACCTCCTGGCTGGTTGGCCCTTATTGGAGAATGGAGACCATCATGGCCTTGTTTAAATCCAAGTTGTAAAGTTTTGGGGTGTCACATCGGATGTCACATGGGGGGTGTTGCATAGGATGTTCGGATACTAATAAAAAAAATTACAGAA
Organism: Miscanthus floridulus; assembly: GCF_019320115.1. NCBI lineage: Eukaryota > Viridiplantae > Streptophyta > Magnoliopsida > Poales > Poaceae > Miscanthus > Miscanthus floridulus. The sequence goes on from NC_089598.1 coordinate 7,880,488, forward strand.
TCCGTCAGTAATCCGCGAGACAAATTTAAAAAAAGGGCAGACCCAGTGTCGGAGGCTCCCACATGAGTGGGGTCTGGGGAAGGAAAAAACCAAGGCAAGCCTTCCCCCCGCAAAATCTGCGGAGATGCTACTTCGAACCCGTGACCTGGTGACTCAGTGAGACAGCTCTAACCCCTGCACCAGGTCTGCCCTTCGCGAGACAAATTTATTAAACCTAATTAATCCGTCATTAGCACATGTATTACTTGTCAAATCATGGACTAATTGGGCTTGAAAGATTTATCTCGTAAATTAGTCGTAAACTGTACAATTAGTTATCTTTTAGTTTATATTTAATACTCCATGCATGGGTTAAACATTCAATAGGATATGGAGTAACCTCGCGCGGATACGGCTTCCCGCGCGGCGTCCTTCTTCCAGCGATTTCTTTTACCGCGAGTCTCTCCTTCCTGCCGCCGCCGCCGCGGAGCCTCGTGAAGTACACGAACGTCTTGTACTCTTGCGCATGTCGCAGAGGCTCGTGAGGTACACCACCGCCTTCCGCTCGCCTCCCGGCGGCCACAGGGGCGACAACTTGGCGTCGCGGCCCTTGATTCACGTCCATTTGATCTTCTCTTGGAACGCGATGATGCGGGCACGGACAAGGCCGGAAAGCTCGGGAGTGTCGCCGGTGGCATGTCACATGCATCCGCGTCCTCCCGCAACTGTTGCCTGGGTGTCTCGTTTTTGGCGGCGTGGTTGTTGTAGCTCTTCATCTACTCCACCGACAATGTCGCATGCCTGCACGAGCCCGAGTGGCGGGCGCTGCCGGCGAGGCCGAGGGTACCGAGAATAGATACGGTCCTCAGCCGCAGCCGCTGGCGGTCGAAGGAGGGCAACGGGAAGCTCCGGCGCGATACGAAACTATATTCAAGTACCATTTGCTCCTGTGTATATGTGTATATTCAAGTAATGCTCTTGGCCGGCTACAAGCCTGCTTGCATGCTCCTGTTTGCATGGCACTGTTTGCTGGCGCAAGGTGAAGCTGCTGCTTGCTTGGTGCCGTCTCTGCTTGCCTAGGCGGCAGCAAGCTGGCTGGGGTGGCCCGTTGGCGGCGGCGGCGGGGAGGTTGCGGCGTGAGAAAGGGTTCGGCGAACCCCTTGTAGTCCCGCGACAAAAAAAAAGTCGGGAAAAAATTGATGTGGGACTCAAATTTAATTTTGTGGAAGTCATTTATTGGAAACTGTTGGAGATGCCCTTCTTTTTTTCCTCCCAATACCTCTTTAGAAGTTTGGAAACTACATGTTTTTAGGAGAAAAAAATAAGAAACTTTTGGTGATGCTCTAAACAAGGCCAAATGGAAAGACACCTAATAGCATAGGTCAGGCTAACCAATGCCATGTTTGTTCGCTGCGTATTCTTTCTGTTTTGCAGCAGACAGAGCAGGGGCATGACTGCTCTGGTTTTGGCATCGCACAACAGCCATTGCAACTATGCAACCATTCAAAAGTAGTACTAGGAGCATAACAGTTGAGTCAGACATAAGTATATCCACACAACCTTTCATCTAATCCCCCCCAGCATATTATATTGGCACCACAAAGTACACTTACCGAATTATTCTACAAAATTCCACACTATGGCCTGCTCTGATCAATTGCCAACAACATTGTACATACACAAGGGTTAACAAGGTAAAGCCTCGCATATTAAACCCCTCTATAAATCATTGAGCAAATACTGTATTGCACCCTAGCCTGCTAGCATTGTGGAGCAGAGGGGATCTTGGGTTTCATGACCACAATCAGCTGGAGCTTTCAGCGATCAGAGATGCGCTTCCCGCTGACGAAGTCCACCACATTCAGCTGGAGCTTTCTTCAGAGATCGGAGATCAGAGATCTGCAGAAACTCCTCTGCCGTCGGCGTCTTCCTATCCACAATGTCAGTCACGACTTTTGCAAAGAGCAATGGCGTTGAGAACATGTCAGCGACGTATGCCACCGGCCGGCGCTCCCTGCAAAAGGTAAACGAGGGGGAATCAGACCACTTTTGAGGGCTCAAATCACTGCGTACAACTTGCAAGTGAAGAGGAAGCAGAGAGGCAAAGTAGACAACGAAAGCAGCCTAACCAGCCTGCTGAACTTCACACTGAGCACCAGTGCACCTGACGCAATTGCTCCATGCTGATTATTAAACTTTGCATCACTTATTAACTTCAAAAGATCTCAGATAACAACAAAACGCATTGCCCATGGCTGTCTATTTCAACCAGATAATAACTACCACATATGTAAGGTTTGTAAAAATGGCCCTAGAATAAATGGAGGATACAAGGGATGCTAGGTTAGCATAAGTCAATTTTCAGGTTGTTTGCCTGTATTCATAAGCTATTGCTTGAGAAGAAGCGCATACCTCCGTATCCTTGATTGTAGCATCATTGCTCAGTGTCGCCTCCTCATCCTGAGGAGACATATCCATTCCCAGTCGACAACTCTTGCTAACCTGAAGTGAAGGAATTGCTCAGAAAGAAAGCAAGTCTTATTAAGGTCTGTCCATAGATTGCTACAAGCTGTCAAGCTCAGATGATTTACAATACAACTACAAATTTATGGCAGAGTTTATTGGTCTCCAAGCACAACATGAGATAATATTGCGAATTGGTTTTTCTTCTCTTATTGAACATGTGTAATGTTGCTAAGCCCGAGCTGCCGAGCAACTGTGGGCTCTATTATGGCCTTTGGTTTCAAACGAGGTGAAACTGTCTAGTCTACGTATAGTGTGTCCAGTAGGATTGAGATTGTTAATTGGGCTGGCTCCAACGAAACATGCCTAACTTTTTCTTTTGGCAGCACTAGCGCACGGACGTGCGGATGCCCGCGCCTGCTGCAACGCCCGTGCAAGCACCTGCTGCATGCACAGGTAGGGCCCGCCCGCGCCACTCCCCAAAGCTTCCCGCGCCCTCAAAGTTTGCTGCGCCGCTCACCTCCATACACAGCGCCCCAACAGCTACAGCAGGCGGCCACGGCAGGTGGCTCATATTGCAACACCCACGATCTACTTTTGAAACATTCAAACTAAACAATTGCAACATACGTACGAAATAGCTGGAACATTCGAAACATGTGTCTGAAACACATGAAAAACACTTGAAAAATAATTGCAAGCATATGCAACATCCAGATAAAACACTTACGACATATGCATAAAACATATGCAACATCCAGATAAACACATTCATAACATACGTCTAGAAAAAACAGATGAAACATTTGAAACAGACACTTACAACATACGTGTACAATCATTGCAACATATTCAAAATCCCGATCTACGTTTGCAACATCCACATAAAACAAACATACCTACCAAACATCTAAAACACTTTAAACATGCGCTTGCAACATGCAGAGCCTAGAGCCGGGCGATTCCAGTCGTCGGGGTCAGAGTCGGCGCCGCGTGAGCACCACCACCACCACCACCACCATTGCTAGCAGCACAGGCTTGGCCCGGCCGGCGGGCGACACGCTCGACGGGCGGGAGTGAGCGGCGCAGGATGGGCGTGCAACAGCAGCGAGGCGGAGTGGGCACGCGGCGTCCGGATGGGAAGATGGCGGCTGGAGAAGGTTGCCACGTTGGAGAAGGCCAGCGGTGGGCGGACAGCGCGGTGGATGCGCTCGCGGCAGTCACATGCGTGGAGCAGTGGGGAAAAGATATGTCGCTGTGTTTTTTTATTTTTAGAGAAACCGTGTCGTACTGAAGATGGAGCAGAGGAGGTCCGTTGGGCCGAATCGTTGGGTATGCCTAGGAACGAGCCCTACGGACGGAACACGCCTAGACGGACGCCCGTGTGCTAGCATTATCGTTTTTCTTTCTTCTCTAGCAGCTCCAACAGGTAAAAGCTCATTTCTTAACCTTTTTTTTGGAGGGAGGCGGGGAAGGGGGCAGGAAGGCCATTTCTTCGCTAGTAGAGTAGTGGTAGTAGGGGATAGACCGAAAGACCCGATGCAATGGAGGCCCATTTATACAGTACCAGGTTGCTGGCTCGATCTTCACAAATACTCCCTCCATACCAGGACTCAAGGAGCCGAGGTAAAACGTCTCGGCGCCACAGATCTTAGCTCCGAGGTGCCTGGCTGTACACAACAGGGCATCCTAGGTGACGTTTACGTGGTCGGTACCTCGGCGCTAGAATATATGGCGTCGAGTTCGACGCCACAGATCTTGACGCTGACGTCGGAGTTCCTCTGCAGTTGCCCCGTGATCTACCGATCTACATTTAGGGTCTGTTTGGTTCGCCTAGTAGCTACTAAATTTAGTAGCTTTTAGTCACTTTAGTAACTTTTTAACCAAACACTATGACTAAAAGCTACTAAAAGAGCTTTAGTCATCTCTAATAACTCTGGAGTTACTAAAAGTGACTAAACCGTTTAGTAGCTACTAAAGTTTAGTAGATCGAACCAAACACCCCCTTATAGTGCCTGTCGACAGAATATCGTCGGCAGTCCACCGAGGGGCACCCTGCGATGGTAGATTGATCGGCAGAGGTGTGTGTAATCAAGAACAAGAAGGCAACAGAGACACACGAGTTATACAGGTTTAGGCCGTCGGTACGACATAATACCTTACTCCTATGGTCTGTTGGTTTGCATTAGCTATCGTATGATTTGCCGTGAATTCGTAGGGGGTCCCTGCCCGCCTTATATGGTCCGGGGGGCAAGGTTACAAGTCGGTTAGATCTGAGAGATAACTAGAAAGTAATAACAGATTACAAGAAACATGGGATCGTACATATCCTATCAGATCTCATAACATCTTCAGGATATCCTCTCCGTGCCTTGCGGGGGTCGCCGAGCAGAATCGTGCCCCGCAAGGCTCCTTCTTGCGGGCTTGGCCGCCCCTAGAGGCATAGCCCATGTGACCTGCCGTGGGTATCCGGGGTCGTACCCCCCACAGCTAGTCCCCGAGCGCCTTGTACCCGTTGTGCCAGGCCGTCTTGAGACTTTCCGAGCAGGTGCGAACCAAATCCGAGCTGTCCAAATCGTGGTCCGACCACCATAAGGAGTTGCCGATCAGTTGTGAGCAGCTGCCGAGCAGCGTACAACATCGCCGAGCAGTGTGTTCCGAGCACGGCTTGTCATAAGGGTGTAAGAAGCTCAAGTCCAAAATTAAAAATTCCTACATGGTAAAGGGAAGTGTGCCCACTTATAATCCGAAAACGAAAGTAAAAAAAACCTGGTTTTATCTTTTAGAGGCTCGGAGTCTTTCAGTAAAACAAACACATTCACCACAAGGTGAAGTGTGCCCACTTAGTCCCCGAGCCTGACAGTAGGTGACGTAGTCACGTGGTGCCAGGCTCAGAAATTAGCAAACCGTCTGAGCAGGCAGCCAGTCCCCGAGTGTAGCCTCGAGACAAAAAAATGAACACATTCACCGCAAAGTGAAGTGTGCCCACTTAGTCCTCGAGCCTGACAGTAGGTGATGTAGTCACATGGTGCCAGGCTCAGAAATTAGTAAACCATCCGAGCAGGGAGCCAGTCCCCGTGTTTCTAGCGTAGATATCGGATAAATCACACCACGGCGAGAAATTCGGAGTAATGGCTGTACAGTATCAGTTACTAAGCCTCATTAAAATGCAGAGAATTCGGAGAATTAGTGGAGGTGATAAATGAGGGGTGTGGGCTATTGTGATGCGATAGCCCAAGTTGCGGCCCATTAAACCACTTTGGAGGAGTTGAGGTAGCGCCGATCGCGGGAACGGTTTCCCAAAAACCCTCAGAGTCAAGGGAGAGTGGGGAAATTGCTTTATAACCGCGCCGCCACACCCATCGCCTCCTACCTCTATCAAACCACTCTGCTTCCTGCCTTCACAATCTCGTTGCTTCACATTCCGCACCAATCGCGAGCATTCGCCTCCAACCCTAGGATCAATCCATAGGAAATGGCGCCGAAAAAAGGAGCCGCAAAGCCGAAGAAAGTTGCCACCGGAGCCAGCCGCGACGAGGAGTGGGTGCCGTCGAAGAGGTCGGCGGTGGATCTTGATAAGATGGTGGCGGCGGGCGTTCTCCCAGACCGTCTCACTGCTGGATGGCGGCCAGCTATTGGTGAGCCCTTCCCGACACTACATACTGATGAGGCTGTAGTATTTGAGGATTATTTCTGGCGAGGATTAGGGTTTCCTGTCCACCCCTTTCTGAGGGATCTTATGGAGTTTTGGGCGATTAGCCTCTGTAATCTACACCCCAACACCATTCTACATGTTTCTATCTTTATCCATTTCTGCGAGGCATTTCTCGGTGTTCTTCCGCACTTCAACCTCTTCAGGCACCTGTTCTGTCTGAAAAAGAAGGGGGGCAGCGGTTCAAAGGTGGTCGGCGGCGTGTACCTGCAGCTCAGGGATGGGATGGCCAGCGAATATATCAACGTTCCGCTGAATACCTCCCTGAAAGGTTGGAACTCTAGATGGTTCTATATCAAACAGAGTCACCCATTGATTCGATGCGACGTCCACCACATCCCAGTTAACCACAGTAACTGGTCAGAGAGACCCAACAATGCTGACATGGAGCAAGTAATGGAACTTCTGGAATTGAGTAAAGGCTTAGAGCTTAGGGGTGAACTGGTTGCAGCTAGTTTCATAGTTCGGTGCATCCAACCCTACAAAGAGAGGGCCCACCCGGTGTTCGACTTTAAAGGTGACAACGATGGTACCCGTGAAAGCACGGACCGCCTGTCGAAGAAAGAAGTAATAGATCGTGCCATGGATCTATTTACTTCCAATGTCTCATTCAGCTGGCCCAAAGGAACGAAAGCATTCAACTGCGGCAATCCACCTCCTCAGGTAACCCTTTCACTTCGCATCGACCAGGCTTCAATTTGCCGAGCATAGGACTGACTTACTTATGAAAAGATCCATTCGCAGGATAGGTCAATATACTTTTCAGACATGCCAAGAGCCGATTGGCCAAAGGGGGTGGACATTCAGAGGCCGCTACATCCCGAAGAGGTAGAGCCGAGCTCCTCGTCGGATAGTCCATCCCCAGTATCGGAGAAGATCTGCGGGAAAAGGCTGGCAGTAGATGAGCCGGTCCCAAAGAGGAGGAAAACCACCAGCTCTCATGCACACAAATCAGGCGGCATCTCTCTTGGTGAGGACCGAACAGTTAGACCATGGAGAACCGCTGTGCTGGAGTGGTCGGATGATGACGAAGATCAGTCAGTGCTTCCACCGAGCACGAAGGAGGCATCGGTGGACGCTGAAGATCTCAAGCAAGCAAGGGAAGGTTATGTTCGGGCAACAGTGGAGGTCCCGGTGATGCAAACTACCGAAGTCCCCAAACATCGCACAGAAGGCGGGGCCCCCGGGCACCAAGAAGAGCGGCAGCCCACTGCGGAGGCGCAGGAGTCCTCCCACAAAGCCGACCAAGCAGCCGCGCCTAGGGGGTCAGGCAGGCATCTCCGATTCAAGAAAATCAATCGGAAGACCAAACCGTAAGTATATTTGCCTTGGAGTAATATTATTGTTCCTTGATTTCCTCTTGTTACTGAGAAGCCGATATGACGCAGTGCGACGCCGAGGCCCGTGACCTTAGAAGAAAAAATGATGACTGCCCCCGTCTAGGAGTCCCCGAGTGCTTGGCGAACAGAGGACGAGCCAGCCGCCGCTCCCAGCAGACCTGGCGATGGTGAATCGTTGGCGCACACGATGGGCGCGTCGGCGACCGCAATCGCGGCTACGACCGAAAAGGTCGTTACCTTGGAAATGGAAACCGCGGCTATTGTTGATGCGCCGGAGGTTACAGACGCCACCCCGTCAACGGCCGAGGAGCAAACGTCGTCGCCCGCAGGGATGCCAGGAGAGGTCGGAGTGGCGGTCCGACCACAGAGCCCCCCGGTGGTGCCTCAAGCGATGGCGGAGGAGGACGAGGTTGTGGAGATCGAGCGTGCCACACCTGAACCCTAGTCCGTCTAGATTCTCCAGAAACGCGGGGAAGAGGTGGTAGTCGTTGAGGAAGAAAACACCACCAGGGAGATAAAAAGGTTGAAATCCGCCGTCGCTGGTGTTATGACTCAAATCGAGGTGAGTGCCGCGCTAATGACACCGATATATGTTGTCGGAAGATCAAGGTTTGTCTCTTTCATTGTTAATCCGTAGGGGATAGCTCGGACAGCCGATCAACGGTATCAACTGATAAAGAGGATGGAGCCCCTCGCTGAGGAAAATAAGATACTCCGAGAGGCATTAAGTCTTGCGGAGAAGATTATTCAGAGGGCCCAGCGCGAGCGGGACCTTGCGGAGTCGAACTCGCGGGACCTTGAACATCAGAATGGAGTTCTGTCCGAGCGACTAACGGCTTCGTCCGAGCAGCTGAAGAAGACATCCGAGGAGCTGGCGAGTGTATCCGAAGAACTTAAGACTATGTCCGAGCAGTTGAGCAAGAAAAACGGAGAACTCGATAGTAAAACTGAGCAGCTCGACCGGAAGTGCCGGCAATTGGAGGATGTATCCAAGCTGAGATCCGGTATTCTTTTTCGCGTAATGTGCTTTGCAGTAATTGGCCGTATATTTTCCTTTTCTTATCTTGTGTGCTTGCAGAGCAAGATGCAGAACTCAACCAGCTTCGCCAGACCGTCGAACAAATCCGATAAGAGAAAACGAAGGAGTCGGAGCGAGCAGATAAACTGGCCGAAGAATTGAAAGGTAGGTTTCCCCTGATCGGAAGTGACGTCGTAATACTCTTTTGTCGTGACGAACCATTGTGATTCTTGCAGATTATCGACATAAAACCAAGGCACAGTTCGATGTGCTGGTGCAGGAAGCCAAAGTCCAGAAGGACAACTTCAGCACTATAACTGCCGCAATTAAACCAGTGCTCGACTGCGTCGACGTTGAATCGGCGCCCCGTCCTGATGGTAGGCAGCAAGGGCCAGACACCATCGTTCAGAGATGCAAGGCAGCGTGGGAGAACTTCAAAAACTTCAACCGTGATGCCATTTTGATCGCCGCTACTCATGCCCTTGCGGTGGTTTGGTCCCATTATCCGTCCGTCGACATCCAGTCGCTAGGTGGTGGGTTCACCGATGGGCTGAGCGACGCGCAAACCCAGCAGCTGGAGGATGACATTGAGGATGTGGTGAAAGTGCTTGTCGGCGATATAGACCTATTTGGCGAAACAAAAACTACTAGCGAAGCTTAACAAACTGCCCGAATATTACCACCTGTAACACTTGATTTATCTGGCTATGAAGAATCGTCATATTATCAACCGATGCGGTTATGCGTAGTATAAGTTGTATTCGATCAGTTAGTTTTCACTAAACTTGATGCCTTAGTTAGGTCGTGATCCGTAACGCATAACGCGGAGCCCATTCGTGTGTTGGAGAAACAGGCGTTGTCATAAGACCGTGGCCTACCGCCCAACACATAAAGCACTGAGCTCATTGTACGTTTGGTGGGATGTTAGAGCCTTGGTGTCCTCCGGAGTTGCTAGCGCGGAAAAACGTGTTGCCCAGCAGCCAACTTGAGTAGCTTGGCGAGACAAATGGCTAAAGCGGCGTCCGAGCAGTTAGTTCATTCCTGAAAGCTAGGCCTTGACTAGCCCATGGTCCATAACGTCGAGCTCCGAGGCCCTGACACATGTAGGACGAACAGGCGTGGCCAAGGAACCGCAGCCGACCAACCGTAACGCAGAGGGCGGAGCCCCTAAGCACGTGTAGGATGTAGTCAGAGACTGGTTCTTTTCCATAGAAAACAGAGGGAAAAAACGTGTGCTGCTCGGAGTTTGGCGAGCTGTGTTTTAATGTTTGGAGCGAGAAATCATCGTCGTTTTTGGTAGGATAACCTATGCGACCCGGAGGAAGCAAAGTAGGCGATTTTTGGAGAAAATCGTGTTCGGTGATTGGGAGTTAACGTGTTCGGCGAATTGGAGAAGTGTTCGGCGTTCGGGAGTTAGCGTGTTCGGCGAATTGGAGATGAATTGTTCGGCGATCGGGAGTTAGCGTGTTCGGCGAATTGGAGATGAAGTGTTCGGCAATTTTTGGAGAAATCGTGCTCGGCGATTTTTGGAGTAACCTTTTTTTGGCGTTTTTAGGAGTCATCTTTTTTTTTGCGATTTTTGGAGTCGACGTGTTCGGCGAATTGGAGGAATCGTGTTCGGCGAACGTGTTGGAGATCGCCATGTCGTGGCGTATAGCCTGATGGCGATGAGTGAAACTTATAATAGATGAAAATAATGGAGGAAAATTACGGACACCAGAACTTTATTAATATGAAAGTGAAGAATACATATCTGTGTTATTTCAGGGATAGAAACGTATAAGGTGCTCTATGTGCCAGGAGTTAGGAACATCGATTCCATCTAAATCACATAAGCAATAAGACCCTGGCCGAGTAACACCTTTGATGATGTAAGGGCCCTCCTAGGGCAAAGACAGCTTGTGAAGCCCTTTGGGTTTTTTTTTCAACGTAAGACGAGGTCGCCGATCGCAAACGAACGACCTTTGACGTTTCGGTTGTAATACCTCCTCAGACCTTCGTGGTACTTGGCCGTGCGAACGCAAGTAATCAGTCGTTCTTCCTCGGCTCAGTCAATGTCTTCTGTCCGAACAGCTGCGGCCCGCTCTTCATCATAATTTTCCACTCTAGGTGCTCGGAATGCAATATCCACTGGGAGTATGGCCTCTGAGCCGTAGACCATAAAATATGGAGATATGCCGGTACTGCGACTAGCTTGAGTGCGTAGTCCCCAGACCACAGCTGGTAGTTCTTTGAGCCATCTGCCCGTGTGCTTTTCTTCTCTTTGATAGAGCCTTTTCTTGAGGGCGTCGAGGATCATGCCGTTAGCTCGCTCGACCTGACCATTAGCTCTAGGATGAGCAACGGAAATGTATTTGATAGAGATGCACCTGTCCTCGCAGAAGTCCCAAAAATGATGGCCGGTAAAGGTTGACCCGAGGTCGGTGATGATGCTGTTCGGGAGACCGAATCTGTGTACGATGTCTTCAAAGAGCTCGACTGCTTTCTTAGCAGTGGCTGCGACGAGTGGATTGTACTCGATCCACTTGGAGAACTTATCAATGGCGACGTACACGTACCGGAAACCTCCTGGTGCAGGTTTGAAAGGCCCGATCATATCCAGTCCCCAGCATGCGAATGGCCAGGAAGCTGGAATGGTCTGTAATTCTTGCGCCGGTACATGTATTTGCTTGGCAAAAAATTGACACCCCTCACATCGTCGAACGAGATCTTCTGCATCGGCAATAGCCGTGGGCCAGTAAAAACCTGCTCGGAAAGCTTTGCCGACCAGTGTTCTTGAAGCCGCGTGGTTGCCACAGGAACCGGAGTGGATTTCGAAAAGTAACTTCACGCCCTCGTCTTTGATGATGCACTTTTGCAGTATGCCTTCCTTGGCACTTTTCCTCATCGGGATACCGTCTACCAGCACGTAATGCTTACTTCGGTGAATTAGTCGTTCGAATTTGATTTTGTCAGCGGGTGTTTCGTCGCTGGAGATGTATTTGATGAACTGTTCCCTCCAATCGGCGACCGGTGAAGGCACCGTGAGTACCAACTGCTCGGCTGGGGGTATTTCTACAACTTCCTTATCCTCTTTTATAGATGGTGCCAGGAGGTCTTGGACGAAAACTCCTGGCGGAGCCGCGGCTCGAGAAGATCCTATCTTTGATAGCTGGTCGGCTGGCTAGTTTTGATCCCGTAGCACGTGGTGGTACTCGATACCGTAGAATTTCCCTTCAATTTTTCTAATTTCGGCGCAGTATGCGTCCATTTTTTCACTAGAACATGACCAATCCTTATTGAGTTGGTTGATAACCAGCGCCGAATCCCCGTATATCATGAGACGTTTGACGCCGAGCTCGACGGCTATGCGGAGACCATGGAGACATGCTTCGTACTCCGCGGCGTTGTTGGAGGCCGGAAAATGTATGCGGAGAACATATCGGAGTTTGTCCTTTGTCGGTGTGATGAACAGAATGCCTGCACCAGCACCATTGATGTTAAGGGCGCCGTCGAAGTACATCACCCAGTGCTCGGGGCAAGTGACGGCAATGGGTTCTTGGATCTCGGTCCACTCGGCGATGAAATCAGCAAGCGCCTGCGACTTAACTGTTGGTCTGCTTCTGAAATCAATGGAGTAAGTGCCGAGCTCCACGGCCCACTTGATGATATGGCCATTGGCCTCTTTATTGCGGAGAATATCCCCCAGAGGGAACTCTGTGACCACGGCGATCTTGTAGTATTCGAAGTAATATCGGAGCTTGCGTGAGGTAATCAAAATTGCATATAACAGTTTTTGCACCTGAGGATAACGAGCTTTGGGCTCATTAAGTACCTCGCTGATGAAATAGACCGGGCGTTGCACCTTGTAGGCGTGTCCGGCTTCCTCGCGTTTGATGACAATAGCCGTACTGACAATGCGAGAGGTGGCGGCGATGTAAACCAGTAGAGTTTCATCTGGTCGTGGTGCTGTCATGATTGGAGGTTTTGTTAGGAACAACTTGAGCTGCTCGAAAGCTGTATCTGCCTCCTCTGACCAAGAAAAGTTCTCGGAGGCCTTGAGGAGCTTGAAGAAAGGTAGCCCTTTTTCACCGAGACGCGAGATAAATCGGCTTAGCGCAGCCATGCAACCCGTAAGCTTCTGTATATCTTTGACACACGTCGGCCGTTTCATGTTGGTGATTGCGGAGACCTTGTTAGGGTTTGGTTCGATGCCCCGAGCGCTGACGATGTAGCCGAGCAGGATACCGGATGGAACTCCAAAAATGCACTTTGAAGGGTTAAGCTTCCATCGGTATTTGCTTAGGTTGGAGAAAGTTTCTTCAAGGTCGGTGATAAGATTGTCAGCTGTTCTAGTCTTGACGACCACGTCGTTGATGTAGGCTTCGACGTTGCGGCCGATCTGTTGGTCGAGGCACGTCTAGATAGCCCTTTGGTAGGTCGCGCCGGCGTTCTTTAGTCCGAAGGACATGGTGGTGTAGCAGTATGCACCGAAAGGCGTGATGAACGACGTTTTGGCCTAGTCTTCCTCCTTGAGGGAGATCTGATGGTAACCCGAGTAGCAGTCAAGAAAGGAGAGCAACTCGCAGCCGGCGGTGGAGTCTACAACCTCGTCTATCCGAGGCAGGCCGAAGGGGTCTTTAGGGTAGTGTTTGTTAAGATCAGTATAATCAACACACATTCTCCATTCTTTATTCTTTTTCTTAACAAGAACAGGATTAGCTAACCAATCTGGATGATACACTTCTTTTATAAATCCGGCAGCTAAAAGCTGTTTTATTTCTACCCTAATAGCCTCCTTTTTGTCCAGCGCGAATCGGCGAAGTTTCTGCTTGACTGGTTTAGCGGTCGGCGAGACATTCAAGGAGTGCTCAATCTTCTCCTGCGGTACCCCCGGCATGTCTGCAGGTTTCCAAGCAAACATGTCGGCATTGGCACGTAGGAAGGAGACGAGCACGCTTTCCTATTTGGGGTCAAGGTGAGCCCCAATTTTCACTGTCTTGGAAGGGTCGCTGAGGCCAAGGCCGATCTCCTTGACTTCCTTAGACTTGGCGGAGGCACGGGGAGGCTCTGGGATCTCCATGTCGTCGGCGGATGCCATCTTGGCTTCGGCGACCACGCTTGCCATCTAGATGGAGAGGTCGGTGGCTTCGGCGAGGGCGAGACTTTCTGTCTCGCAGGCATAAGCGACGGAGAGGTTGGCCCGCAGAGACAGGACTCCTGCGGGTGAAGGCATCTTTAACACCAAATACACGTAGTGTGGAACGGCCATGAACTTGGCCAGAGCCGGACGCCCTAGTATGGCATGGTAGGCGGTGTTGAAGTCGGCGACGTAAAAGTTGATATGCTCCACTCGGTAGTTGGTTGCTGTGCCGAACTGTACTGGTAGGGTAATTTCCCCAAGTGGTCTGGATGCCCTGCCAGGTACCACACCCCAGAAGGAGGAGTCTAAGGGCGAGAGGTCTGTTGTCCTAAGGCCGAGCTCCCTTAGGGCCCCGGCAAAGAGTAGATTCAAAGCGCTTCCACCGTCGACAAGGACTTTTCTGAAGAGCACCTTCTGGACAGTCGCGTCAAGGACGAGGGGAAAACGCCCTATGTAGGGTATGTCCGCCCACTGGTCGGCCCTACTGAAGGTGATGGGGATTTCAGACCACGGGCGATAGCTGGGGTTGGCAGTAGTTTCCTCTAAAGTGACGGCGAGCACTCGTCGGGCGGCAAGCTTCCGTTCCCTTCTGCTCTCGTTAGCGGCGAAACCTCCGAAGATGGTGGCGACCACCTTGTCATGGTCCTGGAAGGCATTGTTATTATCCCCAGGTGGTCAGCGTCCTCCGTTCCCACCATTGTCGTCGTTGTACTTTTTCTCCTGGAACTCCTTAGCCAAACCAAGGCAATCTTTCATCTTGTGTTTGGCGTTCTTGTGCAGGGGGCACGGTCCATCGAGGATCTTCTTGTACTGCTCATTGTAGTTACGCTTTGCGCGTGGCTCATTGACGTTGGCAACAAAGTGATCTGGTCGGCGGCGGCGATTCTGACCAGGTTTGAACCCATCTGGCCGATCACGTCCGCTATCCCGGTGGAAACTACGGTCGTCGTAGCGGCAATCGTTGTACTGTCGGTTGTCATTGCGGTCGTCATGGCGGTGAACGTTTTGCTGTCGGTCGTCGTTGCGGTCGTCGTGGCGGCAAGGCGGGCGATTAGTGCCGGTATCTTCGTTAAAACACACCTCCGCTTCCTCGGCGTCGGCGTACTGGTTGGCGGTTGTGATCATTTCGCCGATGCCGGTAGGTGGCTTTCTATTGAACTTAGAACGGAGTTCTCGGTGATGAAGTCCTCGAACGAAGGCGGTGATGACTTCGGCCTCCGTGATGTTGGGAATAGAATTCCTCATCTCGGAGAAGCGTCTAATGTAGCTGCGGAGTAGTTCGGACGGCTTTTGGTTGATGCGGTTGAGATCGTGCTTGGTGCCCGGCCGCCTGCATGTGGCCATGTAGTTGTCGGTGAATACTCTCTTCAGATCTTCCCAAGAGCCGATGGAGTCCGGGGCGAGGCTTGTGAACCAGCTCATGGTGGCTGGTGTGAGCATGACAGGGAGATAGTTTGCCATGACGTTGCTGTCTCCTCCGGCGGCGCGGACGGTGGTGGCGTAAGCCTACAGCCACTGAGTTGGGTTCATCCTTCCTTCGTAGGGCTCGACTCTGGTGATTTTGAAACCATGGGGCCACTGGAGCGTTCAGAGTGCCCTGGTGAACGCAGGGGGCCCTTCCGGGCTGTCGGGGCCGACATCGGCAGTATTGCCGGCGACGATCAGCTCCAGAGCCGAGTCCGGGTTGCCGTACTCTTGCTCATACTCCTGGTGACGTCGTACTTCATCTTCATGGCGCCCGAAACGTCGTTGATCGATACGCCGTCGTGCGTCTTGAAGGTTGCTGAGGTGCACTCGGGCGTCCTGTTCGACCTCTTGGTCGTGCTGGCGATGATGCTCGGCGTGGTGGCCTCCAACTCCCCCTAGAGAGGTAGTGACTGGTCGGCGAAGCGGCTTTGACTGGGGCGGCGATTAGATCTATGATCAGCTGATCGGCGGATCACGCTTGTGGAGCATGAAGGTCTCTGAACTTCTCAGATCTCGTTAACTTGACAGTGTGCCGCTTTAAGCATAGCGGCGACCTTGGCGAGCTCGGGCGTCTGCGGGAGGTGAGCAAGTTTGTTGGCGGCCACGGCCAGATTAGCGCTCGGAGTCTTGAAAACGTCGTGGCCGTCAACGCGGAGGAATTCTTCGTTGAGGTTGCGATGGAGGGGCCTTCCTTGTGAATCGAACTAGTTATCACGAGCGGCCTCGGCCATCGCAATGGCGCGTTCGTTATCACGCCGTTGCGCGCGGTTGGCGTTCCTGTTTTCACGGGCGGCGCGTTCCTCATCTGTTTCGCCGTTCCGAGGGGGGCTGTCGATACTGACGTTGAAGATTGCGCCACCCCGGAAAGGCAGGAGAGGAGGTTGCTTGGTGAAGGTCTCGGCGAGGGGCTCGGTGGATCCTTGAGATTCGGAGTCCGGATTTTCCTCGAGGATAGTTTGGAGAGATGCTCCGAGACCCCGGCCGGCGTGCAGCATGTTGACGGTTGGTGGAAGCTGGTCGGCGAATTTGCCCCTCAGGCCGTCCTGATATGTAGCTATGGTGTTGGCGAGCCCGAAGGGCAGGGCGACGAGCCTTGGAGTCTGCCGAGCATTGAACGTCGACAGATCGGGATCAGAGGGTGCTCGGTGCTGAACAAGGGTGTCCAGAGCCGACTCAACAATGGAGAGGCAATCGGCGAGTTTCAGGCCGACCCGATCGATAGATTCGATCAGATCGTCATTGTTGACATGCCTCCTCTGGTAGCAAGGAAGCGAGCGGCGGGTGGCTGATGGAGTCGACCCCGGAAGTGGTTCCGAGATTGGATCTGCGGTTGTAGGTGCGAGGGTGGTCGGTGCAGAATGGATCTGCACCGACTCGAAAAGCTCTCCAACTCCGTCGGCGTTGATGACCCACGTGATGGATCCGACCGTGAAGATCTGGCCGGGCTACGGGAGGGACGAAGAGCATGCGGAAAAAACCATCTTGTTCGGCAAGGAAACAGCACGCACACCCCTACCTGGCGCGCCAACTGTCGACAGAATATCGTCGGCAGTCCACCGAGGGGCTCCCCGCGATGGTAGATTGATCGGCAGAGATGCGTGTAATCAAGAATAAGAAGGCAACAGAGACACACGAGTTATACAGGTTCAGGCCGTCGGTACGACGTAATACCTTATTCCTGTGGTCTGTTGGTTTGCATTAGCTATCGTATGATTTGCCGTGAATTCGTAGAGGGTCCCTGCCCGCCTTATATGGTCCGGAGGGCAAGGTTACAAGTCGGTTAGATCTGAGAGATAACCGGAAAGTAATAACAAACTACAAGAAATATGTGATCGTACATATCCTATCAGATCTTATAACATCTTCAGGATATCCTCTCCGTGCCTTGCGGGGGTCGCCGAGCAGAATCGTGCCCCGCAAGGCTCCTTCTGCGGCTGGGCCGCCCCTGAAGGCATAGCCCATGTGACCTGCCGTGGGTATCCGGAGTCGTACCCCCACAGTGCCTTAAATACCATGACCAAATCCACCAAACCAAATAGTTCCTGCAAATATCAGAAAGGCACTGGCATACTGGCCTGTTTCTGCTTTGCATATGCTGCATCACATGTGTTGTCAGAACATAGCAGATTTGGAATTGAGGTCCTATTTAGTTCCTAAAAATTTTCACCCTAAAGTGTCACATCGAATCTTGGGGCACATGTATGGAGTACTAAATGTAGACGAAAAACAAAACTAATTACACAGTTGGGTGAGAAATCGCGAGACGAAACTTTCGAACCTAATTAATCCATAATTAGACACTAATTACCAAATACAAACGAAAGTGCTAAGGTAGTCAAAAAAAAAACAAAAATTTTCGCTAACTAAACGCGTCCTGAGCAGCTTGTAGTTCACCCACCGGTGGGCCTGGTCGGGTGGGCGGTGGGCCATCTTTTACCGTTTATTCCTCAAAGCTCCACATGAGAACAGCCTTTATTCCTCAATGTATTCATGCTTATTATTCCAAATGTCCAGTTGCCAGTTTGATTGTTTCTACATTAATGTGTGTACAACATACTGAAGCAAATAGTATGGAAAATTCGATGGTATCAGGTTTAGCTTGATTCCCAAATGATGACACCATCACAAGTGCAGAGCTTCTTGTAGTTCTCTCCTACACCGGCACTTCTTGCAATCACGGCTGCAGCAATGCCAGGGTCACGGTTGCATACAGAGCAATAGAGCTGCCGATCAAGTCAACGACTCTCAGTTTCTCCTTCGGTCCTGAGAAATGGGCTTCCCCGTTCTCTCCAGCTTCTAGTGTTCGCCGGTCACCGAGCGGCTGTTTGAGAGAGGGTATAAATATTAGTTCCCAATCTTGATTTGAAAGGGTTATATTTTCGTTGTTGAAACTTGAAACTGGTATTCCTTCGAAATGAAATTGATTTCTCATAGCAGCAGTTTACTTGAATACAATGTTAAGCTCAGGGTTCAAAAGGTTGTGCTTTGCATGTTGAAACTATGTTCTCTCAGTTACGACACCATTTTATTTCTCAAGACTGATCACTCAGCTAAATACAACACATTTATTTCTCTGAAAACATTTATAAAACATAATAAAAACATTTACAACATATAATCAGCCAATGCATAAGGAACTGTTCCCTTATCTTTCCCAAAGATGTGCACTTGTAAAAAGTAGGCTATACTAATCTAATGTAACAGGCTAAAGAGATTCAAACGGTAAAAGATGGCCCACCACCCACCCGACCAGGCCCACCGGTGGGTGAACTACAGCCGCTCAATTCCAAATCTGCTATGTTCTAACACATGTGATGCAGCATATGCAAAGCAGCCAGGCCAGTATGCCACTGCCTTGCTGATATTTGGAGGAACTATTTGGGCCTGGTTTAGTTGGGCGAAATTTAAGAATTTGGCTACCGTAGCACTTTCGTTTTTATTTGGCAATTAATATTCAATCATGGACTAATTAGGCTCAAAACCTTCGTCTCGCGATTTCAAACCAAATTGTGTAATTAGTTTTTTTTCGTCTACATTTAATGTTTCATACACGTATCACAAGATTCGATGTGATGACTACTGTAGCATTTTTTAGGAAAACTTTTGAAACTAAACAAGACCTTGGTTTGGTGGATTTGGTCATGGTATTTAAGGCACAATAAATGTAGATCGGTAGATCACGGGGCAACTGCAGAGGAAACATGAAAACAAATCTAGTACTCTGAGGTCAGCGTCAAGATATGTGGTGTTGAGCTCGGATCCAGATATGTGGCGTCGAGCTCGGCGTCATGTATTCTGACGCTGAGATATCGGCCACTTGAACGCCGCTAGGATGTCCTGCTGTGTACGGTCAGACACCTCAGAGCCAAGATCTATGGTGCCGAGACGTTTTAACTCGGCGCCATGAGTCCTGACACCGACCTTAGGATTCAAAGATGAGTTTAAGTATTTCAAAAATTAAATGTAATTTTTTTTTAAAAAAAAACAAATTGTAAAAAAAATAGGGTGCAATAACAACGAGGCCAAGGGGGCAGCCAATCCCAACCGGATTGACCGGAAAGGGCTGGGACTGGGAGCAGAGAATAATAAATAATGCGACAGGATAGCAGCAGCTGCAGCTTGCAGCTCATTAGATAAGGGGGTGTTTGGTTCATTTTCTTAAATTTTAATCGCTGTTTGATTGGATATTTAGACACATGTATGGAATATTAAATTGAGCTCCTTATTTTCTTAACATGGGCTGCACTTTTTTCCCCAACCTATAAAACTACTACTCCTTGGAAAAAAAACAAGCTGAAGTACTGTTTGGACTGATTTATGCGAGAAAAAAATACTGTTCCGGCTGAAAAAACAAGATGAAAAATAAAGATTATAAGAGAAGCAAATATGGCATATGTATACTGAATAAGCAGTTAAAAAACTTAAGCACACGGATCACGGCCTCCATCGATCACACGCGCCCACCTGCTTGTACACCGACACAGACCAATAAACCATCGTCTCTTGCTCACCCCTCCACCCGGCTCCTGCCTTTAAAAACCTCGAGTGAGTGCCTGCTTGCTTGCTCGCACACACATTCTTGGCAGTTGGCACAGCAGAGCAGGCAGGCAGGCACGGCCATGGCGCTCTCCGGCTACCCAGAGACGACCCCGCTGCAGCTCCTGCTCTTCTCGCTGCTGCTGCTGCTCGCGGGCTCGGTGGCGGCCTTGCCGGCGCGGCCGGCCATGGACCGCGCGCGGTGGCAGGTGGACAGGGTCAACCGGCGAGGCCCCTCCCTCGGCCTTGTCATGTCCTACGTCGACGAGGCCACCGCGCTGCAGGCCTCCGGCTACTTCACGCCTTGGCGTGTCCTCCCCTTCGTTGACCTCTATGGTACAGTAAGTCTAACCTCAGCCGTCCATTTGTTCATTCACGTGCTTATTATTATCTGCTCCTCCGATCCCCCTGTGGTCATCTGTTGGTCTGTCTGGATACTCATGCCTGCCTGCCTGACTGACTGTTCCTGCCGTTGACTTTTCTGGTGCCATTTCCATCACCTGGTGATACAAAAATGGTAACAAAAAGATCATAAGCATGAGATGACTGATGAGATGAGATGCTCTCGTATATCAATTCAATTCACAGCTACAGTACATTACCTGTACAATTTCTCTCTTCTTAGTAGAAAGCATAAACTAGGACTGATGGGCACCCGGCACTAGCAGAGCTAATTGTAAGGTGTGCACGACAAAAATAGCATGACTTACTTGCCCACAAAACAGGAAAGAAATGTGTCATAAGATGTAATTACAGGACTCTGATTTTAGGTGTCATCAATAGCTGTGTCAGCTTAATATGTTGCCACAAAAGAAACAAGTGCACGACAGAAATAGCATAAGACCTACTTGACCTCAAACGGGAAACAAATGTGTCGTAAGTTGTTATCACAGGCCTCTGAATTTTTTGTTTCCTTTTGTTCTACTTACGTACCTACCTGCATACATCCATACTGTGTTCGCTTCGAAATCATAAGGCAATGTTCCAGTTAGTCATCGAGTGCGTAATTATATCCTATTGTTGGCCCCCTCAAGAATACAATGCAATCTGACCTACCACGATGTTTCAGGACGACGGTATCACATCGGCGGCATACGGGGAGTGAACGTTATATACGCATTGACAGGGCAACGCAGGGTACTCAAATTTGAAAGGGACTCGTTTGCGTTTACCTTCTGTGTAACTTTACCTTCATGCTTACCTCTTACTACTTGCTACCTTCCTTCCTTGGTTTTCCAGTTGAACGCTGCTGTCACTGTACAGACTCTCATCGATGTCTTCAGCGTGTCTGGTATTGTTCACTACGGCACGGCAGGGAGTTCTAATGACTCCATGTCTTTTGGCGACGTCAGTGTTCCCAAGCTTGTTGCTTACACGGGTGCCTGGACATGGAAGGTACCCCTCCAACTGGAATCAGCTTCTTTAACCCACCTCAAGATCCAATGCTGCAATTGCAAATATAGATGCAAAAAATTCACAATAGGAATATAATATAATTTATAAAATGCAACCTCCAAGTATCTGTGCACGATTCAGCAAACTCACCCCCCTTAGCATGATCTCTGGTATTCTGATTATCACAGAAGTTCAAATCACCGAAAGAGTCATCAGCAGAACTAAGCTTTGGAGAATATAACATCCCAAATGGAGGAGAGAATTTGCTAGGATCCCTGAAATACAGAAATGAGGAGCTATACTCAGTTGGCAAGCCTATGGAAGAAGTTTTCTGGCTACCTGTAGATTCAGCATGGTTCAGAATTGCAGAACAACTTAAGGTGAGTGCCACACAATATATCAGTAACATAATTGCATAGCAAATACATGTTTGTGCACAACTAATCACAGACTACTATTTGTGAAATTTCTGCTCTGCAGGTCAAACTTGAAAGATGCAATGACACTTTCTGCTTACCGACAACTCCAAAAGTTGTCTATGGCCTTAAAGGATCATCAGCTGACATGTTTCTTGACAATGCAGAATACAGAAAGTTCCTTTTCAGAGAATTTGGGGTGTCAACAGTAGATGAGGAGAGCGCAGCAGTGGTGATGGTGAGTTTTAACAGATGATGTCTCTTACTTTTCATTTATATGCTAACCAATATTTAAAGTACATCCTGATCATGTAACTTAAGATAGCGCTACAATTAAGCGAACTCTCATGCTGATTCAACAGACAACAACATCAGCTGGCATACCTGTGATTGTATTCCGAGGAGTATCTGATTTGGCTGGAGGGGAACCAACATGGTCATCAACAAGCTTGATGAATCTGGCATCTATTAATGCATTAAAAGTGGCAGTTGAGTTCATCGCTACAGTTGGCAAGCAGAAGTCAACCGTATGTATCAGTACAAAGGAGTAATAACTAAACAAAAGATGACTGCCATGCTCGTTCATTACTGCTCCAAAATAGGTTTGCAGCAATAACTGGAAGTAATGTTCAGAATGATATGAAATCTTGTGGCTTCAAGTCATACGTCCTCTCCAAAAAAGGGATAAAAAGTTTGAGATACATAGACACACTGTAACCACGGCTCTGGCTATGATTTATTTTTCCGGTGTAAATTTTGGGGTGATGCTAGAACAAAATGGTGATTCAGAG
The DNA here is from genome assembly GCF_019320115.1 of Miscanthus floridulus. Classification (NCBI taxonomy): domain Eukaryota; kingdom Viridiplantae; phylum Streptophyta; class Magnoliopsida; order Poales; family Poaceae; genus Miscanthus; species Miscanthus floridulus. The sequence continues at coordinate 7,902,727 of NC_089598.1, forward strand.
ATTTCATTTTTTTAGAGGAATAGCAGTTGATGTAGTATCATTTGATCCTTATGAAGAACTACCAACTTGGTCACTAAAAACACAACCCACAATTCTTATGTAATAATTAGAGAAAAAACTTCTTTCTTCAGTTACCAGTGCTGATTTCATCATGTACATTTAGTTCCAAACAACAAATGAAGATGAAGAACAGTGGCCTCATCAGACAATCTCTTGTGCACTACTTTTGTATGGAAGTAAAAAAAAAATGTATTAAGGACCAAGCGAAATCTATAACTCTACAAAAGGTTCCCTGGAATGGTGAAGAGATTATAAGAGCTGCTGAACAATTCTAGCTTAACCAAGTACCACAATGCAAATGTCCACTACAGAGCCTATAACAAAACATGGTATACACTCCTTAAGAAATCATTGGCAGTTCTAAGTCTGACCATCACAATAGAAAATTGGACACAGAGAATGCTCAGATAAAAACATGATGTGTGCCACAGATAGAATAGTTAGCACTACCTTTTAGTCTAATTTTATACTAGTATTTCTGTACCAGCAGTGTGAAGTCTCCTATATAATCTCAAAAATGGATATTCAGACTGCCTTCAACATTTCATTCACTACCAGTAGGCTCCATGATGAACATTTACCATCCTTGAAGTGGTGAAAGCGTTGAATATCTCTCATGATTATTTCCCATCCTGTCACTAGAGATAATAACTTGGTCGCATTACGACAATCGTTAAAAACCCCAAGGTTCTTCTTTATCTGAATTGTCATGCCTGGGGCTGTTCAAATGAGCCCTATGCCAAGCTTCTCATTGTGGGTGTTAAGAAGTTATGCCTTGACATCATGTATCGAATCAGTGTCTAGCACATAGCCCACAGCTTTGATATCTTCAATGAGCTTACCCAGCCTTGCATATATTTCCTTTGCTTGCTGGTGATTTGCATCCAGAGTAGAAGTTGTGGACCTCATTTTTTAGTGGAATAATACTGCATCCAGGAGCCTTCTGGAGTCCTTTCTTGTCCATTGCGGAAGAATCACCACTGAGAATCTTTGAGGAGACGCTGTACCTGGCGGACATCCGGTCGAACACCCTGTGCGCGTTGGCGGGGCGGCAGCACTTGAAGCACATGTTGCATGTTGGCGAGCGCGGTGGCGGCGAAGGGCTCGCCTCTGAGCCTCCCGCGCGGCGAGCTGCGCGCGGACGGCACGGCCCGTGGCGAGGTCTGCGCGCGCCGCGCAGAGCTTGAGGAGCCCCGGGTGAAGGTGAGGAGGACGGGGCGCGCAGCCGCAGGGGGCGGCGGCGGCGGAGGAGGTCGTGCAGCGAAGGCGGCGAGCGCTCCCGGCAGGTTGGAGCGCGCCGCCGCCGCCACCCTGAGGCGCGCGTCGGGGTCGGCGGCAAGGCATGCGATGCGAGACAGCGAGAGAGACGGAAACGGAGACGCGAGGGATGCGGTAGCGCGCCGGCGGCGCCGCCCACTTGCCTCGTGATACAGTTTTTATATTTTCGAATTTTATTTACTGCAGGCAGCGCGTGCAGGAAATCCACCATCCGACTGCATACTCTATTTTGGAAAATCAACCAACGCGCTTGCCATACATATAATATGGAAAGAAGCGGAGGCGGGAGAGCTCCGCGCGCTTAACCCACGGACGCGCCAAAAGAGCGCGGCTCCCAAGCCAGGAAAAAAAAAAGGGCAGATTCACCGGCCCATCTTCTTCTACCGTAAGCATTTTATAACTTTCACATGGTAACATGTATTTTCCACCAGCTTGGATCTAGAAAACCTCATGTATCGTCCAGTACACCACAGAACCCAAGATGATCAAGAAAATCACATACATCCAACATTAAGCAAGTGTGGAGGCAAAAGTATCAACAGTAACATGTATTTGAAGTCAGATTAATGCATTTTCTATGTTTCTTCCCTTTGTATCTCCACTCCAAGATTCTTCCTGTTACGATCCTTACTGGTTCCCTTCATATCTTCTGTTGACCATGCATTCAATTTTCATTTTGGATAATGAGCTAACTAAAACTGCTTTAGTAGCAGAACTAAATTGCTTGTAACTGTTGAAGAAAATGCTTTGTAGGTGTTTAAGTGTTGAGGCAAGTCCATGTAAGGGAATTCATCGACAGGACCATGACCCTGCAAACAAGAGGGAAGTCTTAGGATGTGGGATAGGGAAAATGTGTTTCATCTTCCGATCAGAAGTATGTATAGTAAAGAACAGTCACCTTCCAACATTTCGTGATGGTAAAAGTAGAGTAACAAAAGCATAGCAAGCAGTCATAGCATGAAGAAACATAATGCCGATGATTTGGATGTTACTGTTAATGGATAAGTTCGATTTTCAGTATGTTCATCGGTCCAAAGTTCGATTTTTCTGAATATGCAGATTTACTCACATCTGAAGAGACAAGATTCATTTTGTTTATGTACAAGGACAGCAGAATACTATATCCACACTGCAAATACCACAATCCATATATAATTTTGAAGTACTTGATAAGGTTACAGTGAACTCCATAGAAGATAGAACTCAATTGATTGTAACCAAAGTGAGATGCTAAAGTGAACTTATGTTGCTAATTCCGTTCATTATTCAACGATTGACAAACTCGAGCATCACACACACATGGGGATACTGTTAAGACGAGAGCTTACGGTGAGATGTAACTCTTGGCGAGCAGGAAGTATATCCTCCAGAACTGCTTATCCTTCATGTGCCGAGGGCACAGATCTTACTGAATCTTGGAGTTCCTACACGCGAAGCACACAGGTGCAGGAACCTTTCAAGCCTTTATTTCATCTGTTAGGCAAAATAGTGTTAAGAATTAAGCAATAATATGGTTATATATTAGGCAAAACAGTGTGGTTAATAAAGCAATAATATTGAGATAATCAGAAATGAAGGCTGATAGCTCAGGCATGAGGAGAAATGGGTGCACATAGTTCTAAAATTTAGGCGAGCAAGGTTAGATGTAAAGGCGAGATCAGCGAGTGCCTATGTGGCCCCACTTGGAGGAGGACCTAGGATGGTGACACGGTGAGGAGCAAAACGCCATCCGGATCCAAGGTCATGGGGCAGCCCGGACCACACAGCCACGCCGTGCAAGGCTACTCCTGCAGCACGACACGAGGCTTGCATTCGAATTGTGCATCCACCTGGCCCAGCAGCTCATCAGCAGTGCCTTAGACCTCCATGCTGACAACAGGGAGGCGGAGCACGGGGCGACTAAGTGGTGCCGGCTCAGGGGGCATGAAGTGGAAGGGCGTCGCAGCCTTGTAGAAGAGGGAGACGTGGATGCACCACCCGATGGGGCTGCCATCGGAGCCGTAGACATGCACGACACTCCCGTCCTTGCCCTCCACCACGGCGGAGACCGAGGGCGAGGGGGTGCCGACAAGTGCATGGCAGGGGAGAGAAAGGGAGGAGATAAATGTGAGACAATGCAGAAGTGCTTGTGATAAGGCCGGCTTCCAGAGGCTTCCATCAGCGCAGGTGCATTGGATCATCTGTTAACGGCGGATGGGTGTGTGTGCGTGCAAAGAAAAATTACTGCCGGGCTAAATGAAGTCATTATCACACAAGGTAGTCTTTAACTAAGAATCTGTCATCTAAAAACACACAAAGGTAGTCTCTTTAAGCCCTATCCTCTAGTACAAAAGCATGGATTGGCATCATCATCAATGGCAGATAATTACAACACTAAAAATGCTAAAGCCAGAACACAAAAATGCTAAACCAAAATGAAAAAATTGCTTGCTGATTTATCATAAGTTGGCTCTAAATGAAATATGTGGGCTCACGACAGTTGTGAGGATTAGGCATTGCACTAGTGTGATGAAGAAAGCTATGATCCATGGGCCTACCTCTGTTGTGATGAGTGAAAGGGGTAATAGTTTTAATAATGCCTCAAGCAATGATGGGAAAGCACCACGCAATGCATTGGCCACATGCTCGCCATCACATTTGTTGATCCTTGGGTCTCTTCAGCAGTGGACAACATAGAGGGAAGCTCCATCTAAAGGTGCCCATGGCCATCCCTAATCGCAATCGTTAGATGGTCTGTTCATATATGAATTTGTTCATATATTCAGCATATTCAAATTTAGTGTATGTTTTTTTTGCACATTATCACTAACGATGTAAACAAAAACAACACAGGTAATGGTCCCTATGCTTCAAGCCATCGAAAATAAAGGATCAGAATCAGTGGGACACTACTACGCTGGTTCTAAACCTAAGGAGCAACAGATTTGAGATAACACTACCCAAACACAAAGAAGGGCATAGCAACTACGAGGTTGTGGACATTATTGCGCCAAAACAATAAAATACGTAAGTTTAAAATGACATTGGTTCATGTACTTCAAATTTTATAAAATGGTTAAATTAAATGTTAAGTGTTGAACTGTACGTTATCGCAACCATGATTATGGATCTGATATGCTCATGCATGCTAAACACTGAGACGGGCGATCAACATACAACTATAAGGAGGAAGATATTGCCAATATTCACAAGGTATTGACATACAAGTGGCTGACACCACCAAAAGTTGAAACAAAATGGAGGGACAAGTTAAAGCTGGGCTAGGTACGTGTGCCTAAATATTTGAAATTTAGTTTGGTATGGAAGGCATTTATGTATGAAACAAAAAACATTTCTGGAGTACAGTGCGTGTATTTATCTACAGAAAAAAGTAACTTTGAATCTATATATGTAGGTAGGCCTAGAAGTATTGTTAGAAATAAGAGTGGCAATGGATTGTGTTATACTAATCCAATAGTGATCATAATTTGTTAAAAAAAATTACAGCAACCATTTAATCAAAGGAAAGTTTCCCGTCATACTAGAAGCATTGTTAGAAAAAGGGAATACCAGTACTAATGACTCCATGGCATACTAACAAAGTGTGTATATTGTATACACTAACAAATATTAACAATCAATAATAGGTAGAGAAAGGAACCAAAACATACTTGACGTGCGCGTGACACAAAAGATCTGTAAATTAAACACAAAGAACCAGATGAGAGCAAATAAATGTAGTACCTGGAAAAGGAAAGAAATGAGCAGTAAGTGCATGATGAAGCCAAGATCAAGTCCAACCACATTATTTTAAGCCACTGGAACAGGGAATTACAGAGATTCCAAGAGAAATGGAGGGGAAAGCACCCCCTGGTTTCTCACAGAATCTACATACTGCTCTGGTGGAATTTTCGTCGGTTCTAAAAACTTTGTGATTAAAAATGATCCCAACTTCACCATATTGATCTAGAACCAGTAAAATTTTTATGAACATAGCATGGAGATAGGTAAACCTTATATACCAGTGGATATAGTTGAAAGCAGTGAACCAGCAATTCCAAGAAAGCAAAGTTCACTTGTGCACTAGGCTCGTCAATACATGATTTTTTTAAGAAAAAAGAAAAAAACATATAAATCTTCAGGGTACATTGCACAGTCATTTACAATGACAGAAAATAGCACAGACATGTAAGGGTGAACATGCATCAATACTAACAGGTAGGAGAGCACATAATGCACACTTGTAGTTATCAAAACGGAATCGCTTATGAGAAAAAAAATCTAGGCACATCACTACATGAGTTTTGAAAAAGATTTTAGGTGCAGATTTGAAATGACAGGGAAGCGGATAAATACTAACAATTAGGACAAGCAACCAGGGAATACGCACTTGTCATGAATAACCACATCGTTACATGAATAATAGCCATATTTCACATTTTATTACAAAATCTAAGAAAAGGCATAATAGCTACTGCACATATGACAAAGCTCATGACTAATGCACTTCTCATGAAAAACCCTAGGCCTCCAAACACACCACATGAAAGATCACTTAGACCACATCTACCATCTGTTCTATCAAATCTAAGTACACACCACATGAAAAATCTAAGTACATAGTACAGAGCACCAACACACATGTAGTACCGAAGCTAGACTGAGAGTGAAATTCAGTAGGAATGCATACAAAATGGCAGGGATATTCCCAAAATGAACCTAAGGTGGTGTTTGGATACTGGGTTATAGGGAGTGGGATAGGGAAATAAAGGATGATGGATAACTTATCCATCGTTTGGTTTTAGGGAAAAGAAAATAGAGAGGGATAGGAAAAGGGTTATGCCATCCCATCCATGGAGGTGGGTTACGACGGGGTTACGCTCGCACGCGCGCCGTCGGAACCGCTGTCGCCATGTTTTGGGATAGGATTTTCTGTTTATTTTTTTAAAGCCCGTGGGGCCCACTAAACCCAAACCCGAACCCAAACCGAGCTAATCCAAACAATGGACACTACTACACAAACTTTACTGGAGGCGGACGTTTTTTATTTTCCGCGGCGGGCAAAGCCGTCTGCCGCGGCCTATAGGCCACGGTAAATCGTGGCTTAACCGCGGCGGGCGGCTTTGCCCGCCGCGGTTAACCGATTTACCGCGGCGGGCGGTGTAACGCGCCCGCCGCGGTAAATATACTTTTACCACGGCGGTCACGTTGCACCGCCCGCCGCGGTAAATTATTTTACCGCGGCGGACACCTTTTGTGGCCCGCCGCGGTTATGTTCGTTAGCCGTGGTGGGCATTATTATTTGCCCGCCTCGGTAAATTATTTCCTGAATTAAAAAAATACAGCAGGCATATAAATTCAAATTCAAATTCAAATCACATCCAGATTTCACAGATTAAACTTAAAAAGTATGCAGGCATTACACATGAGATAATATATATACATTAACTTAGTCGTTCTTGTCATCGTTAAATTCATTACATTTACATATTAAAGTCGTTATACATGCCCTAAGGAGTAATCCTGCGGACGCATCATCGTGGGCCATTTCCTCAGCCTCTCGTACTCCGGTAAAATCGCTAGCTGGCTGTTCTCATTGAAGAATGTGCTCCCTTCAAGCACGCATTTGTCTAAGACAAACTTACATATGTCCGCCTTTGTCTGCTTGAAGGAGTGTTGGGTGCTCTGCACGTCTCTCCACCAGTTCAATCCATTCTTGAGCACCCTCCAACTGCTGCTGTACTGCTTGCACTCCCTCAGGTACTCACAGACGTAGAAGCCACAGGTTTGTGATCCTACCGGTTGTTTGGCACACTGCATGATCGATACACAAGCATTAGAATACAGGCATCCGTGCGTTGTCCATCATTAGCGGCGTGGATCTCTTCCAGGTTCTTTTCAATATATTTCTCCATGCTCACTAACTGATGAAGGATGCTGTAATGAGCTTCTTGCACCATTCGGTTTGCCACATCGGTGCGCACTTTTCGGCCCGTGCACCCCATCCCTGAGGTTTTGCCTTCATGGTGATGGACAGGCAGCCCAATCACCCTCCCATCTCTTATGTACCTCATACACCAGTTCACGGCCTCCTCCGTTGTGTATGCCTCGATCATAGAGCCCTCCGGGTAAGCGCGGTTATGGACGTATCTGTTGAGGGTGGACATGAACCGCTCGTACGTCCACATATGGTGTAGGTACACGGGGCCTAGTTGATGGATCTGATCGACCATATGCATCATTAGGTGTGGCATAATATCAAAGTAAGATGGTGGAAAGCACATCTCGAGCTGGCAAAGGGTCTCCGCGATGAACTCCTTCAGGGCAGGCAGCTCAGCCTTATCAATGACCTTCTGGGTGATGCGATTAAAGAAGTATGACATTCGTGTGATGACCATCTTCACGTACTCTAGACGAATAGCCCTAATCGCAATTGGTAGGAACACCGTCAGCATGACGTGGCAGTCGTGTGAGTTGTAGCCGGTCATTATGAGGTCTTTCATGGAGACCAGGCTCTTGATGTTGGAAGAGAAACCAGTCGGCACCTAGATACCCCTAAGCAACTTAAGAAAAGCCGTCCTCTCGTCTTGCGTTAGGTTGCAGGCCGCACCCGGGATATCGACTTTACCGTTCTGAGGCGGTCCCGGGTGAAGGTCCGGCCTGATGCCCAGATTGACAAGATCCGTCCGTGACTTGATACCATCCTAAAGCCGCAGTGCGGACAACTCATCAAATTCTCATACTCATTGCCCCGATACAGGATGCAGTGGTTAGGGCATGCATCAAACTTTCTAAGCTTCATCGCCACTGGCCGGATCAGCTTCTTAGCCCGATAAGTATTGGCGGGCACCTTATTAGCCGTTGGGTACGTGGTGGCAAGGTAGCTTAACAACTCATTGAAGCTAGTGTCAGACCAACCATGACGAGCCTTCAACATCAACATATGGAGGTTAAAACGGAGCACCGTGCACTCCTTCGGACAATCGCCGCCGTCCTTATAGAGAGGATCAACTGCCGCCTGCTTCAACTCTCTGAAATTCTCCAACCACTTTGGGCAACCCAACACAACGTCGTCTTCATCGAAATGTTTGACTAGATCTTCAACAAGCTGCACATCCTCGGGTTGGCTCACAGTATCCTGACCATCCCCACCGTCGCTGGCTTCGTCGGCCATGTCTTGCATTAGATCATCCACCATGATGTAATCACGACAACTGTTGTCACTGTCGGCTGGCGCAGTTGCTGCTGAAGATGATGAGGAGCCGGGTGCTCCTAAAGGATCTTTATTCACCGATGGTGCTGTCGTCGTCGGCGTCGAAGAGCTCACTCCAGATGCACCGCCACTCGCACCAACTCTTTCGCCGTGAAATGTCCAGACTGTGTAGCCCTCGACGAAACCATACATGATCAAATGAGTTTGCACCTCGCTGTCTCGGTGGGCTTTCAGGTTCTTGCAACGAGAACATGGACATATGGTTGTCATCTGCTTCAGTCTCTCACGGTGAGCTTTACCAGCAGCAATAAACTTCCTTAATTCAAAGAGGTATCGCGGATCATTCACTCTATCGATCCGGTACATCCATTCCGACCTATCCATCATACCTGCGAACATTATCCGTCACAATCAACAAATAAAGAAGAATTAGGAGAAATTGATGATTTTTACGTCCAAAATCATGAAAAAGAGAGGAAATAACGATGTGAAAGATGAAGCATGCATCTATGATGAATCTAAGGTTAAAGAAATACATGACATCATTTTTTCCATTAAAATTGATCTAGATCTAGATATAGATCTAGAGAGAACTCTAGGTGATGGAAATAGAGAGGGAGGATGGAAGGAGAGAGGGGGAGCCTTTATGAACCTCTTATGATGTCCTCCTCTCTCAAATCCAAGCCCTTCAACTCAAATCAAAAGTTTCTTCAAATTTTAGGGCAAAACCTCCCCCATGAGTTTGAGAGAGAGGAAGACCCGTGGAGAAGACGAAGGGGCAGCGGTGATTATTTGTACAGGCTTTACCGCGGCGGGCAATATAAAGCGCCCGCCGCAGGAAATGAACTCTTTACCGCGGCGAGCAGTTTAAAGAGCCCGCTACGGTACATCGTATTAACCGCGGCGGGTGATTCATACTGCCCGCCGCGGTAAATAACGATTTCCTGCGGCGGGCAAATAAGGTGGCCCGCCGCGGTAAACCATTTTCCCGCAGCGGGCGCCTCGGTGGCCGGCCTCGCTGGCCGGCCACCGGTTAACCGTAGCGGGCAAAAGAGGTGCCCGCCACGGAGCCCATTTTGGCCACGCTGCGCAAATTGATTCCCGTAGTAGTGGGATTGGCTTTAAATCTGTATTTCTCAATCCATAACCCATACCTCCTAATTTCCGTTTCCCTTTCCCCCTCACCATCCAAACATCACCTAAATGCTTAGGAAATGCTAATGAACCTACATTTTGTGGCGCCCAAATTGGAGATCCGCCACTTCGATTGAAGCCTAGCAGCGACTGATTCGTGGAGGAGACGAACTAAACAGAGGTGAGATTCACCAATAGTGACAGATCTGCCATGGATTCGTAAAGTGAGATTCAATATGGAGAACAAGGAGGATTAGAAGGGCATATGAAATCGAAACGGCGAAGAACAACAAACGGATACGAACGGGGGAAGGGGAAGGATGATGACGGACCTAAAATGAACATCTCCACCGCCGCGGAAACCACCGTAGGCAAGGCAACCTCCGGTCGCAGCTCCTCACAGGATCTGGAACACCAAACGCGGCTCGATTCGAAGCTACAAATCGTTCATCCGGCTAGATTCGAAGGGCCAGTTCACAGTCTGCTGCGGAATTGACAGTGGTTTGAAACCTAGCTTCTTCCGGATTCACTAGGGATCGGAGCCCCATCAATGCGAGATTCACTAGGATTAGAATGGGCGAGTTGAAGAAAAATGGGATGGAAATGTTTACGCACCTTACAAACCCATGGGAGTCTAGGGGAGGTGGACCATCGCTGGCAGCGGGATGCCGGAATCCACCAGACCACCACCCTTCTCGATCCATCGAGGTTCCTTCTCCATGAACCATGGGCGAAATCCTCCCTGTTACCTCCGTCCACGAGCGCTCGTCAACGGCGTCCACCCAGATTCGAAGGGCTTTTGCCCCCTTGTCACCGACTGCTGCTAGATTCGTCGGGGATTGCAGGGCGTAGCTCCGGCTGCTGGATTCACCTTTGAATTTTGTATGGGATTGGAAATGAAATCTTTACATATGACCTGCACCCCCAAAGCTGGCGGGCGAGCGTGGCCACGTCGCCAGCCGTTCCCGGCCGTCGGATCGGGCGCGTGAACGGTCCAGATTGGGCGATCCGTGGTCATTTTACGAAAAACCCCTTTTAGTTTTCGGAAATCAACCCGCGCTCCAGAGACCCTCTCAAAATATCTTTCAAAAAACACCTCATATTATTTTCAAATGAACCCGCAGTCCAGAGCGGATGGGCTCCGGATTTTTTTGCAAAAAAGACCTTCTCTTTATCGAAAATCAACTTGCGCTCAAGAGACACTCTCAGCAATTTTTGCGAAAACCTCCTCAGATTTTTCTCAAATCAAAATACAGGCCACCTTTGATTATATCTCTTTTTTTCAAAAAAATAAAATAGCTGAAACTTTAAAATTGCATAGTAAATCACAGAAAAATTGTAAATTAGAAAATCAAGTTGATCTGAAATCCTAACGAGTAGAACTATGCAGTGCATCCATAATATCACATGTTTTAGTAAGGATTTTTTCATATAAACTTTTACCTATGCTTTGAAGGGGCAAATAAAATTATACCTTCATGATGATAAAGTCTCGAAAATACATAAAAATCATAAAATAAATAAAAAATTGCTGAGTTTCTCATCAATACACATATATCCTTATTGCCACTGGCCTAATCGAAAGGAAAGGCGCGGCAAAGCCGCGCCCGTGTTTCTAGTGAAATGGGAAGACAGAGAACGAAAGGGAGAGAGAACGGAGAGAAAATTGATACTTGTGGCTTGTAGGCCATGTCTGCTTTGCTGTGGGCTCGTGGCTGCATCCGCACGGAGAGATCAGACGGTGCGCATTCCCCAGCGCTAATGCGCGCGCTCGTAAAGTAAAGTAGTATTTAGGTATATTTTTTTATTAGGCTAAACATTTTTTTTTAAAAAAGAAATATTCTCAAACTTTCTTATTTTATGGGTTAAAATGTTTTTTAAAAAAATAGACCAGATTTAGGATTTTTAATTGCATAATTTTTTGGAAACAAATATTTGATATTTTTTGGAAAATTATTATTTTTAAGAACTTTTTTTTATAAAGTTTTATTTGACCAACGGAGTAGTCTAATTTACTATCCTCGTGACGACGTAATGCCACATAAGTTAAATTGATGTCTAAGGCATCATTTTAAATGTTGTGGGTGTGGCCATTTTCTTTTTTATGGATTGGGAACAAAAATTGGACCGTGAGACAGTTGAGGCTGGAGGAGTTTCAAAAGGACTTTTCCCTTCTTGCTTTTGTTGATTTTTTTTTTCTTTTTGAAGGAAACATACTAACTTACTAAGGTATTCGTGTTACTGAAGAATCACATGTTAGCTGAAAATAATAATAGCACCATATTATGCTGTTGCAGACTCAAATAACATTCCATTATAAGAAATCTAACCAACCGAGCCATTCCAATACGCAAAAATTCCTAGAGATAACCAATATCAAAGTTGGTAAACAAAGGATATCACCTATTGCAAATTTAAGCATGTCCTGCTACGTAGAGAACCAACACCAAAGCTGGTAAACAGAGGATAGAGATCACCGTGTTTTCTTAGGCAGGTGAAGCTTGTCTTAATTTTCTTGGTCTCATTTTACACTCCATGCCGGGCTCTCGAGTCATTGCCTGCAGCGTTCTGTGGTTAGACTATCTTCTTGTTGCAACCACTCAAGGATAAGAATAACTCCGCAGATGAAGTGCAAAACTATCACCATCTAGGCATCCGCAGACGTTAAGATCCATAGACACGCTCTACGATACTAAGAGTCGATCAACTCATAAGTCAACCCATTTTCGGGATGGATCCTATAGACTCTTGTGTAGATCCTTCATGATCACTATTGCTATGGAGCAACAACGGGTTATTTCCTACTGTCTCCTCTTCCCACCATATGATGTATGCACTCTATAATTTCACATTTTTGCATTGGTTTCTCATTCACTATATTTTTCCTGGCATTATTATTTGTTTCTCTACTCAGGTGAACATGCATATATATACACTTCCAAATACATGTCACATATGTGAAGGTAGGTGGTCCATTAATCTCTACTATAATAGACCAATCAAAACTATCCTAGGTCCACTAAGAAAAACGTCTCCGCTGAAAACCTCCAACCATTGTGCACCCAGAAAAATACACATAGAAAATTGTCTCCATTAAAATCTAAGGGCTACAAAACCATCCGAACCCAATCCGATGGTTGTCTATGAAAGTTTGATGCATGGCTTCAAACTCAGGCCCTCACCCCGCGCGCTTCCGCCCTCGTAGCATCGCCGGTCAGGGTTCGAATACTTCTATCACGGAATAAAAAAAAAGACCGACGCTAGGGAGGACGTGAACAGCTATCCCACGGCCGGCCGTCTCCTCCGTGGCCTGTCGCCTCCTCCACGCCGCCGCCGGCCGTCTCCTCCCGGAACAGGAAGAGAGCGGCGGTCGCCTCCTCCCGACGGCAACGCTCCTCACCGCCAACTAGTCATGGGCTCAGGGTCGTTCAGGACATGGGCTCATCAAGAGACTCTGCAATGAAGAGTTTAGCACGAGGAAGAAGAAGCTACTTATCCAGGATCTTAATGGCCTACTCGCCGATATCAACCAAGACAAAGCACAACGCTCACCTTTCCCATGGAAAGTTCCGAGGCAAACTAGGTAAATTTGCTGCCATTTTTTCTGCCCTTGGTAAAATCATTTTTTGTTGTCTCTGTACTATTACTATACGCCTGAATCAGATTGGTAGCTAGCTTGAAAAATGATTTGTCATGGTACCATTATCACAACCACAGCCTTCAAACAACCCTACCGTGACGATTTCCTGAGGTTCTGCATCCACCACTTCAAGCTGGGGATATGGTCATCAAGACTAAGGTGCTAATTACTTGGCTAGTGTACTTCCCCTGCATCTCTTTAAGCAGGCCGGTATATATAGTTCTGCCGCGTGGTGCTAATTGCTGAATTGCTGATTATGATATATATATTTTTTATTTACAACAGAGCTAATGTCGATGCAGTTGTTAATATCCTGATCTGAAACATCACCTGCTGTTTTGTTGGGTAAGTACTGCATGGAGAACTGTTGGGATGATTTATGGGGAGGGGAGGCGGAAAGGGGATCAATGTGATCAAATGTGCTTTGCTTGTTGTCTCATTGGGAATGTCTTTGAAAGGTGAATTTGTTTGATTATACAGAACGGCAAACTCCTGCAGTATTTGATAGGATGGTAAGTAGGATTATATATTGATGGTTTCCTTGGTCGCTAGATTCTTTTATATATGGGAAAATATATTGATGGGTTGTTGATCCTTGTGGATGCTAGATTCTTGAATCTGCTATGTCGTGCTTGGCATTGGTTGCTACTGGTGCTTCCAGAAACGCCGCCCATATGAGCAATCTCTGGGAATCGAATGTGGTCGAGGTAACAATGACTTTGATGGATAATGAGGGGTGGAAGAGCGTCAGCGATGCCACCTTAACTGTATGTCTCATCATCCTTGAATTCGTTGTTATCTTTTAGCTTTCTTGGAACCTGAGGACTCAATCGAACAAATCTGATAGGACATCCTTGGCCTGCTTAAAAGCCTTGCTTCTGTCTCCGCAAAGGCTGTGAAGTCACATTTTGATTCAAATTTTTGTGAATTGCTCGAGCAGATGATAACTTATTACACCTACTTGCACCATGATAGTGATAAGGTGCTCTACCACTACGTGAAAAACGATTTTTAGCAACGGGACAAATTTTTTGTAGGGGCGGCTGGTAATGGAGCCGCCCCTACAGTAACGTGTTCGAGAGCCACGAGACCAGTTGCCCCTACAAATGGAACAGCAGGGGCGGCTGGTGATACGAGCCGCCCCTACAAATGGGTCGGATTTGTAGGGGCGGTTCAATCACCGGCCGCCCCTGGTATTTCTATTTGTAGGGATGGCTCAATCACGAACCGCCCCTACTGTGCGAACTGCAGCCGTTTATCCGAAGTACCCCCACCGCACAGAGCCTTCTCTCCCCACCCCTCTCTCCCCTCTTCACACACACTCCTCCGCCAGTCCGCCGTCTCCGTGCTCGGCCTCCCCCAATCCCCGCAACTAAACCCCACCGCCTCGCCTCGCCGGAACCCTAGCCAGCCCTCCCGCCGACCTGTCGCCATGAGGGAGATCCTCCACATCCAGGGCGGGCAGTGCGGAAACCAGATCGGGGCCAAGTTCTGGGAGGTGATCTGCGACGAGCACGACATCGACCACACTGGCAAGTACGCCGCCGACTCCGACCTCCAGCTTGAGCGCATCAACGTCTACTACAACGAAGCCAGCGGCGGACGCTACGTCCCGCGCGCCGTCCTCATGGACCTCGAGCCCGGCACCATGGACTCCGTGCGCTCGGGGCCCTTCGGCCAGATCTTTCGCCCCGACAACTTCGTCTTCGGCCAGTCCGGCGCCGGCAACAACTGGGCCAAGGGCCACTACACCGAGGGCGCAGAGCTCATCGACTCCGTGCTCGACGTCGTTCGCAAGGAGGCCGAGAACTGCGACTGCCTCCAAGGTATGTCTTGTCTATCTGATCTTGTGTTGCAGGTAAAATATGACATACATGTCAGCTAGCTCTTGCTTTGCTGCAGAAACATTTCTTTTCCTGAGTTGACATTCTTGAGTAGATTCATATCACATAATGTTGGCTGAATTATTAGCGTGGGGGTGTGCCTGATTATTTTTCCAGTTAGTCCCATAAAGCAAACACTATTGTTGTAAATTTAGGTAATTTGACAGGCATATGTCATTTGCTGCTAGCCTTCTCTTAACTGAAAAAATCATTCCATTTGTGTAGTGCCAACTCCACTTGGCTCGGCCGCCACCATTGGTACGTGATCTCCCAGTTTCGCTCCTCCGATCTTGGCCATGGTGAAGGATGTAGGTTGCATCAGCCAAATCCACAGCAGCGGGCCTCTCAACGGCGGCGGGTCGCTCTCCGACAGCCCACCCGTCTCGCCTGAGATCGACGACACCAAGCTATCTCTTCTTCTCCGCCCCTGCACCACTAGCACTTGTTTGTTTGCTTCTCTGGTTGTGCATTTGTGCAAGAAACTTGGTCAAAGACAGGTTTAGCAAAGTTGTAGATACAACAAGGATTATTAGCATAGAGTCCCTTCACCCTTGTGCAGCTGTGCTGGTAATTACCACGTACTGTAGGAGTATGTTCCTAGCATATTCAGCTTAGCAAATGCAGCTAGCTGGAGCAGAAGCACCGGCCTACAATGCCGATGCAGGATCTGCAGCTTTTTTTCCCTTTCACAAAAATTCCTACACAGCGGAGGGATAACAATCAAAGGTTGAAAAGAGGAAGAACTTGGAGTCATGGACAATGCCCTTTCTCTCCATCCGATGAAACACACTTTACTTCCAATCCATGTCTCTGCGAGTTTCACAGATTTGGGCAAAGTGGCTGCATGTCAAAATCATTGGGCTATGCATTGGGGTAGAATTTACAGACAAGACATGTACAGTATATATTCGAATCCATACCTTTTCCCTTCCCTCTAGCATTTTCCATGCCCCAATGCACATTATCCTCTCTCTTCCTTTCCATACTCTTTCCTATGAGGATGCAGATCTTTGATCCATGAATGGATTTAGATACATCATGTGCACAAGACTTACAGATAGTTCACACGAATATCGTGATTCTCTTCAAAGTGATAGTTTATCTTGCTGATCAACTCATTAAGATTTAAGAACTGATTCTTACATCTCACTGCAGTCTGCAGCATTAGTAGGTGACTTCAACAACTGGAATCCAAATGCTGATGCTATGACTAGAGTATGTCTACAGTTCTACGATGTTCCGTGTTTGCCTTGTAATTGTTGATATATTTCATCTACTGTGTCTATTTGACTTGTTCACACATTCCTTCAAGTTGAGCCTGAAGTTCTCAGATTAACAATATTGTATAAATTCAGTACAATGAATGCACTGATTGTAAAGTATTTTCTATATTCCGTTGTAATGCGAGTATCTTCACTTGTCTATGATGATCTTTGTTATTTCAAGTTTAGTTTCTGGTGTAATGCGAGTATCTATTCCTTGCAGAGTAAATGGCTTCCGCTTCACACTCTTGCTGCATTTGGAGATTTCTATCTATTGGACAGTCTTTTAAAACATAATGTGGACATAAATGCGCTTGATAAGGTAATTGCCACTGCCTGACTATAAAATAGCTATATGGCTTCTTTGTTTTTTAGATCATTATTTTTTATTGGACCTTTTGCTGGTTTCCTTAGGATGGCTTGCCAGCGATTCACAAAGCAATTCTTTCAAAGAAGGCTGCTATTATCAACTATCTCTTAAGGAACTCAGCAAATCCATTCATCCAAGATAAAGTGAGTACAAACCTGGTTTAGCATGCTTGTAAACAGTTTGTACAGAGCCTAACGCAAACAATGTTATCTGGGCCTATCTTCATTATTTTAGGTTCCTTGATGCCTTGTAAACAGTTTGTACAGAGTCTAATGCATTTGCCTCATTTAATCATCTTTACTGTGATGAAGTTTCACATGGTTCTCCAGGTCCAATTTGAATTGTAAATTTAAATTTTTTTTTACGAAAAAAATGATTTGTAGGGGCGGTTGGTACTGTAGCCGCCCCTACAAATCGAATTGTAGGGGCGGCTGGTGTTCCCAGACTGCCCCTATAAATCGATTTGTAGGGGCGGCTACAGTACCAACCGCCCCTACAAATCGATTTGTAGGGGCGGTCTGGGAACTGCCCCAACAAATCAGCGATTTGTAGCCACCCTTTCATAGGGGCGGCTGGCAAAACCGCCCCTACAGATAAGCCTGGGCAAAATACCCGATACCCATTACCCGTACCCGAATTATCCGAACCCGGACCCGAATTACCCGAACCCGAGGTACCCGATACCAAATTCGGATAGCGATTTTGATTACCCGAAATTAGTTTGGGTAATTCGGGTAATATCCCCCGGTACCCAAACTACCCGAACTACCCAAAGATTTGTTTTTGTCTTTGTATTTATCATGTGTTGTTAGCTGAACCATTTAACTTATCACTTTATTAGAATATAATTCTCTCTATTTGAATGAGTGACTGTAATATATTATTCACTACAAATTGCTATTGAAATTCTATACAAATTGCTGCTGAAATTATGTATAGATCGCTACTGAAATTTAGTGTAGTTTGTTGTTTTCTGTAAATTTGGGTATATCGGGTAATACCCGAACCCGAACCCGAACCCGAATTATCGGGTACCCGAATTTACGGGTAGTGTTTTTTCGGGAGTAATATCGGGTAGCAATTTTCATTACCCGAATTACCCGACCCGAAAAAATCGGGTAACCCGAACGCCCAGACTTGCCTACAGAGGCTTACCAACCGACCCTAAAAAACGTTTTCTACGTAGTGTACTTCTTGTCTTTGTAATTTTGTGGTCATGCACCTGTGATTGAAGTGCCTTAACTCCCCCCTAACGTGCCAAGTTCCATGAGGGAATGTTAACATCATGTGTCACATATTTATAAAAAAAAATGTAAATCAGAGTATAGTTGCATTTACTTTTAGAGAGTGCACAAAGGGCAGCTCTTTTACATTCGAACCACCAGTAGACTTCTGTGATATCACATGATACCAAACTATCTGATCACCGGTGTCACTTGTTGAGGTTTATAGTTATGTTAGAAAGTGCAATTTTGATTGTCACGTGCAGAGTAAAATCTAAATCCCCACCAATGTTACCAGTCAATCAAGCTGCGGCATGTAAATTCTGTGTTTGTCAAACTATTTTTGTTGTATGTAAAAAACTGGAAGGTTATGCATGTGTCCACTATATTCTGATATCATTGTTGTCATGCAAGTAATCTTTATTTGGTGTATATCAGGATGTCATCAGAATCGTATTTTTTTATTCTAATATTATAATATGTGATTGATGAGCAACTGGACGATAGGGCGAGAGAGCAATTGGCTTTTGTACAAGATGCTCTTGGCCCTCCCTAAAGACACAGCTGACTTTTTTCCTAGAACGAGCAGACACTTATTTGGTAATAAGCTTATTTTGAGCCACTGTAATTTCCAGTTTATACACATGGTCATATACAATTATGTGAAAGGTAAACTATAAAAAAATATTATCGTTTGTTGTTTTCGTATGCACCTCTAAAATGAAGCCGTAGCGTTAGCACGGACGCTATACTAGTATGGACTAATTGCTCGTCTTGCACCCAATTATAATGGGATGGCCTGAATCGAAGCCAATGAATGTTCTAGCTCGAGAGAATGATACTTTGAGTCCAGAAGAAGAAAGTAAAATAAATGAAAGAATGATAGAAATAAAACTCTGGTTAAGAGAACAACATTCCATGTTTGATAGTGGTTGACCGGTTGTTTGTATTGTAGGGCCAGTTGGGCCGAAACATAAACTAGAAGCAGTCCAGCATGCAGAATGGCTGTCGGGCCTTATTAAGTCTGTTGGTTCAAAATAAACCACAAGCTAGCGTGCGGGACACTGGGATCAGGAAGCCTGCTAAAGCTAATAGGATCAGAAGATTTGCGCTTCACGAATGGGCTTTTCCTTTCACCAAGTGCGTATATTCTGCTGTGCTGACTGTTTTTGTTTGTTTGTTTGTTCCAATCAAGATTAAGAGCAAGCCAATCAGATTCACACGGGATATGCATGACGTGGCAGCAGCAACTGCTTGGGTTCCTTCCATGTTTTCTTCAAGGGCTCCACTTCCCTCCCAGACGACCGGCCGGACCCTCTAATAAAACTACATACACCATCTGTCACGACAGAAAGTAATTTTAGTCAAACCATTTTAATTTAACTAAAGTTATATAAATATACATTACTATTTATCATACCTAACAATTACAACTATTTGGAGTCATGAAAATTAATAATAATTTTTTATTTTATAAATTTAGTCAAACTTAAGATAATTTACTTAAGACCAAACGTAGGTGTAACAACCCAAAAATCCACACACCAAAAATCCCAACTACAAAATTTTTCTTTAAAAACCCCATGTGATGATGAGTGACATTTGTAGGAGCTAACCCTAAGTGCTGCATTAGTCGTAATCTAACTAAACCTACATGACTTGCACAAGTATGTCACCTCATCACCTTGAATTTATTTTACCACATAGCATACATCAAGTTGCATTATATTCAACATGGTGATTTGGATTTTATTTGGGTTTATGTGTTGATTAATAAAAGCTAACAAGTATTTGCTTATAAATAAATGTACCAACATGGGACATTATACCAAAGGAGAAATATGCCACTTTGATTTATATATATGAAAGAAGTGGAACATAGTACAAAAAGAAATAGAAAAAGAAAAGGGAAATAGGAAAGAAGAGGGAGGCAGCAGCTCAGCCCAGCCTGCCTCGATCGGCCCAGCTAGCCAGCTGCCTGCCCTCCCACTCGCTCACGCGGCCCACGAAGCTGGCCCAGCAGCACCCTGCCGCCCGCGCGCGCACAAGCCGCTGACGAGCTGGACCCGCCCGTCAGTCGTCACGCACGGCACACCGCCGCATCAGGACAAGCTGACAAACGGGCCCCCTCTGTCAGCCGCCCAGCTACAGCATCGTCGTCTTCCCCACGCTCCCTCCACGCGTGGGACCAGGGTCACCCAAATCGCATGACCTTGTTCCCCATTGCGCCGCGCTTACGCTACCGCACGCGAGCCGTCGGATGCGCCGCACGTATCACCACCGCCCGATCGCCGTCTGCCATTGGAGCCTTTGGAGCTCGGCTATAAAGGCCAACGTCCGTGAGCCCTAACCCTCAGCCCGTTCGCCGCCGCCGCTGGTGGCACAGCACCACACAGCGTCAAGCCGAGAGAGAGGGAGGAGGGAGAAGCAAGGTGAAGGAAACCGCTGCGGGGAGGACCTCGTCGGAACCAGGAGCGCCGCCCCGATCAGCTACAGCGACATAGCTGCTTGGCACGGCACTGCATCGCCTCATCACGGCCTCGCCTCGCCACCGCACCGCCATCCTACCGCCACGAACCCTGCGGTGAGCCATCTTGCTGAGACCACCTCCCTAGCCAAATGGAACGTGCACCGCCATGATCGAAACCTTGCTGAAGCTTCGAGCTTTGGCCTAGCCCAACTGGTTAGCTAGGGAGACCACCATGGCCACGCTTGCCGAGACCCAAGACGCACCATGCGCACTGCCATCAGCCAAAAGGAGGACCCCTGCCATGACGTAGTACATCGGAGCAGGAGCGCACATGCACGAGCACGCTCACCATGGCCGAGAGAACAACCATGGCGAGACCACCGCGTCTTCTACGTCGCGGTAAAGGCGACGTTGACACCCCGACTGGCACCGCCATGACAGGCGACACACCGCGCTCACCTTAGCCAAGGAAGAAGCCCACCGGAGCTCTACGTTGCTGCACCGCACCTCATCAGAGCGCCACCGCCTCTGTTTTGCCCCCCCCACCATGACCGGAGCCACTGGGAGCACCAGGAGCTCCTTCAACACGCCCACCGTGGCCATAGAAGCATTGTAGAGCTCACACGCTCCTCCAACTAGGCTCTCGCTACCACTGCAGCCCTGTCCATGCACGCCGACGAACCCACGTAGCCGTTCACCGTGGCTGGAACCCTAGGAAGCCCCAGCCGCCACCTTGACTCCACCACTGCACTCGCCGAGGCTTGGCGACGCTTTTGCCTACCTTAATCGCACACCAGTACAGCCGCACGGCTCGCCGGGGAGCTCACCACCGGCAGGAGCACATCGGGGAAGAAGCAGCGGATTTTCCCCTCGCCGGCCACACGTCCCGAGCAGCTCCGCCGAGCACCGACCACGACCACGTCGACCACGCCCCGAGCAGCTCCGTCGAGCTCCGACCATGACCACGTCGACCACGCCCCGAGCAGCTCCACCGAGCTCCGACCACGACCACGTCGACCACGCCCCGAGCAGCTCCGCCGAGCTCTGACCATGACCACGTTGTGCACGTGAACCGAACTCTGGGAAGGAGTAAGTGGACCGAGTCCTTCATAGACCGGCTCTGCGGTCTATGGACCAATGCAGGCGGGTTTACCATGAACCATGCCTCACCTGCGCCCGTGGACCATGGCCCGTTAGTGGCCCAGTAAGACGACGTGGCCGCACCAGCACACGCCACATGGCGGGCTAAAGCCCAGCCCGTATCCAGGCCCAATCAGCCCAGTCAAGGCCCGGCCTGTATTGGCCATTGATCGGTCAACGTTGACCGTTGACCGGGGCCACATGTCAGTAACACCGCCATGCGGGACCCACTTGTCAGAGGATGAAACAGCCGAGATGATGTCATACTGACGTCATGATAACGTCAGCTGCTCTGGCCCCACCTGTCAGAACTAGAACCGAGATGATGATGTCATGCTGATGTCATACTGATGTCAGCATGCCACGTGAACCAGTCACAGTGTGACACGTGTCAGCCCTGAATTAATCAGCCTTTATTATTTTCAGAAATGGATTTAATCTTCAGAAATTCATAACTAATTCATACGACCTCAGAAAAATATGAAACCAGAACCAAAACTCATCTAAAATCGAGCTCTACGCAATGAACCCATTTTTGAGTGCATTTGGCTCTTTTGAATTTTCATTGCTTTTTGTGCTATTCTATAGACGTTGCTAACGCGACTATAATGCGATCGTTTGTAGACTCGGAGGAGAACCAGACGGACGAGGACTGAGAGTACCATGAGGAGTATGGAGACGACTACACTGAAGGTGCCACATCCCACCCAATCTCGTAGCACCTATTACGCATGGCTAATATAGAGCTGCTAATGCTTTACTTTATTGTTATATTCACACTATGATAGGACTTGCATGGTAGTATGCTTACTTGATGGCCTATACCTTGACGCAACCTTACCCCCGCTTACCCTGCTATTAGGCTAGACATACGCTTGCTGCTATATTTCATTGCTTATTACTTCTACTACACTGATGCGTGGTGGAAACTGGAGTTATCTAGACTATGGGGAGAGTGCTGCGTGTGTGACTTGGGTGTGTGGAGGGTGAGGGTTGTGTCGACCAAGTTGGAGTATACGACGAGCCTGGGGTAAGTTTTGCCACGGGGTGCTACCTGGGCACCCCTGGAATGGATACCTATGGTGGGTAAATGGTGATATGAGATGGCCCTGGGTGTGAACCTATGATGGGAGGAGCCCGGGGTGGAGGTGCTGTGGTGGCACGGTAAATGGAAACCCTGATGAAGACATTCTGGCTTGGTCATCCCTAAGGACTTACTAGTACTCAGATTCACCGGGAAGCCTTACATACCACTCGCCCTATATGGTGCGGGACGGCCGGACTACTTGGTTGGATTTTGCCACTACTGCTAGGTTGATAGCGGACAGTGTAAGAAGGTACGGGGCGCGGAGGATTTCCCCCACACCCTTCTGAGACTTCATGGAGACCTTGTGGACCCAGCTCATGACTCACAGTTTTAGCCACCCCAGACTAGACTTAGGGTGTACCAGGGCTGAATGGTAGAGTGCCATTATCCTAGGCTAGCAAGCGGCCGGAATCAGCCCAGTTGACGACAGTCAGCGAAGAAGGCAGATCTTGTGGTTATGTAAAACCTCTGCAGAGTGTATGGTTGATCGATCGATACATGTGCCGACTTGTCGGCTATGGACCTTTCCTAGGTTTCGCTTAAACTAGATAGTGAGATAGGTGTGGGAATGGTGTTAAAACTTGACCAACTATTATTATATACTTGATATGCTAATACATAGGAAACCCCAGCCTTATAGGTTCCTTTTGATTATATCCAACTTGCATCCAATTTCCACAAAGCAATGCTCATAGGGTGGGAGTAGCCAGTACAAATCGTACTGATAAATTTTGGCACATAGGTTCTGCTGAGGAGAATAGCTCTGAGGAGTTTGACGGTTGAGGGGTTCGTTCCTATGCTTGAGTTTGGCGATCTTATCTTCAAGCTGTTCTGAATGACTACTACTTTTGATTCCGCCAATGCGGCGATGTAATAATTTATGTAATTCCGCACTATTTGTACTCTGATATTATCGTTGTATGGATGTGGTATTCGACTGGAATTTGGGTAATATGATCTACTACGGTCATAATACACTTCGACTCTATGGATTTCCCTTCGCGGAAATCAGGTCGCTTCAGTTGGTATTAGAGCCATACTTGACCCTAGGACAAAACTCTCAGAAATGGACGATAGAATAGGACGTGACCAGCCCTTCTTTTGGTTATATACCGACCCTGCATATACTTTTATGCAAGGCTTATCTATTTATTGACCTGCTAACACCTGTTTCCTTAAAAAATGCTACATGAGCTTGAGGGTTTTGCACAGACCCTCTGTCGAGTTCTCATCACGTTAGGAGTCCCTGATGAGCTTGTCCAGGTCACCTACACCGAGAAGTCAGCTCAGGAAGGAGGAATTGAAGGACCGGTTCTCACCTCAGTCGAGTTCCTAGCTAGCACTACCTTACCTTCTATCCTAGGTTTCACCGAGTTGACTATAGAGGACACAGTTGAGGAGGGACTGCGAGCTGTCTCACACAAGGCACTTCGCAGGGTGATGAGCGACCACTACAAGCACCTGAAGATGACAGAGTTCCATCTACTACCCCAGGCCCTCAACCTCAGCCTTACCCCTAGTGAGCAAAGTTTCGCAGCCGATAGAGTTATCTTTGCCGAGGAGGACAGATGCCTTCGCGTCTCGGCTATCCACCTACTAGAGCAGGACAGGTACGTGACCTAGCTTGAGCATAGGAGATGTCAGGACCAGGCCCTTCTATGGGAGTACTAGGAGCGAGACTCGTAGGGAGCACAGGAGCGAGCTAGTCTGCTTGAGACAGTTGCTAAGCTACAGGACGAGCTCAACCGTCGTGAAGAAGTCCACAGAGCCGAGGTCACAGACTTATAGGACAAAGCCGCTGACCTAGGCAACATGAACTGCTACCTCGACAGCAAGGTCTTGGAGTTGTAGAGAGAGTTGGACGACAAGAAGGCCGAGTTCAACCGCAGAGGAGATAGAGAGAGGTCCAAGGGGATTGATATGCTAAAAATCCAATCTAAGAACAAGACCATGACTTGGGAGCTAGAGGAGTTTAGGAAGAAGGCCATTCGCAACTAGGGTCACCTGATCGAAACACTTAGGCAGAACGAGTACCTACAGGACAAGTGTGAGAGGACTTGGCAGGCTTGGCAGAAGTCTAACAAGAAGCGCCTCAGGGAGATGAAGGGTATGTGGGATCAGCTACCCAAGGAGATTCACAGCAAGACGAAGCCTAGGATAGAGGAGTTCGAGTTAGCCCCGACTCGCCTCAACCTAGACGCCTACCCTACCCTACCTGGAGCCAAGCCTACTAAGGAGCTCGCCGAGGCCTTGAAGTACGTGTCCCGACTTCACAAGTCTGACGAGGAGATCGAGATCGAGAACAGTCGTATCCTAGCTGCGGTGTACGAGTTAGAGTAGATGACCCTGCGTGGTCATGAGTCATGTTAGTGGCTTCCATAAGTTGTACCCCTTGTGAGATGTAATATGAGACACTATGCATAGTACGATTCTCGCGAGTCTCCAAGTGTAGCTACTGGAGATGAAGCTATGTAATAAAACCCATGTAATGAATGTTTTGGATCTTATTGCATCTTATGGATCTTATTGCTTCTTTGTAATGAGTGTTGGATAGTATAAATGTTTTTCTTTAAATCATCAAAATCATGTAATCATACTGAATTATAAGCACTTATGGCACAAACACAAAAATTCCTATGATCCGTGCTGCAGATGCTGAACCGCTGATCTGCTCGCCTGATGAACCGTGGACGTATGCCCACCCTCGAACCAGTCGAACCAAACGAGGGGTGTGGTGGCAACAACCGTGGCCATGGCTGTGGCCATGGCTGTGGCCGTGGACGTGGAGGGATACCCTTCAACCTGGAGAATACCCCGCCGCTTGATGAGGAGAACATTCCGCCACCACCACCACCGACCCTGGCAGAGGTGATGGCGCAACAGACCTAGCTTCTTGCAGCTCTTGTTGACGGAGCAAACTGTCGCCAGGGAGGTCAGCATAATGACTTCCAGAGGAAGCTGTAGGGATTTCTGAAGCTAAGGCCACCTACCTATGATGGCACCGACCCTGACCCGCTTGTAGCCGATGACTGGCTCAAGGAGATGGAGAAGAAGCTTGACCTCACTACTTTCACCGACGATGAGTGTGTTGGAGCTACCACACACTAGCTCATAGGTGCAGCATGCGCCTAGTGGGATAGTTTCAGTGATTCCCATGAGGACCCTGTCAACATCTCATGGGATGAGTTCGCCGAAGCATTCACTGAGTATCACATTCCCAAGGGTATCATAGAGGCCAAAGCCAAGGAGTTCCGCAACATCAAGATGGGAAAGGATAGGGTGACTGAGTACACCACTCGCTTCACCAACCTTCTACTCTATGCACCTTCCTATGTTGTGAATTCTAAGAATGAGAAGCTATACTATTACCACAAGGGACTTAACCTGCACATCAAGCTAAAATTTGGCGGTATTGAGAGTAGCACGCTGCGTGCTCTGGTGGATCGCTGCATCCAGATCGAGAAGGACCATGCTAAAGCTAGAGAGGAGTACAGGGAGAGGAAGCGTAAGCCTGAGGAGTCCTTCCGTGGCTGTGATCGCAAGAGGTTCTACAGAGATGCACCATCTAGGGAATGCTCTCGCCACAACAGGGATGACAACCCTAGATCGAGTAGGGGTGGTAGAGGCTACACCACCAAATACTCCCGCCCTGCTCAGGATCATTACACCCAGGACCATTATGCTCAGGACCGCAACACTCAGGACCATTTAAACCATCCCCGCTCAGCGAATGAACGCCCAACACAGAACCGCTCTACACCAGGCACTGGAAACTGGAAGGCACCCGCGCCAACCCCTACAGGCGGTGCGCCATTGAGTGCCCTCAGAACTCAGCCGCTCAAAAGTCTTAGTTCAAGGGATCTGCTACTCGTGGACGTCTCAACCATCTGGACACCGAGGAAGCACAGGCTGCCCCTGACGTTGTGTACGGTATGTTTTTAGTTAATGGCAATACTGCATCAGTTCTTTTTGACTCTGGAGCAACTTGTTCTTACATATCATCCAAGTTTGCACGAGAGCATGACCTACCTGTAATCCCACATGGAAAGCCTATCATCACTAGCTCACCTTTAGGAGACCTAAAGTGCACCCACATCTGTAAGGGAGTGAGTCTTACCATTGAGGGTCTTATCTTTAAAGCCGACCTAACCCTGTTACCTTCCACGAGCCTAGATGTCATCTTAGGTATGGATTGGCTAACCATTCACCAAGGTATCATATCATGTTCACCTAGATACGTCCAAGTGACCCACCCATCAGGCCAAGTTATTAGGTGTGAACCTTAGTCCGCAAAGTCCACTTCTATCCTATGTGCCCTTAAAGCCAGTTCAGAATCACAAAGAGAGGAGAAGATAGTTCATGATGTGCCTGTGGTCCGAGACTATTCTGATGTATTCCCTAAAGAATTACCAGGTATGCCACCAGACCGTGATGTAGAGTTCATCATTGATCTTTTGCTAGGAACAGGACCCATTGCCAAGAGACCCTATCGCATGTCAGTTGATGAACTAGCTGAGCTCAAGAAGCAGCTTGATGAGCTCATCTTGAAGGGATATATCAGACCCAATGCTTCACCCTAGGGATCCCCTGTTCTATTTGCTAAGAAGAAGGATGGCTCAATGAGAATGTGCATTGATTACCGGAACTTGAATGCAGTCACCATCAAGAACAAGTACCCTCTGCCAAGAATTGATGATTTGCTTGATCAGCTTCGAGGTGCCAAGTATTTCTCCAAGATTGATCTCAGATCTGGCTATCATCAGATGAAGATTCGAGAGAGTGACATTCCGAAGACAGCTTTTGTGACTAGGTATGGGCAGTTTGAGTTCACTGTGGTGTCCTTTGGACTCACGAATGCTCCCGCATACTTCATGAACATGATGAATAAGGTTTTCATGGATGAACTGGATAAGTTTGTGGTAGTATTCATTGATGACATCCTTGTGTATTCACCCACTGCCGAAGAACATGAACATCATCTGAGAACTGCGCTTGAGAAATTAGCACAACATCAACTTTACGCAAAGTTCAGCAAATGCGAGTTTTGGCTACAGAAAGTTGCCTTCCTAGGCCA
Organism: Miscanthus floridulus; assembly: GCF_019320115.1. Lineage (NCBI taxonomy): Eukaryota > Viridiplantae > Streptophyta > Magnoliopsida > Poales > Poaceae > Miscanthus > Miscanthus floridulus. The sequence goes on from NC_089598.1 coordinate 7,930,540, forward strand.
TGTACTATCAGTTGAAGGTGTCGCAGTTGACCCAACCAAGATTAAAGCTATGAAAGAATGGGATCAACCTCGTAATGTGACAGAAGTCAGAAGTTTCTTGAGATTGGCTGGATATTATCGCCGATTCATTGAAAACTTCTCCAAGATAGCCCGTCCGATGACCAACCTTCTGAAGAAGACTAAGGAGTTTGAATGGACGCCCGAGTGCAAGCAAAGCTTCTAGGAATTGAAACAGAAGCTTACCACAACTCCGATGCTAGCATTGCCTGATATCAGCAAAGATTTCATGGTTTACTGTGATGCATCCCGTCAAGGACTTGGCTACGTATTGATGCAAGGTGGAAGAGTGATAGCTTATGCTTCTTGATAGTTGAAAGAACCTGAGAGCCGTTACCCTACTCATGATCTTGAGTTAGCAGCAGTTGTGCATGCTTTGAAGATCTGGAGGCACTACTTGATAGGCAACCAGTGTGATATCTATACCGATCATAAGAGCTTAAAGTACTTTTCACTCAAGAAGATCTGAATATGAGGCAACGCCGATGGCTAGAATTGATCAAGGACTATGACCTAGAAATTCACTATCATCCGGGAAAAGCTAATGTAGTCACAGATGCTCTCAGTCGCAAGAGTTACTATCACACTTTGATCACTGAATCCGTACCATCTGAGCTCAAGGAAGAGATTGAAGATTTCTAGCTTGAGACATTACCTCATGGCTTGTTGAATGAGCTCCGCATATAGTATGATCTCACAGATTGCATTCGTCAAGCTCAGAAAAATTGTGAAGAGATCGAATATCTCCGTGGTCTGATGAAACTAGGCTACAAGGCCAACCACCATGAAGATGAACAAGGAACCATCTGGTTTAAGGACAGAATCTGTGTCCCTTCTGATCCAGCACTATGAGAGGAAGTTCTGTCAGAAGTTCATGATTCTAAGTACTGTATTCACCCTGGAGGTTCAAAAATGTATCAAGACTTGAAGAAACACCTTTGGTGGAAAGGCATGAAGACAGACATTGTGGGACATGTGGCACGATGTGACACCTATAATAGAGTCAAGGCTAAACATCAAAGGCCTGTAGGATTGTTAAAGCCTCTTGACATCCCCGAGTGGAAATGGGAGAGCATATCTATGGATTTCGTAGTTGGATTGCCCCGTTCGTAGAAAGGCAATGATTCCATTTGGTGATTGTTGATCGTTTGACCAAGATTGCTCACTTTGTACCAGTTAAGACTAAGACCGATGCCGAAAAGTTAGCAGATCTATATGTTGAGCATATCCTCAGACTGCATGGAGCTCCCTCTAGTATTGTATCTGATCGTGGTCCTCAGTTTATGTCCCGATTCTGGGAAGCTCTACACAAGTCCATTGGGACCAAACTTGATTTCAGTACCGCTTATCACCCACAGATAGATGGATAGACTGAACGAGTAAATCAGATCTTAGAAGACATGCTTCGCGCTAGTGTACTGAATCATGGCTCTGATTGGGAGAATGCCTACCCTATGCGGAGTTCTCTTACAACAACAGCTACCAAGCCAATATCAAGATGTCGCCGTTTGAAGCTCTGTATGGCAGACCTTGTAAGACACCTTTGATGTGGTCTCAACCGGGGAAGAGATCGTTCTTTGACTCTGCTTAGATTCAAGATGCCGAAGAAGGAGTTTGCTCAAGTAAAGGAGAATTTGAGAGTTGCTCAAAGTCGATACAAGAGCTATGCTGACAAAGCTAAGATTCAAGATGCCGAAGAAGGAGTTGCTCAAGTAAAGGAGAATTTGAGAGTTGCTCAAAGTCGATACAAGAGCTATGCTGACAAAAGAAGAAGAGAACTAGAGTTCAATGTGGGAGATTTTGTCTATCTCAAGGTATCTCCCCGCTACGTGGAACTGTTAGATTCCATGTGAAAGGAAAGCTTGCCCCTAGATTTGTTGGCCCATACAAGATTTGCAAGAGGATTGGGAAGCTCGCCTACAAACTTGAGCTACCTGAGGAATTGGCGGGTGTACATCCCGTATTCCATGTCTCATAGCTACGCAAGTGTTTGAGAGTGCCCGATGAAGTGGTCCCAGCTGATACACTTAACATTCAAGACACTCTTGAGTATAAAGAACATCCTATCTGAATTCTAGGTAGAGATACCAAGCAGACCCGAAGCAAAACTATTCCTATGTGCAAGATCCAATGGAGCAATCACACTGAGAGAGAAGCAACATGGGAGAAAGAGTCTGACCTCCGGCTACAATACCCTTATCTATTCGAAGAGTACGTTACGCTTTAATCTTGGGGACGAGATTTTGTTAAGGGGGTAGGACTGTAACAACCCAAAAATCCACACACCAAAGATCCCAACTACAAAATTTTTCTTCAAAAACCCCATGTGATGATGAGTGACATTTGTAGGAGCTAACCCTAAGTGTTGCATTAGTCATAATCTAACTATACATACATGACTTGCACAAGTATCTCACCTCATCACCTTGAATTTATTTTACCACATAGCATACATCAAGTTGCATTATATTCAACATGGTGATTTGGATTTTATTTGGGTTTATGTGTTGATTAATAAAAGCTAACAAGTATTTGTTTATAAATAAATGTACCAACATGGGACATTATACCAAAGGAGAAATATGCCACTTTGATTTATATACATGAAAGAAGTGGAACATAGGACAAAAAGAAATAGAAAAAGGAAAGGGAAATAGGAAAGAAGAGGGAGGCAGCAGCTCAGCCCAGCCTGCCTCGACCGGCCCAGCTAGCTAGCCATCTACCCTCCCACTCACTCAGGCGGCCCACGAAGCCAGCCCAGCAGCACCCTGTCGCCCGCGCATCCACAAGCCACTAACGAGACGGACCCGCCCGTCAGCCGTCACACATAGCACGCCGCCGCATCAGGACAAGCTGACAAATGGGCCCCCTCTGTCAGCCACCTAGCTATAGTGTCGTCGTCTTCCCCATGCTCCCTCCACCATGCAACCGGGAGCCAACCGCGGAGCAGGTGTGGGCCCAGGGTCACGCAAATCGCATGACCTTGTTCCCCCTTATGCCGCGCTTACGCTACCGCACGTGAGCCGTCGGATGCGCCGCACGTATCACCACCGCCCGATCACCGTCCGCCATTGGAGCCTTTGGAGCTCGGCTATAAAAGCCAACATCCATGAGCCCTAACCCTCAGCCCGTTCGCCACCACCGCAGGTGGCACAACACCACACAGCGTCAAGCCGAGAGAGAGGGAGGAGGGAGAAGCAAGGTGGAGAAGGAAACCGCTATGGGGAGGACCTCGTCGGAGCCAGGAGTGCCGCCCCGATCAGCTACAGTGACATAGCTGCTCGGCACGGCACTGCATCGCCTCATCATGGCCTCGCCTCGCCACCGCACCACCATCCTACCACCACGAACCCTGCGGTGAGCCATCTTGCTGAGACCACCTCCCTAGCCAAATGAAACGTTCACCGCCATGATCGAAACCTTGCTGAAGCTTCGAGCTCCGGCCTAGCCCAACTGGTTAGCTAGGGAGACCACCATGGCCATGCTTGCCAAGACCCAGGATGTGCCGTGCGTGCTGCCATCAGCCAAAAGGAGGACCCCTGCCATGACGTAGTACATCGGAGCAGGAGTGCACATGCACGAGCACGCTCACCATGGCCGAGAGAACAACCATGGCGAGACCACCGTGTCTTCTATGTCGTGGTAAATGCAATGTTGACACCCTGACTAGCACCGCCATGACAGGAGACACACCGTGCTCACCTTAGCCGAGGAAGAAGCCCATCGGAGCCCTACGTTGCCACACCGCACCTCATTGGAGCACCACAGCCTCTGTTTTGCCCCCACCACCATTGCCGGAGCCACTAGGAGCACCAGGAGCTCCTTCAACATGCCCACCATGGCCGTAGAAGCACCGTAGAGCTCACATGCTCCTCCAACTGGGCTCTCGCTACCACTACAGCCCTGTCCATGCATGCCGACGAACCCACACAGCCGTTCACCGTGGCCGGAAGCCTAGGAAGCCCCAGCCGCCACCTTGACTCCACCACTGCACTCGCCGAGGCTTGGCGACGCTTTTGCCTACCTTAATCACGCACTAGTACCGCCGCGGGGGCTCGTCAGGGAGATCACCACCGGCGGGAGCATGCCGGGGAAGAAGCAGTGGATTTTCCCCTCACCGGCCACACGTCCTGAGCAGCTCCATCGAGCACTGACCACGACCACGTCGACCATGCCCTGAGCAGCTCCGTCGAGCTCCGACCACGACCACGTTGACCATGCCCCGAGCAGCTCCGCCGAGCTATGACCACGACCATGTCGACCATGCCCCGAGCAGCTCCACCGAGCTCCGACCACGACCACGTCGTGCACGTGAACCGAACCCTAGGAAGGAGTAAGTGGACCGAGTCCTTCATAGACCGGCTCTGCAGTCTATGGACCAACGCAGGTGGGTTTACCATGAACCACGCCTCTCCTGCGCTCGTGGACCATGGCCCGTTAGTGGCCCAGTAAGACGACGTGGCCGCACTAGCGCGCGCCACGTGGCGGGCCAAAGCCTAGCCCGTATCCAGGCCCAACCAGCCCAGTCAAGGCCCGGCCTGTATTGGCCATTGATCGGTCAACGTTGACCGTTGATCGGGGCCACATGTCAGTAACACCGCCATGCGGGACCCACTTGTTAGAGGATGAAACAGCCGAGATGACGTCATACTGACGCCATGATAACGTCAGCTACTGACGTCAGCAGCTCTGGCCCCACCTGTCAGAACCAGAACCGAGATGATGATATCATGCTGATGTCATACTGATGTCAGCATGCCACGTGAACCGGTCACAGTGTGACACGTGTCAGCCCTGAATTAATCAGCCTTTATTATTTTCAGAAATGGATTTAATCTTCAGAAATTCATAACTAATTCATACGACCTCAGAAAAATATGAAACCAGAACCAAAACTCATCTAAAATCGAGCTCTACGCAATGAACCCATTTTTGAGTGCATTTGGCTCTTTTGAATTTTCATTGCTTTTTGTGCTATTCTATAGACGTCGCTAACGCGACTATAATGCGATCGTTTATAGACTCGGAGGAGAACTAGATGGACGAGGACCGAGAGTACCGTGAGGAGTATGGAGACGACTACACTGAAGGTGCCACATCCCACCCAATCTCGTAGCACCTATTACGCATGGCTAATATAGAGCTGCTAATGCTTTACTTTATTGTTATATTCACACTATGATAGGACTTGCATGGTAGTATGCTTACTTGATGGCCTATACCTTGACGCAACCTTACCCCCGCTTACCCTGCTATTAGGCTAGACATACGCTTGCTGCTATATTTCATTGCTTATTACTTCTACTACACTGATGCGTGGTGGAAACTGGAGTTATCTAGACTATGGGGAGAGTGCTGTGTGTGTGACTTGGGTGCGTGGAGGTTGAGGGTTGTGTCGACCAAGTTGGAGTATACGACGAGCCTAGGGCAAGTTTTGCCACGGGGTGCTACCTGGGCACCCCTAGAATGGATACCTGTGGTGGGTAAATGGTGATATGAGGTGGCCCTAGGTGTGAACCTATGATGGGAGGAGCCTAGGGTGGAGGTGCTGTGGTGGCACAGTAAATGGAAACCCTGATGAAGACATTTTGGCTTGGTCATCCCTAAGGACTTACTAGTACTCAGATTCACCAGGAAGCCTTACGTACCACTCACCCTATATGGTGTGGGACGGCCGGACTACTTGGTAGGATTTTGCCACTAGTGCTAGGTTGATAGCGGATAGTGTAAGAAGGTACGGGGCGCGGAGGATTTCCCCCACACCCTTTCGAGACTTCATGGAGACCTTGTGGACCTGGCTCATGACTCACAGTTTCAGCCACCCCAGACTAGACTTGGGGTGTACCAGGGCTGAATGGTAGAGTGGCATTATCCTAGGCTAGCAAGCGGCCAGAATCAGCCCAGTTGACGACGGTCAGCGAAGAAGGCAGATCTTGTGGTTATGTAAAACCTCTGCAGAGTGTATGGTTGATCGTTCGATACATGTGCCAACTTGTCGGCTATGGACCTTTCCTGGGTTTCGCTTAAACTAGATAGTGAGATGAGTCCTTCTCTTCTTCCCCTGTGAGAGAGTGTCGGTCGTAGCCAGGGGTGTGGGGGTATTAACCCCTATACCCTTATGGCTAGGCTTGGGCCGGCCTAGATCAGAGGGTCCGGTCCACCAAAGACGACGCGCGGCCTGGCCAACCTGTTCAGAGTCCCACGCAAGGAGTCAAGATAGATTTGGCGATCAAGCAAGATCCTGGTCGGTTAGAATAGGAATCCTTATCCGGCCACCTATGGCAATTGTAACTGGCTAGGATTAGTTTCCAGATCTATAACCCTACCCCCTGGACTATATAAGGCGGGCAGGGGACCCCTCTAAAAACATCTCTCATTGACATACAACAATACAATCAGACGCAGGACGTAGGTATTATGCCTTCTTGGTGGCCGAACCTGGATAAAACCTCATGTCTGTCTTGCGTCACCGTCTTGTTTGTGGCTTGTGCATCTGTCTGCCGACAATCTACTACCTTAGGCATACCCCTAGGTAGACTACTAGCCGTATTTCATCGACAGTGGCGTGCCAGGTAGGGGGTGTGCGTACTGCTCTCCAAGCAAACAAGATGGTCATCATCTTCGGCTTTGTGGCTACGCTGAACGGCCTCACGTTCACCGTCGGCCAGATCACCTGGACCACTGGCTTCGACGACTTCATCGCCATGACCACGGAGGAGGCATGGATTCAATCTGCGTCAACCACTGCTTCACCTGCATCGGCTACAGCTCCGACCACGGTGGATACGGCTCCGACCACAATGGATCTGGCTCCGACCATGGTACATCTGGCTCTGACCATGCCTGCATCATCTTCAGCCACGCCGACAACCCATCGTCCGCTTCCCCACTACAAAGGGAAGCAGATCGACAACACCGACCTGATCGACTCCATCGATCGGGTCAGCACCAAACTCGCTGAAACCCTAGCTTTGGTAAGTGCAATTCAAAGTCAACCTAATGAGCAGGTAACCGCTCCCCACAACAGATCTACCCGACCAGCTCAGGCCAGTCGTCCTGCACGACTTGGTACAGATCTCGTGGTCATATCTACTCCTGAAGGGCGCTTCGCTCGTCGCCGGCCAGCCTCCGCGATGGGTCCCCGGCTCTCTGAGTACGAAGCCTCGACGGAGAACTACCAGGCCTAGCCCTACGGCCTGCGAAACGCTGCCTCCAACTACGCGTATAATATACAACGCTGCTTGAATCTATGTTTTGTACATCGACCTCGCCCGAAGCCACGCAACTTCGTCAACATGATCCGGATTGAGGATTATCAAGAAGGATCCATCCACACGGTCTAAGAGGGTGACTCCAGCTCCTCGTCTAGCATCGCATCTAATGCCTTTGTCCACACTGAGCTCTAGCATCACAACGATGAAGGCGTCGAATACGATCTGGATATCCCAGACCATGCCCCGGGGTTCCCAGAATTCCCGTCTTTTCCACCAAGGCGAGGGGAGTTGATCAATGTTGTCAGCAATGATGAACCACCAGCAGTTGGCAAAACAAAACAAGAAAGGATTGCACGCGAAGCATGCAATATTGACCGGTTTAATCACCGACAAATCGAAGTCGAAGCAGAAGAGGAGGCACGACGCATAAGGGTCCAGCCACGTGACCTCAATAATGCTTTTGACAGGGTGGGGGACAAACAGGTCTTCAGGACTCCAAGCGCCAATGTAGCCGTCGCCATGGCAACAATGTAACGGCGACCCAACACCCCAGAAACCCAGGCAGTTCGCGATGATATACAAGCTTATCTGACGGCTGCTATGGCTTAGACCGCAGAGATGGTAAATCAAGCCCGGGCTCCATCTGTTTCAGTCGAATCAAGCCACAGCCGCCAATACTCAAGTCGCTCATAGCCACCCAACCAACGTGGCTCACGCAACAACGACCCATCAGACAACCGTCAAGGTGGAAACGGTGGTGGTTGGGACGACAACCGCCGAGATAACTGCGATAATCATCGTGTTAACCATGGTCGCAGGGTTAATCAGGATGGCAACCGGGATCACCATGATGGCAATAATGATCTCCGCCGTTACCTCGGGGAACGCGATCTACGCGATCGCATCAACTAGAGAGCCAACGATCGTGCATCCCACGAAAGCTATCGCCGTATGGAATATGACACTGCCCACGGCCCGCCAGGTTTGAAGCAGTTTACTCCGCACCTTCACCAAGTCATATGGCCCAAGAACTTCAAGCTCGAGAAACTTTAGAAGTACGACGACAAGGAGAACCCTGAATTATGGGTCATGCTCTATGAAACTATGTGCAGATCAGCCATGGCTGACGAGCATGTCATGTCTAACTACTTCCCAGTCGCTGTTGGCCATGCAGGTCACCAATGGCTGGTCAGCTTGCTGGCGAACTACTTTGATTCTTGGCAAGAGCTCAAGCAAGCCTTCATCGACAACTTCATTGCTACTTGCGAGCAACCCGGCAACAAGTATGATCTGCAACGGATTCGAGATCGAAAAGATGAGCCACTGCGTGAGTACGTCTGGCGTTTCTCGGAGATGCGCATCAAGGTCCCATCAATCTCCAACAACGAGGCAATCGAGGCTTTCATCACTGGCCTTCGCTTCCACGATGCCCTAAGGGACAAGCTCCTACGCAAGAGACCTGAATCGGTCACAGCGCTCCTGGCCACCGCTAAGAAATATGCAGACACCGATGACGCTAAAAAGATAATTATCGAAGAAGCAGCAAGGGTTCCACGCTCTGACCACCCCCACACCGCGATGACTACTGCGGCAACTGTGGTCGGAATGACAATTTTGACCGCCGCAACCAGCGCAACGACTCCCACGACCACCGCGACCAACGTAATCAGCGGCATAACCGACGTGATGATTACAGGGGCAAGCATGCTCAGGAAGACGATGGTGAGGTCAACACCATTAAAAAAGGTGGCGGGCGTCGTAAGTACAAAGACGACTATGCCAAAGCATTGAAAGGGCCCTGCCAGCTCCATCCCAAGTCAAACCATACCATGGAGAATTGCCGTGTTCTCAAGTCTATCTACACGCGTCAACAGGCTCTGGATACATCCGACAAGCCTAACGACGTAGGGGAACAGCACAACGAGGACAACGACGATGAAGACGTAGATCCCCGTCACAAGTACGTCAAGCCAACCGATCACGTGCACACCATCATCGGAGGCAAAGTGTCCATCGAGACCAAATGAGAACGCGAGCTGCTCGCCCGCGCTTGCTTGAATGTGGCCAACACCGACAACCTCCTCACCGATCCGCAGGCCATGAGACAGTGCTGAGAGGGAGTTGGTCTGTCGACTAAGCGATGGTATGGTGATGATATGGAGATGGTGGTATATCGATCCCAGGATCAAAACCTGGCTCTAGACGGAAATGGGGTGGAATAGGTGTGGGAATGGTGTTAAAACTTGACCAACTATTATTATATACTTGATATGCTAATACATAGGAAACCCCAGCCTTATAGGTTCCTTTTGATTATATCCAACTTGCATCCAATTTCCACAAAGCAATGCTCATAGGGTGGGAGTGGCCAGTACAAATCGTACTGATAAATTTTGGCACACAGGTTCTGCTGAGGAGAATAGCTCTGAGGAGTTTGACGGTTGAGGGGTTCGTTCCTACGCTCGAGTTTGGTGATCTTATCTTCAATCTGTTCTGAATGAATGCTACATTTGATTCCGCCAATACGGCGATGTAATAATTTATGTAATTCCGCACTATTTGTACTCTGATATTATCGTTGTATGGATGTGGTATTCGACTGGAATTTGGGTAATATGATCTACAACGGTCATAATACACTTCGACTCTGTGGATTTCCCTTCACGGAAATTAGGTCGCTTCAGTTGGTACCAGAGCCATACTTGACCCTAGGACAAAACCCTCAGAAATGGACGATAGATTAGGATGTGACCAGCCCTTCTTTTAGTTATATACCGACCCTGCATATACTTTTATGCAAAGCTTATCTATTTATTGACCTGCTAACACCTATTTCCTTAAAAAAATGCTACGTGAGCTCGGGGGTTTTGCATAGACCCTCTGCCGAGTTCTCATCACGTTAGGAGTCCCTGATGAGCTTGTCTAGGTCACCTGCACCGGGAAGTCAGCTCAGGAAGGAGGAATCGAAGGACCGATTCTCACCTCAGTCGAGTTCCCAGCTAGCACTACCTTACCTTCTATCCTAGCTTTCACCGAGTTGACTATAGAGGACACAGTTGATGAGGGACTGCGAGCTGTCTCACACAAGGCACTTCACAGGGTGATGAGGGACCACTACAAGCACCTGAAGACGACAGAGTTCCATCTACTACCCTAGGCCCTTGACCTCAGCCTTACCCCTAGTGAGCAGAGTTTCACAGCCGATAGAGTTATCTTTGCCGAGGAGGACAGATGCCTTCGCGTCTTGGCTATCCACCTACTAGAGCAGGACAGGTACGTGACCTAGCTTGAGCAGAGGAGACGTCAGGACTAGGCCCTTCTATGGGAGTACCAGGAGCGAGACTCGTAGGGAGCATAGGAGCGAGCTAGTCTACTTGAGACAGTTGCTAAGCTACAGGACGAGCTCAACCGTCGTGAAGAAGTCCATAGAGCCGAGGTCACAGACTTACAGGACAAAGCCGCTGACCTAGGCAACAGGAACTGCTACCTCGACAGCAAGGTCTTGGAGTTGCAGAGAGAGTTGGATGACAAGAAGGCTGAGTTCAACCGCAGAAGAGACAGAGAGAGGTCCAAGGGGATTGATGTGCTGAAAATCCAATCTAAGAACAAGGCCATGACTCAGGAGCTAGAGGAGTTCAGGAAGAAGGCCGTTCGCAACCAGGGTCACCTGATCGAGGCACTCAGGCAGAACGAGTACCTACAGGACAAGTGTGAGAGGACTTGGCAGGCTTGGCAGAAGTCTAACAAGAAGCGCCTCAGGGAGATGAAGGGTATGTGGGATCAGCTACCCAAGGAGATTCACAGCAAGATGAAGCCTAGGATAGAGGAGTTCGAGTTAGCCCCAACTTGCCTCAACCTAGATGCCTACCCTACCCTACCTAGAGCTAAGCCTACTAAGGAGCTCGCCGAGGCCTTGAAGTACGTGTCCCGACTTCACAAGTCTGACAAGGAGATCGAGATCGAGAACAGTCGTATCCCAGCTGCGGTGTACGAGTTAGAGTAGATGACCCTGCGTGGTCATGAGTCATGTTAGTGGCTTCCATAAGTTGTACCCCTTGTGAGATGTAATATGAGACACTATGCATAGTACGATTCTCGCGAGTCTCCAAGTGTAGCTACTGGAGATGAAGCTATGTAATAAAACCCATGTAATGAATGTTTTGGATCTTATTGCATCTTATGGATCTTATTGCTTCTTTATAATGAGTGTTGGATAGTATAAATGTTTTTCTTTAAATCATCAAAATCATGTAATCATACTAAATTATAAGCACTTATGGCACAAACACAAAAATTCCTATGATCCGTGTTGCAGATGCCGAATCGCCGATCTGCTCGCCTGATGAACCGTGGACATACGCCCACCCCTGAACTAGTCGAACCAAATGGGGGGCATGGTGGCAACAATCGTGGCCATGGCCGTGGCCATGGACATGGAGGGATACCCTTCAACCTGGAGAATACCCCGCCGCTTGATGAGGAGAACATTCCACCACCAGCACCACCGACCCTGGCAGAGGTGATGGCGCAACAGACCCAGCTTCTTGCAGCTCTTGTTGACGGAGCAAACCGTCGCCAGGGAGGTCAGCATAATGACTTCCAGAGGAAGCTGCAGGGATTTTTGAAGCTAAGGCCACCTACCTATGATGGCACCGACCCTGACCCGCTTGTAGCTGATGACTAGCTCAAGGAGATGGAGAAGAAGCTTAACCTCACTACTTTCACCGATGATGAGTTTGTTGGAGCTGCCACACACTAGCTCATAGGTGCAGCATGCGCCTAGTGGGATAGTTTCAGTGATTCCCATGAGGACCCTGTCAACATCTCATGGGATGAGTTGGCCAAAGCATTCACTGAGTATCACATTCCCAAGGGTATCATGGAGGCCAAAGCCGAGGAGTTCCGCAACATCAAGATGGGAAAGGATAGGGTGACTGAGTACACCACTCGCTTCACCAACCTTCTACTCTATGCACCTTCCTATGTTGTGAACTCTGAGAAGGAGAAGCTATACTATTACCGCAAGGGACTTAACCCACACATCAAGCTAAAGTTTGGCGGTATTGAGAGTAGCACGCTATGTGCTCTGGTGGATCGCTGCATCCAGATCGAGAAGGACCTTGCTGAAGGTGGAGAGGAGTACAGGGAGAGGAAGCGTAAGCCTGAGGAGTCCTTCCGTGGCCGTGATCGCAAGAGGTTCCGCAGAGATGTACCATCTAGGGAATGCTCTCGCCACAACAGGGATGACAACCCTGGATCGAGTAGGGGTGGTAGAGGCTACACCACCAAATACTCCCGCCCTGCTCAGGATCATTACACCCAGAACCATTATGCTCAGGACCACAACACTCAGGACCATTTCAATCGTCCCCGCTCAGCGAATGAATGCCCAGCACAGAACTGCTCTGCACCAGGCACTAGAAACTGGAAGGCACCCGTGCCAACCCCTACAGGCAGTGCGCCTTTCACCTGCTTTGCTTGTGGCCAACCGGGTCACAAAGCCGCTGAGTGCCCTTAGAACTCAGCTGCTCATAAGTCTTAGTTCAAGGGATCTACTACTCATGGACGTCTCAACCATCTGGACACCGAGGAAGCACAGGCTGCCCCTAACGTTGTGTATGGTATATTTTTAGTTAATGGCAATACTGCATCAGTTCTTTTTGACTCTGGAGTAACTTGTTCTTACATATCATCCAAGTTTGCACGAGAGCATGACCTGCCTGTAATCCCACGTGGAAAGCCTATCATCACTAGCTCACCTTTAGGAGACCTAAAGTGCACCCACATCTGTAAGGGAGTGAGTCTTACCATTGAGCGTCTTATCTTTAAAGCCGACCTAACCCAGTTACCTTCCACGAGCCTAGATGTCATCTTAGGTATGGATTGGCTAACCATTCACCAAGGTATCATATCATGTTCACCTAGATACGTCCAAGTGACCCACCCATCAGGCCAAGTTATTAGGTGTGAACCTTAGTCCGCAAAGTCCACTTCTATCCTATGTGCCCTTAAAGCCAGTTCAGAATCACAAAGAGAGGAGAAGATAGTTCATGATGTGCCTGTGGTCTGAGACTATTCTGATGTATTCCCTAAAGAATTACCAGGTATGCCACCAGACCGTGATGTAGAGTTCATCATTGATCTTTTGCTAGGAACAGGACCCATTGCCAAGAGACCCTATCGCATGTCAGTTGATGAACTAGCTGAGCTCAAGAAGCAGCTTGATGAGCTCATCTCGAAGGGATATATCAGACCCAGTGCTTCACCCTAGGGATCCCCTGTTCTATTTGCTAAGAAGAAGGATGGCTCAATGAGAATGTGCATTGATTACCGGAACTTGAATGCAGTCACCATCAAGAACAAGTACCCTCTGCCAAGAATTGATGATTTGCTTGATCAGCTTCGAGGTGCCAAGTATTTCTCCAAGATTGATCTCAGATCTGGCTATCATCAGATGAAGATTCGAGAGAGTGACATCTCGAAGATAGCTTTTGTGACTAGGTATGGGCAGTTTGAGTTCACTGTGGTGTCCTTTGGACTCACGCATGCTCCCGCATACTTCATGAACATGATGAATAAGGTTTTCATGGATGAACTGGATAAGTTCGTGGTAGTATTCATTGATGACATCCTTGTCTATTCACCCACCGCTGAAGAACATGAACATCATCTGAGAACTGTGCTTGAGAAATTAGCCCAACATCAACTTTACGCAAAGTTCAGCAAATGCGAGTTTTGGCTATAGAAAGTTGCCTTCCTAGGCCATGTACTATCAGTTGAAGGTGTCATAGTTGGCCTGATATCGGCAAAGATTTCGTGGTCTACTGTGATGCATCCTGTCAAGGACTTGGCTGCGTATTGATGCAAGGTGGAAGAGTGATAGCTTATGCTTCTTGACAGTTGAAAGAACACGAGAACCGTTACTCTACTCATGATCTTGAGTTAGCAGCAGTTATGCATGCTTTGAAGATCTGGAGGCACTACTTGATAGGCAACCAGTGTGATATCTATACCGATCACAAGAGCTTGAAGTACTTTTTCACTCAGGAAGATCTGAATATGAGGCAACGCCGATGGCTAGAATTGATCAAAGACTATGACCTAGAAATTCACTATCATCTAGGAAAAGCTAATGTAGTCACAAATGCTCTCAGTTGCAAGAGTTACTGTCACACTTTGATCACTGAATCCGTACCATCTGAGCTCAAGGAAGAGATTGAAGGTTTCCAGCTTGAGATATTACCTCATGGCTTTTTGAATGAGCTCCGCATACAGTATGATCTCACAGATTGCATTCGTCAAGCTCAGAAAAATTGTGAAGAGATCGAATATCTCCATGGTCTGATGAAACTAGGCTACAAGGCCAACCACCATGAAGATGAACAAGGAACCATTTGGTTCAAGGAAAAAATCTATGTCCCTTCTGATCCAGCACTATGAGAGGAAGTTCTGTCAGAAGCTCATGATTCTAAGTACTGTATTCACCCTGGATGTTCAAAAATGTATCAAGACTTGAAGAAACACCTTTGATGGAAAGGCATGAAGATAGACATTGTGGGACATGTGGCACGATGTGACACCTATAATAGAGTCAAGGCTAAACATCAAAGGCATGCAGGATTGTTAAAGCCTCTTGACGTCCCCGAGTGGAAATGGGAGAGCATATCTATGGATTTCATAGTTGGATTGCCCCGTTCGTAGAAAGGCAACGATTCCATTTGGGTGATTGTTGATCGTTTGACCAAGATTGCTCACTTTGTACCAGTTAAGACTAAGACCGATACCAAAAAGTTAGCAGATCTATATGTTGAGCATATCCTCAGACTGCATGGAGCTCCCTCTAATATTGTATCTGATCATGGTCCTCAGTTTATGTCCCGATTCTGGGAAGCTCTGCACAAGTCCATTGGGACCAAACTTGATTTCAGTACCGCTTATCACCCATAGACAGATGGACAGGCTGAACGAGTAAATTAGATCTTAGAAGACATGCTTCGCGCTAGTGTACTGAATCATGGCTCTGATTGGGAGAAATGCCTACCCTATGCGGAGTTCTCTTACAACAACAGCTACCAAGCCAATATCAAGATGTCGCCGTTTGAAGCTCTGTATGGCAGACCTTGTAAGACACCTTTGATGTGGTCTCAACCGGGGGAGAGATCATTCTTTGACTCTGCTAAGATTCAAGATGCCGAAGAAGGAGTTGCTCAAGTAAAGGAGAATTTGAGAGTTGCTCAAAGTCGATACAAGAGCTATGCTGGCAGAAGAAGAAGAGAACTAGAGTTCAATGTGGGAGATTTTGTCTATCTCAAGGTATCCCCGCTACGTGGAACTGTCAGATTCCGTGTGAAAGGAAAGCTTGTCCCTAGATTTGTTGGCTCATACAAGATTTGCAAGAGGATTGGGAAGCTCGCCTATAAACTTGAGCTACCTGAGGAATTGGCGGGTGTACATCCCGTATTCCATGTCTCACACCTACACAAGTGTTTGAGAGTGCCCGATGAAGTGGTCCCAGCTGATACACTTGACATTCAAGACACTCTTGAGTATAAAGAACATCCTATCTGAATTCTGGGTAGAGATACCAAGGAGACCCGAAGCAAAACTATTCCTATGTGCAAGATCCAATGGAGCAATCACACTGAGAGAGAAGCAACATGGGAGAAAGAGTCTGACCTCTGGCTACAATACCCTTATCTCTTCGAAGAGTACGTTACGCTTTAATCTCGGGGACGAGATTATGTTAAGGGGTAGGACTGTAACAACCCAAAAATCCACACACCAAAAATCCCAACTACAAAATTTTTCTTCAAAAACCCCATGTGATGATGAGTGACATTTGTAGGAGCTAACCCTAAGTGTTGCATTAGTCATAATCTAACTAAACCTACATGACTTGCACAAGTATCTCACCTCATCACCTTGAATTTATTTTACCACATAGCATACATCAAGTTGCATTATATTCAACATGGTGATTTGGATTTTATTTGGGTTTATGTGTTGATTAATAAAAGCTAACAAGTATTTGTTTATAAATAAATGTACCAACATGGGACATTATACCAAAGGAGAAATATGCCACTTTGATTTATATACATGAAAGAAGTGGAACATAGTACAAAAAGAAATAGAAAAAGAAAAGGGAAATAGGATAGAAGAGGGAGGCAGTAGCTCAGCCCAGCCTACCTCGACCGGCCTAGCTAGCCAGCCGCCTGCCCTCCCACTCGCTCATGCGGCCCACGAAGCTAGCCCAGCAGCACCCTGCCACCCGTGCACGCACAAGCCACTGATGAGCCGGACCCGCCCGTCAGCCGTCACACACAGCACGCCGCCGCATCAGGACAAGCTGACAAACAGGCCCCTCTGTCAGCCGCCTAGCTACAGCGTCATCGTCTTCCCCACGCTCCCTCCACCACGCGACCTGGAGCCGACCATGGAGCAGGTGCGGGCCCAGGGTCACGCAAATCACATGACCTTGTTCCCCCTTATGCCGCGCTTACGCTACCGCACGTGAGCCGTCGGATGCGCCGCACGTATCACCACCACCCGATCACCGTCCGCCATTGGAGCCTTTGGAGCTCGGCTATAAAAGCCAACATCTATGAGCCCTAACCCTCAGCCCATTCGCTGCCACCGCTGGTGGCATAGCACCACATAGCGTCAAGCCGAGAGAGAGGGTGGAGGGAGAAGCAAGGTGGAGAAGGAAACCACTGCGGGGAGGACCTCACCGGAGCCAGGAGCGCCGCCCCAATCAGCTACAACGACATAGCTGCTCAGCACGGCCCTGCATCGCCTCATCACGGCCTCACCTCGCCACCGCACCGCCATCCTACCGCCACGAACCCTGTGGTGAGCCATCTTGCTGAGACCACCTCCCTAGCCAAATGGAACATGCACCGCCATGATCGAAACCTTGCTGAAGCTTCGAGCTCTGGCCTAGCCCAACTTGTTAGCTAGGGAGACCGCCATGGCCACGCTTGCCAAGACCTAGGATGTGCCATGCGCGCTGCCATCAGCCAAAAGGAGGACCCCTGCCATGACGTAGTACATCGGAGCAGGAGCGCACTTGCACGAGCACGCTCACCATGGCCGAGAGAACAACCATGGTGAGACCACCTGTCTTCTACGTCGCGGTAAATGCGACATTGACACCTCGACTGGCACCGCCATGACAGGAGACACACCGTGCTCACCTTAGCCGTGGAAGAAGCCCACCGGAGCCCTGCATTGCCGCACCACACCTCATCGGAGCGCCACGGCCTCTGTTTTGCCCCCACCACCATGGCCGGGGCCACTAGGAGCACCAGGAGCTCCTTCAACACGCCCACCGTGGCCGTAGAAGCACCGTAGAGCTCACACGCTCCTCCAACTGGGCTCTCGCTACCACTGCAGCCCTTTCCATGCACGCCGACAAACCCACGCAGCCATTCACCGTGGCCAGAAGCCTAGGAAGCCCCAGCCGCCACCTTGACTCCACCACTGCACTCGCCGAGGCTTGGCGACGCTTTTGCCTACCTTAATCGCGCACCAGTACCACCGCGGGGGCTCACCGGGGAGCTCACCACCGGCGGGAACACGTCGGGGAAGAAGCAGGGGATTTTCCCCTCGCCGGCCACACGTCCCGAGCAGCTCCGCCGAGCACCGACCACGACCACGTCGACCACGCCCCAAGTAGCTCCGCCGAGCTCCGACCACGACCACATCGACCATGCCCCGAGCAGCTCCGCCGAGCTCCGACAACGACCACGTCGTGCACGTGAACCGAACCCTGGGAAGGAGTAAGTGGACCGAGTCCTTCATAGACCGGCTCTGCGGTCTATGGACCAATGCAGGTGGGTTCACCATGAACCACGCCTCACCTGCGCCCGTGGACCACGACCCGTTAGTGGCCCAGTAAGACGACGTGGCCGTACCAGCGCGCGCCACGTGGCGGGCCAAAGTCCAGCCCATATCTAGGCCCAACCAGCCCAGTCAAGCCCGGCCTATTTTGGCCATTGACCGGTCAATGTTGACCATTGACTGGGGCCACATGTCAGTAACACCGCCAAGCGGGACCCACTTGTCAGAGGATGAAATAGCCGAGATGACGTCATACTGACGTCATGATAACGTTAGTTGCTGACGTCAGCAGCTCTGGCCCCACCTATCAGAACCAGAACCGAGATGATGACATCATGCTGATGTCATACTGATGTCAGCATGCCACGTGAACCAGTCACAGTGTGACACGTGTCAGCCCTGAATTAATTAGCCTTTATTATTTTCAGAAATGGATTTAGTCTTCTGAAATTCATAACTAATTCATACGACCTCAGAAAAATATGAAACCAGAACCAAAATTCATCTAAAATCAAGCTCTACGCAATGAACCCATGTTTGAGTGCATTTGGCTCTTTTGATTTTTCATTGCTTTTTGTGCTATTCTATAGACGTCACTAACGCGACTATAATGCGATCGTTTGTAGACTCGGAGGAGAACCAGACGGACGAGGACCGAGAGTACCGTGAGGAGTACGGAGACGACTACACTGAAGGTGCCACATCCCACCCAATCTCGTAGCACCTATTACGCATGGCTAATATAGAGCTGCTAATGCTTTACTTTATTGTTATATTCACACTATGATAGGACTTGCATGGTAGTATGCTTACTTGATGGCCTATACCTTGACGCAACCTTACCCTCGCTTACCCTGCTATTAGGCTAGACACATGCTTGCTGCTATATTTCATTGCTTATTACTTCTACTACACTGATGCGTGGTGGAAACTAGAGTTATCTGGACTATGGGGAGAGTGCTGCGTGTGTGACTTGGGTGCGTGGAGGGTGAGGGTTGTGTCGACCAAGTTGGAGTATACGATAAGCCTGGGGCAAGTCTTGCCGTGGGGTGCTACCTGGGCACCCCTAGAATGGATACCTGTGGTGGGTAAATGGTGATATGAGGTTGGCCTGGGTGTGAACCTGTGATGGGAGGAGCCCGGGGTGGAGGTGCTGTGGTGGCACGGTAAATGGAAACCCTGATGAAAACATTCTGGCTTGGTCATCCCTAAGGACTTACTAGTACTCAGATTCACCGGGAAGCCTTACGTACCACTCGCCCTATATGGTGCGGGACGGCCGGACTACTTGGTAGGATTTTGCCACTACTGCTAGGTTGATAGCGGACAGTGTAAGAAGGTACGGGGCGCGGAGGATTTCCCCCACACCCTTTTGAGACTTCACGGAGACCTTGTGGACCCGGCTCATGACTCACAGTTTTAGCCACCCCAGACTAGACTTGGGGTGTACCAGGGCTGAATGGTAGAGTGGTATTATCCTAGGCTAGCAAGCGGCCGGAATCAGCCCAGTTGACGACGGTCAACGAAGAAGGCAGATCTTGTGGTTATGTAAAACCTCTGCAGAGTGTATGGTTGATCGATCGATACATGTGCCGACTTGTCGGCTATGGACCTTTCCTGGGTTTCGCTTAAACTAGATAGTGAGATGAGTCCTTCTCTTCTTCCCCTGTGAGAGAGTGTCGGTCATAGCCAGGGGCTGCAGGCCATGAGACAGTGCTGAGAGGGAGTTGGCCTGTCGACTGAGCGATGGTATGGTGATGATATGGAGATGGTGGTATATCGATCCCAGGATCGAAACTTGGCTCTAGACGGAAATGGGGTGGAATAGGTGTGGGAATGGTGTTAAAACTTGACCAACTATTATTATATACTTGATATGCTAATACATAGGAAACCCCAGCCTTATAGGTTCCTTTTGATTATATCCAACTTGCATCCAATTTCCACAAAGCAATGCTCATAGGGTGGGAGTGGCCAGTACAAATCGTACTGATAAATTTTGACACACAGGTTCTGCTGAGGAGAATAGCTCTGAGGAGTTTGACGGTTGAAGGGTTCGTTCCTACGCTCGAGTTTGGCGATCTTATCTTCAAGCTGTTCTGAATGAATGCTACTTTTGATTCCGCCAATGCGGCGATGTAATAATTTATGTAATTCCGCACTATTTGTACTCTGATATTATCGTTGTATGGATGTGGTATTCGACTAGAATTTGGGTAATATGATCTACAACGGTCATAATACACTTGGACTCTGTGGATTTCCCTTCACGGAAATCAGGTCGCTTCAGTAGGTTTGCATCCTTTTTGGTAGATAGGTGGTAGTAAAGAACCTGAACATCACTGCCTCCATCAATCACAGGTATTCTGATTATCTCTACTATAATAGATCAATCAAAATTGTACTAGGTCCCCCAGGAAAAAGCCCCCCGCCGAGAGTCTCCAACCATTGTGCACCCAGGAAAATGTATACAGTAATTCATCTGCATTAAAATCAAGGGCTAATAAAACACCTAAACCAAATCCGATGACCAGGCTCCTCACCCGCGCCCTCCATACCACGCAGCGAACCTTCAAACGCGCCCCCACCCGTGCGATCACGGAAAAAAAAGAAACGCACGACGCCCGACTCCCAAGGCTCCACACCGCCGCTGCCAATGGACGTCTCAAGGACGCCATGGATCCCTCTCCTCTAGCTCTGAACCAACCGCTCCGCCGCGACGGCCATCAGCACTCCGCTCAGCCGCGACGTACTGTGGCGAGCGCTACATCCTCCTCTCACATGATCCGCACCGTAGCCGCCGCAACTTATAGGGCACGTCGTGATCTCGGGCCAGCACGTCCACGTCCCTCCGAGCATCCGCGCTGCGCCGATCCCAGCGTGGCGATGTCGCTCCTCGCCGCCGCCGACCCCTCCGACGATGACGCACCGAGCCACCCCACCACCTTCCTCAATGAGGCGCCATGAGGTGCCACGTCGTGAGTATCAGTCCTCCGCCGCCCCCACCCCACGAGACCCTTCGCGATCTGCTCCTGCTGCTGCTCGTGTGACCCGATCTGAGCTGTTCCGATCCGTTTATCCGTCCAGGGTGCCTTCAAGTCGGCCGTGTTGAACAGCTTTCAATTCTTTAACCTGGCGCCAAATAAAGTTTGGAGGTTACAAGAGCATTGATCGTTTCCTTCTGGTAGTTAATAAAGTTATTTCTTGGATAGGATAGATTAAAGGTGATATGTGATCGCCCATGATTTCTGAAGCAAAGTTGTTAACTGCATGCTTGCTCATCAGGTTCATAGGATTATTGAAGGTGATACGGCCGAACCTTGTGATCCTGACAGGGAGACGGTTGCTTCTAATAATAATGTGGCTGGCCAGATGTATGTATCATCGATATATAGATCTAGATAAAGTTTGTTTCTTTCATGTGCCTATAGATCTTCTTGGTTTCTTTTGTATGTTATTATAATGTTGTGCACAATGTTTCAGGGCTCATCCACTTCCTGCATTTGGTTCTTCCTCCAATGTAGAGGCCCACGGGCTCGAAACAAATGAGGGTGATGTAAGGAGCACTAATGATACTGATCTCATTTCCACGTAAACAATTTCCTATGCGTTGCTTGATTTTTGTTTTTTCTTTCCTATGCAATGCATGTGATCCTAGATGTTGGTGAACAACAGGGAAACTGTCCCTAGGTATCCAAATTTATGCATAGTGGTTGCAAATTAAATTAACCACAATGCTTAAAAATATCCAGCTAATTACAACCTATGTCTCCAGCACACTAGCTTCCTAATAAATACTGATTATGGCACATGACTATTTTACTTGTTGGGAAGAAAATTTCTGACCTGAAGTGAACAGCTAGATGTGAATTTTGCGAAGGAAATTTTGCTTCCTACAATGCAGTCTTTTCTTGTTGCTTATACTGGAATGGTCGATCCTTTGTTTTTTAATTGAAACACACCTTATTTTTCTTGATTGGGCAATTGTTCTTTGTTAGCTGACTCTACTCTCTGTGTTCAATGCATGTTATCAGACCAGCCTTTTATGGGGATTCCCATTATTTTAATAATGCATTGTTGGTTTTTGAAGTTAAGACACTACTGCAGAAGCTGGCTCTACTCCCGGTTGGGAACTAGCTCTACTCCTGGTTTCCCAACCGGGATTAGCAATCCGAGAGTAAAGGTTGGGACCTTTAGTCCCGGGCACATAACCAGGACTAAAGGTTCATCCTCAGGAGAAAAAATAAACGAAATACTAGGGAGACCTCTCTTGCGGTGTATGAGATTCGAACTCAAGACCTCTCTCCTCGCGCATAAACTCCTTACCAACTCAGCTGTACACCACATGTGACAGAGTCCTGGACACTCTCCTTTTGAATTGACCCATGGGGTACCTTTAGTCCCGGGTGAAAGACCTTTAATCCGGGTTGGTGATACCAACCGGGACTAAAAGGTCACCCTTTAGTCCCGGTTGGTGTTACCAATCGGGACTAAAGGTTGAAGGACCTTTAGTCCGGGTTGGTAACACCAACCGGGACTAAAAGGTTGACCTTTAGTTCCGGTTTTAGGCTCCAACCGGGACTAAAGGTGGCATGCTGCGAAAGCCTGCCATTACAGGAGCCTTTAGTCCCGGTTGGTAGCTCCAACCGGGACTAATTCTCCCTCTACTTCCGAACGCAAAAAATATCGAGACTAAAGCCCAAAATCGAAGTAGATGAAATGCCATTTCTCTACTAGTGAGAAGAAACAATTTTGATGGATAATTTCAGTTGCATGGATATGATCATACATGGAAATAGGACGAGACTCAAGGGTGGTGCTGCTCTCTGCCTGCTGCCACGCTGCTGTTGCTCCTCTCTTCTTGCCGACACAAGCAATGTGAGTTGGAATGTATTTCCAGGTTTTCATAAAACGAGTTTCAGGTAGCAAAAGAAGAACTGAAATACAGTTACCATGTAGTATTTCAGTATCAATGCATCAGCTATTCTATTGAGAAGTAGGCTTCACTTGTTTTCATGAAACGATTTTCAGGTAGCAAAAGAAGGAACTGCTCTATTGCAGTCCCATGTATCTGATTGCTGCTAGCCTCGATTGAGAAGTAGGCTTCACTTGTTTTTTTCATGAGAAAATAGAGGTCTTCAGTAGTAACACTTGTCCTGCGCAGCACACTATCACCGATATATTATACTAAATCTGGCACTTCAGAAATAATTGCTTTACCACTTTATTGCTTGGTAGCAAACTGAATAACTGGTGTATCAAAATGTTTTCTCTACCGAAATGTGTAAGCAGACCCTGAGATGTGTAAACTGAATAACAGGCGAGTCGCGGTCTGCTCGCATTGCACAGATGAGGATAAGGCTTGCCACTAACACCCTTCTCCAGATCCCGCACAGAGCGGGAGCTTTCTGCACTGGGTACGCCCTTTTTAAATGTGTAAGCAGACCACTGAGATGCAGTGTTGCTTGTATTTATGTGGGACTGCAGCAAGGAGCTTGCACTAAGAAATTGCTCGCAGACAGGTTGCTGCTTCCGAGAGAGGATGGTGGTGCTTGTTCCTTGATTGTTCGAGTAGCCAGCTAGGCGTGTTGGATTGTACCTGGATCTGTATTTGCTGGATTGGAGCTGATTAAGGATGGGTTGTATACACTAGCCTGCTCAACACACGGTCTACAGGTAAGCCGTTCGATGAAATGCCCTTAAACTCACCCTAATAGGTTCTGTGGTGGTTGTTCCATGGCCTACATCAGTGGAGGACTCGGGGTTTCCCCTCCTTCCAGTTTTCAGCAAGTCGTGTTCACTGAATTTTGCTGTTACATTTCTGAGAGTTTGTACTAAACCTTTCATTGGATGCCTTTAAGGGCTTCAAATTGTTATGAAAAAGAAGCTGGTGTCAGTCCAGAGGAGCCCCAAATTAAGATTTGCCAAGATCAGTGAGACGCAACGCAAGTGGTGTATTTTGCACATGAATTTTTATTTTGCTGCATTATTTGTATTGCCTTAGAATGTTTTCTGAAACCAGCAAGAGATTTGTTAAAATGTTTGTTCCATGTTGGGAACTCACGATTTTTTCCTAACTTCAACTGAAAGCAGTCAGAAGTTTGGCTAATAATACTCCAAAATCTTCTACATGGCCTATTCTTTTCCCCATTGGAAATATATTTAATTGCCGTCTCATTTTATTTTCCTTCTGTATTCTTTTCCCATTGACAATATATTTTATTGGTTGTTTGATTTGTATTATAAAATACCACCGTAGCGTTAGCACGGGCAGTATACTAGTCACAGAAGTTCAAATCACCAAAAGAGTCATCAGCAGAACTAAGCTTTGGAGAATATAGTTCCTAGTGCCATACAGGCACCAACCAGCGTGAACAAGCAACCACAGCCCAAACGAAGCTAAAACTGAAACTTATAGGAACAAAAGAAAGGACAGCTCAAGCCTGTCGACCAGACACAAAAGCTACTAGTACTTCCAACAGCAAACAACTACTCGGCATCAGCTTTGAGAAACAGCTTCCTTTTGTGCCGATCAAGTCGAGTCTTCATTGGTGTAGCCTGGCTGATTGTCCTGAAGTAGCAACTGGTCCAATGTTAGCCCACAGGATCACCGGTTCAGACGAGTGAATTACTCATCAGTCTTGTCGAGCATCCGCTAGTGTTGCGCACATGTTGTAACAGTAACTATATAACATACATGGCCGACTCTGCGTCGGCCACTGCATGTGCCTACAGTGCTGCAGGTGAGCCGTGCGGCGCCTACACCTGCAGCGGCTACAGTATCACAGCAGGGGACCTTTCGGCACCGCCTTCCCTTGCTGTGTTCACACAAGGTAGCAGTAGATTAACTAACAATCTTCCCCTAATCTTACTACTAACCCTTGTACCCCTCCATGCCGATCATCTCCTTCAGCTCCGTGAGTCAAAGTCGTCCGAGCGGCTTGGTGAGGACGTCCGCGAGTTGCCGACCAGTTTCGATAAACTCGACGACGATCTGCCTTCCATCGACACAGTCCCTGAGGAAGTGGAACTTCACGTCGATGTGTTTACTCCGGTCGTGCAGAACTAGATTCTTCGCGAGGGCGATGGCGGGCTGGTTGTCCACCATCGGTGCTGGTGGGTGAGCTTCCACACCGGTCAGCTCGCCCAGCAGCCAGCGTAGCCACACAACTTGGCACGCCGCTGTGGCCGCCGCTACGTACTCTGTCTCGCACGTAGATAGCGCCACCACCTTCTGTTTCAGCGACAACCATGAAATTGGGGCCGACCCGAGGAAGACAAGCACGCCAGAGGTGCTCCATCGCCCATCGATGTCCCCCGCCATATCTGCATCGCTGAACATAGTGAGCTGCAGCCTACTCCCGCCGGTCTTGGGGAAAATGATCCCTTGATCCACCGTTCCCTTGACGTAATGCAGTAGCCGCTTCACCGCAGCCCAGTGATCCTCTTTGGGATCCTCCATGAAGCAACTAACGTAGCCCACGGCGAACGCAATGTCCGGCCTCGTGTGGACTAGGTAGCGTAGACCACCGACGATGCTCCGGTAGAGTGTTGTATCCACATTCGCCGCGGTGCTGGCCTTCGTCAGCTTCAGCCGCTCCTCCATCGGAGTCACGCATGGCTTGCACTCCACCATGCCGCTCCTCTCCAACAGCTTGGAGGCATACACGCTCTGACCAAGTGTGAGTTCCTCCTTCCCCTGTCTCACATCGATGCCGAGGTAGTAGGAGAGTGCACCGAGATCACTCATTCGAAAATGAGCCGCCATCTCGCGCTTGAAGCTGTTGATATCCTCTGTGCGCACGTCGGTGACGATTAAGTCATCCACATACAAGCCGACGACGAGCTCCTCCTTCCCCCGTCGCCGCGTGTAGAGCGCGTGCTCGGTTGCGCACCTTTGAAACCCAAGCTCGCCCAGTGTGGCGCCAAGCTTGGCGTTCCATGCTCGTGGAGCCTGCCGCAGCCCGTAGAGCGCCTTGCACAGTCAGAACGCCCTGTGCTCCTCTCCCTTGATGGCGAAACCTGGAGGTTGCCTGACAAAGACCATCTCCGCCAATTTGCCGTTGAGGAAGGCCGATTTAACGTCCAAGTGATGGATGCGCCAGTGCTTTGCTGCTGCCAATGATAGTAGCAAATGGACCGACTCCATGCGTGCTACTGGCACAAAGACCTCCTCAAAGTCTATGCCCTCGCACTGAACAAAGCCTCTGGTGACGAGGCGCGCCTTGTGCTTGACAATGGTGCCGAGTTCGTCCTGTTTGACCTTGTACACCCACTTTAGGCTGATAGGACGGCATCCTGGAGGTGGATCGATGAGCTGCCAAGTCTCATTTTCCTCGATCGCCTTCATCTCCTCCAGCATCGCCCGTCGCCAGTTTCCATCTTGCTCGGCTAGCACAAATGTGGGTGGTTCCTCTGCACTGACGAGTAGCAGCTCTACGTCATTGAGCAGCCTGCCCGCCAGACCTGAGGGACCTGTGTCGCCGACGATGTCGTCCAGCCTATGGAATCGCACCTCCTCACCTTCGTGGTAGGCGTCCACAAACTCAGTGATGTCACTTGGAGGTGAGGCGAACTCGATCGGCATCGATGCAGTTCCCTATTCCGCCGGAGTGCTTGGCACAGCACATGGAGTGCTCGGCACCCTGGTTGCAGTGCTCGGCACTACTCTTGGATAGCTCGTCATAACTCCTGTAGTGTTCAGCCACACTGTAGGAGTGCCTAGCCTCAGTCTTGGAGTGGTTGGCACCACTGCAAGACATCTTGGCTCCACCACGGGAGTACTCGGCACCCATCCTGGAGTGGTCGCCACCACTGCAGAACCTCCCGACACCACTCCTGGCATGCTCGGCATCCCTCTAGGAGTGCTCGACACTCTTCCCAGAGTGCTCGACACTGCCCCAGGAGTGCTCGGCTCTACTGCCGGAGTGCTCAGCACCTCTTCCCCAGCGTCTCCACCATCGTGGATGACCAAGTGCTCGATGACGAAGGTGCTAGTGAAGCCGTCAGCTTTCCCTGTGCTTGGACTGCTCTAGTCCCAAGCCGCCTCCTCATCAAACATGACATCGCACGAGACAAGCACCTTGTCTCCGCGTGGGTCGTAGAGCCGGTATGTCTTGGTACCCTCCGCGTAGCCCAGGAACACCATCGGTGTGCTCCTGTCCTCTAGCTTGGTGAGGTTTGGCTGTCTTCCTGACGTGGCCAATGCAGCCAAATGTCCAGAGGAAGGACACGCTTGGCTTGCTCCCATACCAAGCTTCGAATGGTGTCTTGGTCGTCAGGGCCTTGGTCGGAGCACGGTCGAGGATAAACACCGCCGTGGTCACCGCCTCTCCCTAGAACCTTGCCGGCATGCCTTTGGCCTTCATCATGGATCGGGCCATGCCGACCACCGTCTAGTTTAGCCTCTCCACCACGCCATTCTGTTGTGGCAAGTATGGCACGGTGTGGTGTTGCCCCACACCCTGATCCACGTAGTACACAGCGAACTCCACCGAAGTGAATTTGCCGCCGCGATCAGTCCTCAGCACGCGGAGCTTCTTGCCACTCTCGGCCTCCGCACGCGTCTTGAACTTCTTGATCGCCGCCGCCGCTTCGTCCTTGCTCGTCAGGAGTTGCAGCCACATATAGCGACTGTAATCATCGATGAGCAGGAGGAAGTACCGCCGACCACCGTTTGTAGCAGGCGTGATCGGCCCGCAGAGGTCACCATGGACGAGCTCGAGAGCGTCCTTCGCGCGATACTTGGTCGCCTTTGGGAAAGGTAGCCTCCTCTGCTTCCCGGCCAGGCAGCTGTCACACAGCTCACCTCCGTGCTTGATGTGGGGTAGCCCTTGGACCATCTTCTCCAGCCGACCAAGTTCATCGAAGCTGAGATGTCCGAAGAGGGCATGCCACATCCACGGTTCCTTGGAGTGCCTTGCTGCCAGGCACATCGGCTGCTCTACCTTCAGGTTGAGCAGGTACAACCAGTTCAGGGACCTCTTCACCTTGGCAAGAAGTCGCTGCTCTCGGTCCCTGATCCTAAGGACACCATCCTTGATCAGTACCTTGCTACCGCGCTCATCCAGCTGACCAATGCTGATGATGCTGGAACGCAGCTGCGGGATGTAATATACATCCGTTAGCGCGCGGTGCTCCCCATTTTAGCATATGAAGATAATGGTGCCGCGCCCTTGGATAGCCACCCTTGAGCCATCACCAAACTTCACCGTACCGGTAACATCGCCGTCGAGCTCGGAGAAGGATGCCTTGGAGCCCGTCATGTGGTTGCTGGCACCAGAGTCCAGATACCATCGCTGCTCCTGGTCGGCGCCCACACGTCCGATGTGGACTTGGGCGCGTGGTTTGTCGAGGTTGATGGTCTTCAGGGCCTTCCCAGGTCCTTCCACCATTGTCGCCTCTTCCGTCTCCTCGGCATCGACGTCGTGCAGTGCACAAAACGTCGCCATCAGGATAGTGGTCTCATCCTCATCATTGGCTTGCGCCAGGTGAGCCTGAACCTTCTTCTCTTGCTTGCGATTTGGGCACTCCCGTGCCCAATGGCCCATCTTCCCGCAACGCTGGCAAGCGTTGGGGTCGACCTGCTTCTTCTCCGAAGAAGCCTTGCCGCGGCGCTTGCCATCGCCACTGCGACTAGAGGAGGCTGCCTTCTCGGAGTTCCTCCGAACAGCCCACTCCTCTTCCGTCAGTAGGAGTTTCCCGTTGTCCTTCGTTTTTGTCGCCTGCTCTAGGCGCTCGTCCACCGCCCGCAAACAGCCTGTCACATCCTCAATGGTGAGGGTGGACAAGTCTAGCATCGTCTCTATGGAGAGAGCGATCTGGATGTACTTTGCCAGCACGGAGTGGATGTACTTGGAGATCGCCTCCTCTTCATCGATGGTGACGCCGTGGCTCTTCAGCTTGCTGATGAGCGTCTGTAGGCGGAGGGAGAAGTCCTCCACCGTTTTACCATCCTTGAACTTGAGGTTGGCGTACTCCTGCTTTAGAAGCTAGGTCGTCGCCTTCTTTTGCGCGGTCGGAACCGACGCGCATCGCCGCAATAGCCTCCCATGCCTCCTTAGCTGAGCTCTTCGTCCCCAACGGCTCCCTGTACTCCGCCAGTACAGCAGTGAGGATAGCCTCCAACGCTGACATGTCATCTTTCTCATTGTCGGTGTCCTTGTCAACAGCATTCCAGAGCCGTCGAGCTTTGAGCTTGACCTTCATGGTCACCGACCACTCTCCATAGTTGGTACGAGTCAGCGTCGGCCAACTGGTGCCACTGACCTCCCGCACCGTGCGAACAACGACCTCCGGTCGTGGCTGGGCAGCTACAACAGTGCCACTGCTGTCACCCATGTCCGAACCGCCCGTCATCGCCAGCGGTTAGTCTGACGACGGCGCTTGTATGGCTCTGATACCACTTGTTGGCCCACAGGATCACCGGTTCAGGCGAGTGAACCACTCACCAGTCTTGCCGAACACCCGCTAGTGTTGCCGAGCACTCACTAGCCGTGCCGACCACGAATGAGCGTTGTCCGTCCCCACACACTATGGCTGGAGCTAGAAGAAGAAGGGAGAACAGAGCATGCACACACAATACAAGACACCAGCGTTGGCCGAAGCCCTGTCTGTGAGATGGCAAATCTGAACTCTCTTTACTGAGTTGCCGTGGTAGTCTATTTATACAACTCTATCCATCTAGTCCTAGTACAGCGCACATGCTGTAACAGTAACTAGATAACATATAGGGCTGACTCTACGCCGGCCACTGCATGTGCCTACAGTGCTGCAGGTGAGCTGTGGGGCGCCTGCACCTACAGCGGCTATAGTATCACAGCAGGGGACCTTTCGGCACCGTCTTCCCTTACTGTGTTCACACAAGGTAGCAGTAGATTATCTAACATCCACTTCCCTCGCCGTCTGCTTGGCTAAGACCTCCTTGGTCACTTTCAACATCAGATTGGCGCCTGCAATTAGTTGTTCACGATCCATCTCTGCATAGAGTCCTGCCCAGAAAACCATAAGCTCATTCGCATGGCATAATCTCAAGTGGACTTTTAATAATCTCCTTATCAAAACAGGCTTTATTACGACTCTTCCATATAGCCCAACAAGCAGCCGCAATACCCCATGGATGATATTTTTTACCAAAAGGAAACCAAGCTTCACACCACTGCCAACATTGATTTAGGTCAGATGGTATGTTATTAGCACCAAAGCATCTTGCTATGATTGACCAAATTACCGTAGCAACAGGACATTGGAAAAACAAATGGGAAATAGTTTCATCATTATCACAAAAAGCACACTTAGGATCACCTTGCCATTTTCTTTTGAGCAAATTATCTTTGGTTAATATTGCATTGGAAGACATCAACCACAGAAATATTTTAATCTTCACTGGAATTTTCCCTTTCCAAATCCTCTTATGAAAAACACCATTTTCATTTTTGTCAGGCCATTGTAAACTGACTTCACCGTAAATCTACCATTCTTACCCAGATTCCACACAATTTCATCAGAAGTAGATTCAGTTGGCAAGCCTATGGAAGAAGTATTCTGGCTACCTGTAGATTCAGCATGGTTTAGAATTGCAGAACAACTTAAGGTGATCGCTACACAAATTCACAATATATCAGTAACATAATTGCATAACAACTACTACATGTTTGTGCATGGCTACTCACAGCCTACTATTTGTGAAATTTCTGCAGGTCAAACTTGAAAGATGCAATGACACTTTCTGCTTACCGACAACACCACAAGTTGTCTATGGGCTTAAAGGATCATCAGCTGACATGTTTCTTGACAACGCAGAATGCAGAAAGTTCATTTTCAGAGAATTTGGGGTGTCAACAGTAGATGAGGAGAGCGCAGCAGTGGTGATGGTGAGTTGTAGCAGATTATGTCTCTTACTTTTCATTTATATGACTACCAATACTTGCAGTACATCCAGATCATGTAACTTAAGATAGCGCTACAATTAAGCGAACTCTCTTACTGATTCAACAGACAGCAACATCACCTGGCATACCTGTGATTGTATTCCGAGGAGTATCTGATTTAGCTGGAAGGGAACCAACATGGTCGTCAACAAGCTTGATGAATCTGGCATGTATTAATGCATTAAAAGTGGCAGTTGAGTTCATCGCTACAGTTGGCAAGCAGAAGTCAACCGTATCAGTACAAAGGAGTAATAACTGAACAAAAGATGGCTGCCATGCTCGTTCATTACTGCTCCAGAATAGGTTTGCAGCAATAACTGGAAGTTATGTTCAGAATGATATGAAATCTTGTGGCTTCAAGTCATACGTCCTCTCCAAAAAAGGGATAAAAAGTTTGAGATACATAGACACACTGTAACCACGGCTCTGGCTATGATTTATTTTTCCGGTGTAAATTTTGGGGTAATGCTAGAACAAAATGGTGATTCAGAGATTTCATTTTTTTAGAGGAATAGCAGTTGATGTAGTATCATTTGATTTTTGTAAAAGAACTATCAACTTGCATTACGGGAAACACGTGATTTGCCGAGTGCAAAAATCTTTGCCGAGTGCCAAATTTCGGGCACTCGGCAAAGACCTGCTTTGCCGAGCGCCGCACTCAGCAAAATATGACACTCGGCAAAGAGGCCTTTGCCGAGTGCCTGACACTCGGCAAAGAGCTGCACTCAGCAAAGGTTGTCTTTGCCGAGTGCCTCGCACTCGGTAAAGGCAAACGCTCGGCAAAGATTGGTAGGGGCTTAACGGCATCCAGCGGCGTCCTCTTTGCCGAGTGCCCCCCGTTTGGCACTCGGTAAAATAATTTTTTGTTTTTGTTTTTTGCCACCAATTTTTTTGAAGCTTTAGTACACTACCACAAACAACATGTTTAAATTTGGGACATTTTTATTGCCTTTTGGCATATTTCTATAGTTTATTTTTTTGTTGTATTTTTCTAGAAAATGTAAGTTTGAACTGCAGGCGCATCGAATAATGGATTACATTCGTTCAAAAAATGTTATCCTTGTTTCTTAGTGTAAATTTAGGCTAAATCCAGGAACTGTCTCGAAATTTCGATCAACGTGCTCATGGGGCAACGCCGCCAACTTGCGTGGGAGTGGTTTTTTAATTGTATAAAGTGCAAATGAATTCCGAAAATCATGAAACTTGTCGAGTTGTCGTCATATCGTATGCGTATGCCGTGGAAAAAATTTGAAAAGTTTCGAGCACGTTGTCACGTACGATGCTCACAAACCAGGACATCTCCACTTGTGAGCTTTTTCAAATTTTTTCCACGGCATACGCATACGATAGGACGACAACTCGACAAGTTTCATGATTTTTGGAATTTGTTCGCATTTTATACAATTAAAAAACCACTCCCACGCAAATTGGCGGCGTTGCCCCGTGAGCACGTTGATCGAAATTTCGAGACAGTTCCTGGATTTAGCCTAAATTTACACTAAGAAACAAGGATAACATTTTTTGAACGAATGTAATCCATTATTCGATGCACCTGCAGTTCAAACTTACATTTTCTAGAAAAATTCAACAAAACAAAATAAACTATAGAAATATGCCAAAAGACAATGAAAATGTCCCAAATTTAAACATGTTGTTTGTGGTAGTGTACTAAACCTTCAAAAAAAATTGGTGGCAAAAAACCAAAAAAAAATATATTTTGCCGAGTGCCTAGGGTTGGCACTCGGCAAAGTAATAACTTTGCCGAGTGCCGCCCAGCTGGCACTCGGCAAAGAGCTGCTGAATTTTTTTAAAACTTCGCCGAGTGCAAGATCACGACACTCGGCGAAGAAAATTAACTTTGCCGAGTGCCACCGATCTGGCACTCGGCAAAGCCGCCCTTTCCCTTCACCCACGCCCGGCCGGCGCGCTCTCGCTCTCTTTCTCTCATTTCTCTCTCCCTCTCACCTCTCTCTCCCTCAGCCGCCGCCTCGTCCCGGCCACTATGCCTCCCCGCCCCGGCCACCGCGCCTCCCCGCGCGGGCCCCCGCGGCCTCCGCCCCGGCCACCGCGCCTCCCCGCATGGGCCCCCATGGCGCCCGTCCCGGCCACCACGCCTCCCCGCCCCGGCCACCGTGCCTCCCCGCGCGGGCCCCCGCGGCCTCCGCCCCGACCACCGCGCCTCCCTGCCCCGGCCACCACGCCACTGCAGAAGAGAGGAGGAGGAGGCAGGGGAGAAGAGAGGAGAAGGGAAGAAGAGAGGAGGAGGGGAGAAGAGAGGAGGAGAAGGAGAAGGAGAGGAGAAGGAAGGTGCCGGCCTAGGCCCGTCGACCCTCACGCCGCTGCGGTCGTCCCCGCCGTCGTCGCCGACCCTCGTTGTTGCCATTCTCGTCACGAAGGTATGCCCTACACCTGTAGTAGTTAGTAGTAGTACTTAGTAGTGTTAGTAGTAGTTAGTAAGTAGTAGTAGTTAGTAGTTAGTAGTGTTAGTAGTATTGCTAGTAGTAAGTAGTGATAGTAGTAGTGTTAGTAGTAGTAGTGTTAGTGTTAGTAGTAGTTGTAGTGGTAGTAGTACTTGTTGTTGTACTACTTCGATACTTTCATTTGCATGGAAAGAGAACTAAAGTATGGCTCGTCTTGGTATATATATGTTTGTTGGCCTTCATGCCTATGTTTGGTATATATGTGGTTGTTGGCCATCGCGCCTACGTTTCTTGTAGGTTTTGGAAACCTCCCCGTGCAGGGGAGGTGCTATCAAAATTTTCAATGGATTCTAACCTATTGCCTTTTTGTGTAGGAGAAGGACCCATGGGAGGGACTCGGCGACCCCAATCGCCTTCATCGGTGCTGCTGGTCTGCCTGCACCGCATCGCCTCGCCACTGCACCGACACGCCACTGCCCCACTAGCCTGACTCCACCGCCACCCTAGGTATAACCCCCTCCTCCTTTGCATGCATGTTTTATATGGTCACGTAGCCTAGTTAGGCGTCTCCCGTTCAAAAGAGATACGGTCGGAGGTATGCAGATCTTTGCATATCTGCGACCGTATCTCTTTCGGATTGTCCACGTATTTTGGATAGCCCATGGATGTGTAGATGAGGTTAGTTTCCATGGTTCGCTCCAGTCCGAGACAGACTTTCGACATCACCTCCCTGTTGTTCTCCGGATACACACTCTCCCTTGCAGGACGTGTATCGGGAGAACAACGAGGAGGTGCTACCGAAATTCTATCTCGGATAGGAGCGGAGCATTGAAACTGACCTCATCTATGCATCCACGGGTGGGATTAGGACCTATCCTCACCTATTAGATGGTAGGAACGCCGTACAGATGCAATTGCTAGTTATATTACTCGCTTACATATGTATATGCCAGAGGATGGAGAACCGTGATTGGATGTACATGGGCCACGCAAGTATGACCCCAGAATGGATGACTAAGACTAATGCTTTCTTGGAGCATTCATTTGGCGAGGCTGCTAGAGGGTCGAGTCAGATGCCGTGTCCCTACAGTAAATGTGACAACCGTGTAAGAAAGAATAGGAAGAACGTGGGGGAAGATCTTTGCAAGTATGGATTCACGCCAAACTATACCTGCTGGATCCACCATGGTGAAGCCGATCATATTAGAGAGGAGGTGGTGAGACCACGCCTCGAGGCTTTTGATGGAGATGCTGGGGTAGCAGACTGGATGGATGACTTTCAGGAGGCACAGTTCGGTGAAGGATTAGAGGATGAGCCAGAGGAATCCGCAAAGGCGTACTACGATATGTTGTCTTCGGCATAGAAGCCCCTTCATGAAAAGTCAATGGTTTCGCAACTGGATGCCATTGGATGCCTAATGGCGTTCAAGTCGCAGTGTAGCATGAGTCGAGACAACTTCGATGGTATGTTGGCAGTTGTTGGATCCCTGCTTCCGGAGGGTCACATTCTGCCGAAGAACTTGTACGAGTCACAGAAACTTCTTCGTGCCCTTAAGATGCCGTATGAGCACATCCATGCTTGTCCGAATGGTTGCGTCCTATTTAGGAAAGATCATGAGAAAGCAACGCACTGTCCAAAGTGCAAATCCTCTAGGTATCTGGAGGTCAACACTAGTGATGGCAAGAAGGAACAGCTTGGTATCCTCGTGAAGATCCTACGGTACCTTCCTGTCATACCGAGGATCCAACGGCTATACATGACAGAGGAGTCCGCGAAACAGATGACATGACACAAACATGGCAAAAGATACAATGTTGACAAGATGGTACACCCATCGGATGGCGATGCATGGACCCATTTCGATGGCATACATCATGGTAAAGCTGAGGAGGCTCAGAATATACGTGTAGCGCTAGCAATAGATGGTTTCAACCCCTATGGATTGCTGGCGGCCCCGTACACTTGTTGGCCCATGTTTGTGATCCCCCTCAATCTCCCCCCGGCGTCATGTTTCAACCCAAGAATGTATTCTTGTCACTGATAATTCCTGGACACCCGGGGAACAAGATGGGTTTGTTCATGGAGCCTCTCATTGATGAATTGATCCTTGCTTGGGAAAAGGGGGTACTAACATACGACCGAGCTACAAAGAAGAACTTCACAATGCATGTGTGGTACCACTACTCCCTGCATGACTTCCTGGCGTGTGGCATATTCTGCGTGTGGTGTGTTCACGGGAAGTTCCCATGCCCAATATGCAAGACAGCTATGAGGTTCACTTGGCTGAAGAGGGGTGGCAAGTTTTCTTCATTTGACCAACATCGTCAATTCCTCCCTCTTGACCATCCATTCAGACAAGACGTCAAGAACTTTAGGAAAGGGGTTCAAGTCACCGACCCTGCACCTTAGATGATGACCGGTGCCGAGGTCCGTGCTAAGATAGAGGCTCTCAAAGATGATAAAGAGAAAGGTGGTTTTATTGGATGTGGTGAGGAACACTAGTGGACTCATAAATCGGGCTTGACTAGGCTCCCCTATTTCAATGACCTTCTTCTTCCACACAACATTGATGTAATGCACACAGAAAAGAATATCACCGAGGCACTTTTTGCAACACTCATGGATATTCCTGATAAGTCAAAGGACAATGTTAAGGCTAGACTGGACCTGGCAACGATGTGTGATAGGCCAAAGCAAGTGATGAAGCCTCCCGCGCCCGACAAGAAATGGAAAGGACTCCGGTCGATTTCGTCTTGAAAAAGGACCAAAGGAAGGAAGTACTGTAGTGGATCCAGACGTTAATGTTCCCTGATGGGCATGCGGCGAATTTGAGTAGGGGAGTGAACTTGTCCACTATGCGAGTCTTAGGGATGAAGAGTCATGACTACCACATATGGATTGAGCTGCTCCTTCCTGCGATGACCCGAGGATACGTCCCTGAGCATGTGTGGCGCGTGCTGGTGGAGTTGAGCTATTTCTTCCGCTAGCTTTGTGCCAAGGAGTTATCTCGGGACATGATTGATGACTTGGAGAAAGTGGCACCTATGTTGCTCTGCAAGTTGGAGAAGATCTTCCCACCCAGCTTCTTCCTAGCGATGCAGCATCTGATTTTGCACCTACCATATGAGGCATGAATGGGGGGGCCCGTGTAGGCCCATTGGTGCTATACAATTGAGAGATGTCTAAAGATTCTTTGGAAAAAGTGTAGAAATAAAGCCAAAATTGAGGCTTCTATGGCAGAGGCATTCATTCTAGAGGAGGTGTCAAACTTCACAACATCATACTATAAGGATGGCCTTCCCAGCGTGAACAATCGTCCCCCTTGTTACAACGCGGACGAGAGTTCATCGAACCTCAGCCTTTTCAAAGGGCAACTCGGAAAGGCAAGCGCATCGGGCACCAAGACCTTGTGGCATGATGAGTGGCGCACTATCATGCTGTATGTGTTGTTGAACCTTGATGAAGTGAAGCCTTATGTGCAGTAAGTTCTCAATGAGCTTGTTACATACGCCCTTGTCACTATCCTCCATCTATCGAACCCCCTTATCTCTTGTTTTTTAAGGGAATTTTTGAATAAATACTGGAGAGGGAATAGGGCTCCTTCCCCTCAAGAAGAAGATAGTCTTCTCAAAGATGGTGTGCCCGATTTCATATCCTAGTTCGATACGAAGGTACCGTCCAATTTACCTCATTCAATCTTTGACATCCCACTTTGCTCCTACGAGCGAGTAATGTAACGATCTATCTAGCCTCACCTTGCAGGCCCGCAAGGATGCGGAAATGGATGCTGAGTTGAAAGGGCTCGCCAAAGGCTTCGCCTACAAGGTCAAGTCATTCACCATTTATGATGTGAATGGCTATCGCTTTCACACAAGAAACTACGAGTGGAGTCGGCCCAATCGGAAAACCACGAATATCGGAGTTCGTACGCCTGGCACCGATGAGCGCGACTACTATGGCATAGTAGAAGAAATATACGAGATCAATTTTGAGTGTCACAAAGCTCCTAATCAAGTCGTATTCAAATGCCATTGGTTCGATCCTAATGTCACGAGAACAGCCCCTGAGATTGGACAAGTCAAAATTCGATAGGATTATGTCTATCAAGGAGAGGATGTCTATATTTTGGCTCAACAGGCCATGCAAGTTTATTATCTCCCATGGGCGTGCCAAAAAGACCCCAATCTTATCGGTTGGTACCTTGTGCAGTTGGTATCGCCGCAAGGTAAACTGCCTGTCCCAAACGATGAGGATTACAACTTTGACCCAAACACACGGGAGTTCTATCAACCAGAGGGGCTAGAAGGGAGGTTTGACATAGACATGTTTTCACTGATGGGCATGGAAGTAGACAATGACATTGATCAGGATGATGGAGATGAGGACGGCGGAGAAGAGGTGCAAAATGCTAAGGACTTACAAATGCTTGAGCGATTACAGTTAGGAGATGACAATGATGACAACGATGGAGATGAGCCCGATTTACTCGACAATATTGATAGTGATGACGACACCTATGATCCAGCCGCTGCCGATCGTGAAGAATATTTCTAATTCATGTAATACTATATTATTATTATTATTGCAATTATGTTTTGTTCATTTTGCATCTCTTTATAAGTACTTGTAATTTAACTGTGCTAATTGGTTTACTCTTTGAAATTGCAGGCACTCGACAAAATGCCGGGCGGAAGGCAGGCCCGTCGGGGGGTCAACTCCCTCTACATGAGGGAGCGCTCACCACCCCACGCTGAGGACCCCTTGCCAGAGCCGCTGACGAGGAGGACGAGGAGCGGTCGCCCCCGCGGTCGTCCCAGGACGAGGGTGCAGCCGGCTGCCACCCCGTCGGTGGACGAGGATGACCAGGCAGTGGGCCTGCACATAGGAGGGGGTGGCACTTCCTCTAACTCGTCGGACCACGAGGAGGCGGCGATAGCGATAGAAGGGGGTTCCACTTGCACTGCCTCTGGCTCTACCTCGTCGGGAGTCTACTTGCGTGGGCCCTCGTAGCTCCCGGCGCGGCCGATCCCACTTCACCGGCACCCGGTGATTCGACCCAGCGGCGACAAGTAAGTATTATTTCACTACTATTTCATATGACATGTTGAAAATCGAACTGGAGACTAACAATTCTTCTTAATGACTCTTGCAGCAACTGGGAAGTTGTGTCTGGAACGGGCCAGCACATCAATGGCACCCTGGGCCTTCTGATTCGGCAACACTACCCTAGCATGGTCACCTATGCCTCGGTGACTTTGATGCCCTGGACGTGGGACCACTTCTATGCCATCGAGGACAGTGAGTTCGGCACCGTTGCAGCGCGGATCAAGGCCGAGTTCTGGGTGAGTCTTCATCGCACTAAATTGGTCAATACTACGCATTCATTGGTCGTTCTTGAAATAATGAAACGATACATGATGTCTGTATGCAGGACTTCTTCAGGTGCGACGAAGGGTTTGAGGACCGGGCGGCGTGAGTGCAGGACAAGGTCTGTAGGTCCCGACTCTAGGACCTGTACCATGAGACGCGGCTCCAGTGCATCATCAACTATAGCGTCGACGTCCTT
The DNA here is from genome assembly GCF_019320115.1 of Miscanthus floridulus. NCBI lineage: Eukaryota > Viridiplantae > Streptophyta > Magnoliopsida > Poales > Poaceae > Miscanthus > Miscanthus floridulus. The sequence goes on from NC_089598.1 coordinate 7,969,569, forward strand.
GGTCAGGTGGTGAGGAAGACCGATGCCAGGACCAGGACGCTCACCAAGGAGCAGTACCTCTCGGTAAGTACGAAACATTAATACTGACTCCTTCCATGAAGAATAGGTAGGCTTCATTTCATCTTCTGACATATCAATAACTTGATGGCATGCAGCAATGTCCTGATTGGTGCGCCAGGCACCGCCTCTACTGGGAGGCCATTGTGGATAGGTGGCGCTTGGAGGAGTGGGTGGAGAAGCACAACATCCGTCGGGACTGCCGCCTACAGATGGGTGTGGCGCCACACCACCAAGGCAACCGGAGCCTCAGCGCGTACGCCCAGACATGGGTAATCTTCTTTGTGTTTTCATCTTTATTTATTTATTCTAACGCTCAATTCTCATTACTTGTAATCATCTTTGTGTTTTCCTCGTAGTCCCAGGCGCACCAAGGCCAGGAATGCAACGAGTTCATGGCGTACGCCCTAGCACACAAGGGCAAGGCGACGGCCCCAGAAGTCACCTACAACTCGGCGGACGAGCCCAAGGCGTACACCAACGCGAGCGTCCACAACAAGCTTAGCGAGTACACCTCGGCGGCCCACGAGCGCCATGGGGAGGACTTCGATCCGGCCACCCAGCCCCTGGACACAGACCTCCTGATGAGGATGGGAGGAGGGAAGCAGCACGACCGGTACTGGATGGCGGACAGCACAGTCGACTCTGCCTCTGTTCCCAACCTCACCGAGATTCGAGCAAGGAGCACGAGCTCCTCCCTCCCCATACGCTCTCGGCAGCAGAGCTCACAGCAGCAGATGGTGGAACTCCAGGTTAGTACTGTTTTATTCGTCGTTCATTGCTTTTACACATCTACCTTGCCTTTGCATTGTTTAAACATTGCGGGTGGAATGTTGTAGGCCAACTTGCGGAGGTTGGAGGCCCAGCAGGTGGCCCAGGCGGAGGCCCATCGGCTGGAGATGGAGGCTGTACAAGCCCAGAGAGTGGCCGAGGCGCAGAGGCTGCAGGACATGTTTAGCTTCATGGCGAGCCTTTAGGCCTTGCCAGGTGTGGTCGTGCCCCAGTCGCTGCTCGCTCCAGTTGTGGCTCCTCCTCCTCCTGTAGGGACTCCGATGAGTATATATGGTTGTTTATTCCTTTAGCTTGTGCGGTCCTCCTGTAGATACTCATGAATTCGCTTCTCCTTTGTGCAGCAACAGTCGGTGGGTTCGAACTAGACTCCTCAAGGTGCCCCTTCTCCATAGGTCGGGTGGACAACTGACCCTCCTCAAGGTGGCAGTTCATACTCCGGGTGGGGAGGCTGGCAGTAGGTACTGTTTATTTGTTTCTTTTCATGTTGCATGGACTTGTGTTAGACTTAGCCTTATGTTGAACTACTACTAGAGACATATATATATTGTGATGGATATTGTCATGGATGATGCGAATGTATGTAATGGATTATGGACAATGGATTTGTATGTGATGTATTATGGATGGTGGATGTGTATGTGATGGAATATGGATGTGTATGTGATATATCCTGTGCTGTGTGTTGATATATATGTCATTTCTTTGTTTGTGCTGATGGAAAGCAAAAAACAAAAAAATAGCATTTTCCCCCTCTTTGCCGAGTGCCACACTCGGCAAAGAGGGCTTTGCCGAGTGCCGTGACCATGGCACTCGGCAAAGCTGGGAAGCAGAGGCCCAATTTCCCAGCTTTGCCGAGTGCCAGAGCCATGACACTCGGCAAAGATTTTTTTTTAAAAAGAAAAAATTTGTTTACCGAGTGCAAGAGTATGGCACTCGGCAAAGAATTTTCAAAAAAAGGAAAAAATTCTTTGCCGAGTGCCGCTGAGGTGGCACTCGGCAAAGAGGCCGTCAGAGTTGACGTCGGATTTTTTTTGCCGAGTGCTGAGGTGACACTCGGCAAAGGCTTTACCGAGTGCCCAATATGTGGCACTCGACAAAGAAACCTTTGCCGACGGGTTCTTTGCCAAGTGCGGCACTCGGCAAAGCCTTTGCCGAGTGTATTTAGGGCTTTGCCGAGTGCCGCAGGCACTCGGCAAAGCGCCTGAATCCAGTAGTGTTGGGCCTTGTTTAAATCCAGAGTATAAAGTTTTTGGTTGTCAGATCGGGTGTCACATGGGGTGTTGCATGGGGTGTTCGGATACTAATAAAAAAACAAATTACAGAATCCGTGAGTAATCCGCGAGACGAATTTATTAGGCCTAATTAATCTGTCATCAGCACATATGTTACTGTAGCACCATATTGTCAAATCATAGACTAATTAGGCTTAAAAGATTCGTCTCGCAAGTTAGTCGTAAACTGTGTAATTAGTTATTTTTAGTCTATATTTAATACTTCATGCATGTGTCAAACATTCGATGGGAGAGGGAGTAAACTTTAGGAGATGGAACTAAACAATGCCTTGGTCACTAAAAACACAATCCACAATTCTTATGCAACAATTAGAGAAAATACTTCTTTTCTTCGGCTACCAGTGATGATTTCAAAATGTACATTTAGTTTCAGACAACACATGTAGGTGAAGAACAGTGTCCTCAATAGACATTCCCGTGTGCACTACTTTTGTATAGAAGTAAAAAAAGAGAGAACGTATTATGGACCAAGCCAAACTCTACAAAAGGCTCCCTGCAATGTTGAAGAGATCAGATGATAGGATCCTTGATCCAACCGCGGCTGCGAAGAGAGTAGGGATACGAGATTGGAGGTCGGGGGCGAGGAGGGCGGCGCTGTGGTGCCGTGGTTGAGCAGGGAGGCGGCGGCTGTTGCCCTAGGTGCTCACGTGAGGAACAGGGCAGGGAGGCAAGGAGATCACGTAATGGCCCTTGAGGCCAGGCAAATAACTTTTGCCTTGCTTAATTCTCCAATAATTGTTTACCAGATATATATAGCCTCTCTATAAAATCCTATTTTAAGAAATAAATATCCTATTAAAGAAAATAACAAATAAAGATAACTGGGCCTTTAGCCCATCTAATCCAGGCGCCTCATAGCCCCTGTGCACCGGCCTCCTAGCCACCTGTGAGCCGGCGCCTGACGTACTGGACGCCGGTCATAATATCTCTCCCCGCCTCTTCAAACACCTCGTCCTCGAGCTGAACGTCGGGGTAGCGGTTCTTGAAGTCCTGCAGGGGCTCCCAAGTTGATTCATCCGAAGGCAGGCCCTGCCACTGGACCAACACATGCCAAGCGCCTCGGCGAAGCTAGGCGCGTAGCACGCGGTCTGAGGCTAGCAATGCGCTCCAGCACCTGGAAGGGGCCGGCATAGCGCAGACCGAGCTTGCCGGTGGGACAGGACTCCAAGGAGCGCGTCGGTCGGTGAAGAAGATGGAGCCACACCCAGTCGCCCACTACGAACTCCAGTTCGCGGTGATGCTCGTCGTAGTGGCGCTTGGCGTACTACTACACCTGGAGAAGACGTTCGCAAACCTCCTCAAGGAACGCGTCACGATCCCGAAGTAGTGTGTCCACCGCCTCGGTCTGAGCTGTCCCGACGGTGTGTGGAAGCAGAGGCGAGGGCGGCCGACCGTAGACAACCTAGAAAGCGTGGCGCGGAGCGCTGTGTGGAACGATGTGTTGTAGCAGTACTCCGCCCATGGAAGCCAGTCCACCCAAGCACGTGGGTGGTCTCCTGCGGCACAACGAAGGTACATAGCGATCACCTTGTTGACCACCTCTGATTGCCCATCCGTTTGGGGATGGAACGCCATGCTGAGACGTAGATTGACGCCAACCATCTTGAAGAGGTCACGCCACATGTGACTAGTGAACACCGGGCCATGATCACTAACGATGGAGTTGGGGAAGCCGTGAAGACGAACAATACCGTCGAAGAAGGTGCGGGCGACGGCCAAGTACGGGTGGCTGAGGGCGATGAAGTGTGCGTACTTGGAGAAGCGATCGACAACCATGAGGATCACCGACTTCCCATGGACCTTGGGAAGGGCCTCGATGAAGTCCATGGAGATGTCCACCCACACTTGGGACAGAATGTCGAGTTGCTGGAGTAAACCAGCCGGCTACAGGGTCGGCGTCTTGTTGCGCTGGCACGTGACGCAGGCCCAATCGAAGTCCTGGACAAGCACGCGATCACCTGGGATGTAGAAGTCCTCGCGCAGGCGGAAGAGGGTCTTTTGAATGCCCTCGTGGCCGGCGGAGTGAGCCAGCACAATCACCAGATGGCGCAAGTCGTGCAGAACCGGCACAAAGATCTGCTTGCCGTGGAGGAGGAAGCCATCATGCGTAGAATAGGGCACCCCGATAGATGCGTCCAGTAGCTACTACTGAAAGCGGCCAGCCTCTGTGTCAGTCGCTGTGGTGGCGCGAATGTCATCGAGGAGCTTGAAAGGGGGACTTGTGAGGGCCTGCAATGCAGCGACGAAGGCAGCGGCTTCAGCCAGCTTGACGGCGTTGTCGGCGTCGCGGTGGGAGAGGGCATCGGCGATCGATTGGAGGCACCTGGGGCGGTACTTCACCGCGAAGTCGAACTCGAACAGCTTGCTGATCCACTGATGCTGGAGCACCATTGATAGCCGTTGGTCCAGAAGGAACTTTAGGCTGTAGTGGTCGGTGTGGACGAGGAAGCGGCGATCCCAAAGATACGGCCGCCAGTGCCGTACAACTTGAACAAGTCTGATCAGCTTGCGCTCATAGGCGGCCAGCTTGTGGTGGCGAGTGGTGAATGGCCGGCTGAAGAAGGCCAGGGGGCGACACCCTGGTGTAGAATAGCGCCGAACCTGGGGCCCGACGCATCGCAGTCAACGACGAACTGCTGGTCAAAGTCCGGCATCTGCAGCACCGGTCCTGAACGCCTCGGTAGCTTTCGATGTCCAGGCAAATGCCTCCTTGCATAGGAGACGGGTCAGTGGAGCGGCGATGGTGCCGAAATCCTAGATGAATTTTCGGTAGTAGCCGGCCAACCCTAGGAAGCCATGCACGCCCCGGGGTGAGCGGGGCTCTGGCCTAGAAGCAATGGCGTCCACCTTGTTGCCGTCCATTGCGACACCATCGATGGAGATGACATGGCCGAGGTATGCAACCGAGGGCGCCCCGAAGGTGCCATGGGTACACAGGGCGTCAAAGATGAGGCGAACATGCTGCAAGTGCTTGGACCATGACAAGCCATAGATCAAAATGTTGTCAAAGAAAATGAGCACGAACCTACGAAGGAAGGGCCGGAGGACATCGTTCATGAGCACCTGGAATGTGGTTGGCGCATTGGAGAAACCGAACGGCATGACAAGAAACTCAAAGTGCCCGTGGTGTGTATGGAACACCATTTTCTCAATGTCCTCCGGGTGCATCCAAACCTGGTGGTAGCCGGACCGCAAATCTAGCTTGGCGAAGAATATGGTGCCATGGAGCTCATCCAAGAGCTCGTCAACCACCGGGATCAGAAACTTGTCCTTTGATGTCTTGTCGTTCAACGCCCTATAGTCGATGCAGAAATGCCACAAACCATCAGCCTTCTTGACGAGTAGTACTAGCGCCAAAAATGGCGAGGTGCTGGGCCGGATGATGCCCTTCTCCTGCATGGTGGCACACTGCCTCTCGAGCTTGTCCTTCTGAAGCTGGGGGTAGCGGTATGGACATACAACCATCGGCGGTGTGCCCAACAACAAGTGTATGTGGTGGTCGTAGGGGCGCGCTGGATGGAACCTGCGAGGCTCATCGAAGATGGCCCCATACTTGTGAAGGAGATTGTCTAGAAGCAGGCACTGGTGATCGCCCATCATTGCGCGGAGAGCCGGCTCCACGATGTCATCACGTGGGGAGCCCACGCCTTTCCAAAGGATGCGCCAATCGCCCCACCGGAAGGACATGCACAGGTCCTCGAAATCCCACAGGATGGGTTCGAGGGTGCGAAGGTAGTCAACACCGAGGATGAGGTCAAAACCGCCTAAGTCAATGCCGAAACAGCTGATGGTGAAGTCCTCCTTGCCGATGCGCATGGCCACATTGCGAGCCACGCCAGTACAGGTCACATTATTGCCGTTGGCCATAGTGACCCACATGTGGCTGTCGCCTATCACCAGCCCGATGAGGCGCATGACCCTGGCGTTGATGAAGTTATGGGTCGAGCCGCTGTCGAGGAGGGCGAGAAGCTTGTGACCCTAGATGTAGACATGGAGGTGCATGGTCTCCTCAGTGCAGATGCCGGCGAGGGCGTAGAGGGAGACAACTAGGGCGACGGGCTGCTCATCCCACAGAGCCGGCTCAACAGCCACGCCCACCGCCCCGTTGTCCGTGGGGTCGTCCACCAAGAAGTTGGCGGCCTACAAAAAGAGCAGGCGCTAGCATTGATGGCCTCGCACATAGGGCTCATCACAGTTGAAGCACAGCCCTTGACGGTGGCATTCCAGCATCTCGGCTGGCCTCAATCGGCGGAAGGGACGCTGCGGGACAGGTAGTGCCTATGGTGGCTATTGCTAGGTAGGCGCTCCTACTGTTGGTGTGGCGGCCCCAGGCCCTGGGACACACGCCGGTGGCGCGAGCAGTGCCAGGGGTTGGCTCTGAGGGCGCGCAGGCCGCTGCACCGGGGCCGGTAGCATGGCCATGGCGCGACGCTCGTAAGCTCGAGCCTGGTGCAACGCCGTCTGCAAGTCCTTGGGAGCCCGAAGTTCGACGTCGATGTGGATGTGCTCTGGAAGGCCCCCCACAAACAAGTCCGCCTTCTGGCGTGGCTCCAGGTTGGGGTTGTGACAGACAAGGGCATTAAAATGCTCATGGTAATCTTCCACGGTGGTATGGAAGGGCAACCATGCAAGCTCGGAGAGGCGGTTGCAACGAACGGGTGGCCTGAAGCGTAGATGACAGAGGTCCTTGAAACGCTCCAATGAAGGTACACCCTCATCTTGCTGTAGGGCGTAGTACGACGTCTGTGCGGTGCCACGCAAATGGTAGGGCGCGAGCCAGACACGATCCGAGGCAAGCGTGCGCTGCCCTCGAAAGAATTGCTTGTAATGGGTAAGCCAATTTAGGGGATCCTCCGGCCATCATTGGAGGTGAAGTCGAGCTTGCTGAAGCGGGGGATTCCTAGCCCCGGAGATGGCGCAGCTGGGGTAGGAGCCGGCGGCGGCAGCACGGTAGTGTAGGTGGGAAACAACGGCGCTGGTGGCAGAGAAAATTTGGGCAGACGATGGTGATGGTGGAAATTTGAGCAAGTGGATGGGAACTCTGGTGGATGGGGGTGGAGCGGCGGGCAGCGTGGATGTGGGCAGCGTGGCGTGCGGGGCGGTGGTGGTGGGTATGACGGTGGTGGTGGAGACAGTGGACATCACCGATGTGCCGTACCCTGGCAGCCCGTAGGGGAAACCCTAGTGCATGGCCACTGCCGACGAAGATGCTTGATGACTCTCCACGGTGGCCAGGCGAGATTGCATGGACGCCTGCTGTGTGGAGAGCTGTGCCTGCCCAACGTTCAGGTTGGCCAGCTACTGGGCGATCTCCGCGAGGGCCTTGGTGATGGCGTCGGGTGCGGTAGGCGGCGCCCCCTGCGTCGCCGGCGGCACGACCGGATGGACCGGCGGTGTGGTAGTCTTGGCGTCCATCGCAGCGGTAGCATCGGAACTTGACATCTCTGATACCAGATTGATAGGATCCTTGATCCTACCGCGGCTGCGAAGAGCATAGGGATAGAAGATTGGAGGTCGGGGGCGAGGAGGGCGGCACTGTGGCGCCGTGGTTGAGGAGGGAGGCGGCGGCTGTTGCCCTAGGTGCTCACGTGAGGAACAGGGCAGGGAGGCAAGGAGATCACGTAATGTCCCTTGAGGCCAGGCAAATAACTTTTGCCTCGCTTAATTCTCCAATAATTATTTACAAGATATATATAGCCTCTCTACAAAATCCTATTTTAAGAAATAAATATCCCAAATAGAAAATAAAGATAACGGGGCCTTTAGCCCATCTAATCCAGGCGCCTCATAGCCCCTGTGCGCCGGCCTCCTAGCCACCTGTGCGCCGGCGCATGACATACTGGACACCGGACATAACATCAGAAGAGCGAAATCTATAACTCTACAAAAGGTTCCCTGGAATGGTGAAGAGATTATAAGAGCTGCTGAACAATTCTAGCTTAACCAAGTACCGCAATGCAAACGGCCATTACAGAGCCATAACGAAACGTGGTACACACTACTTAGAAAATCTTTGGTAATTCTAAGTCTGACCATCAAAATAGAAAATTGAACATAGAAAATGCTCTGATGAAAATATGATGTGTGCCACAGATAGAAAAGTTAGCATTACCTGTTAGTCTAATTTTATAATAGTATTTGTATACCAGCTGTGAGGTGTCCTATATAATCTCAAAAATGGATATTCAGACTGGCTTCAACATTTCATTCACTACCAGTAGTTTCCATGATGAAAATCGCGGACGAGGAGAGCCGGTTGCACGCGTTCCAGGCGACGCGGTCCCTGGCGGGCATCCAGTCGAACACCCTGCACGCGATGGTGGGGCGGTGGCACTTGAAGTACATGTTGGCGAGCGCGGCGGCAGCGAAGGGCTCGATTCCGAGCCTTCCGCGCGGCGAGATGCGCGTGGACGACCCAGCCCATGGCGAGGTCTGCGCGCGCCGCGCAGAGCTTGAGAAGCGCCGCGTTAAGGTACGTAGGACGGGGTGCGCAGCCGCGGGGGCGGAGGAGGAGGAGGACATGGCAGCGACGGCGGCGAGCGCGCCCGGCAGGTTTGGAGGGCGCCGCCGCCGCCCTGAGGCGCTCGTCGTGGTCGGCGGCAAGGCATGCGAGGGAGGAGAGTAGGAGACGGAGACGGGAGGGAAGCGGTGGCGCGCGCCGCCCACTTGCCTCGTGGTACTGGTTTTATATTTTTTATTTATTAGGCTAAACATTAAAAAAATATGTTCTCAAACTTTCTTATTTTCTGAGATAAAAAATTTTCTAAAATAAACCAGATTTTAGGATTTGTTAACAATAATTTTTTTGAAAACAAATATTTGATGTTTTTCTAGAAAAAATATGTCTATCATTTTTTATAAAGTTTTTATTGGAGCAAGAGAGTCCAATTTACTATCCTTGTGACTGATGTAGCGCCACGTAAGTTATGTAAGGCATCTTTTGAAATGTTGGGTTTGTGTGGGCATCTGCAATTTATGGATTGGGGAACAAAAATTGGACCATGAGATAGTTGAGGCCGATAATGCTGCTTATAGGTGGTCCGTCCGCCCGCTCGCTTTGTGCCTTGCCCACGCCGCCCTCGCCTGCTCGCTCAGCGCGCTGCGCGCTTCTGTTCCGGGAGGGACCCCACCCTCGGCCACCTCGCCCCCGCTCACGCCGCGCGGCCCTGCCTGCACCCCCGCCGCCCGCCCGCGCTGCGTGCCCCCTCCCGGACTCGCACCTCCCATTGCGGTGCGCGACATCCGCCTGCCCCTGCTCCTGCCCCTGCCCCTGCCGAGGTCTGTGCCCCAAACCCTTCAAGCCCAGACCAAAGAGATCAATCACCATAAAAATAGATTATAACCTCCAAAACCTTTAATGAAAATTACACATATACCGCCTTGGTAAATCAAAGGAAAAAAACAAAAAAATCAGCTCGCGGGCCTAAGCCCGTAGATCAAGTCCGGAGGCCCGCCGCTGCCAGCCCGTCATTGTCGACAGAGATCCACCGCTGCCAGTTTGCGGGCCGTCGACGGAGATCCACAGTGACAGGGTTATCAGGTCTACTTGACAATGATCTCCTATAGGATAGTGAATACTGAGCTTCGGTTCCAAGCAAAGGTAAAAAATGACTTATAGGAATCTGCAAGGTGGCTGAACTGAATCAGAAAGCCTTGAAACAGCACACCCAATAGATGTGTTACTTGGACACAACAATAATAACATCTTCCCATATGCAGCCTATTCCCACTTGTTTCATATTTCTCCAGTACGCTATTACGTTGTTTTTTCGGTTGTCTACCATCATCTTCAGTTATTTGATAGGTTGGCCTGCTATAATAAGTGTTGGTGGTAGAGCTTGGATAAAAGGATGGAGCTGCTTCTGCTGGCTATACTCAGGTGAACGAGACCAGTGTTATTATATATGTATGGACGGTGACTTTATGTTGAGAAGCTGCTCATGTTATATGTTTTTTTTCTCAACACGTCTTGCACCAAAGAGATTGCTAGTCCAATGATGCTATTGTTCACAAAGTGTACGGTATGGTTTTTCTGAATTTTGCATGTGCCTCAGTAGTCATTTCTGAACTGACCCAATCAAATGGCATCATAAATCATGGTAGCATTTATTCAAGGGGCAAGCTGGCAAATCTTGATAGTTAGGAGACCCACACATATAACAACTCATATATGTCGTGCAGAACACACTCAAATGGCTTCATTGATCATTTCTGTGTGCTAGAGTTGGTACATATATGAAGGATGACCCTACAATTGCTTATATGGTCATTGACGCAAATACAAATATATGACCAAAAATGGTATGCCTTGGTACCCCACCACCCTTGGTGTAACTGTTCAGGGAGCTACCCAAGTTCGTATCCCAGCTATGGGTTGCGAGGATGTGAGGATAGGTCGTTTAGTGAAAGTTCCTAAACCCTAAACCCTAAACCCCAAATCAGTACAAAGGAGTAACAAATAAAGAAAAGATGACTGCCAAGCTCATCTATTACAGCTCCAAAATAGGTCTGTACCAATAACCGGAAGTTATGTTGAGACGATACTGAATCTTGCGGCTTCAAGTCATAAGTCCTCTCAAAGACTCCAAAATAGGTGTCTTTAAAGGCACATCATAACCACGCCTCTGGTAGTGGCTATGATTTGTTTTTCAAGTGTACGTTTTGGGCTGATCCTACAATGAAATTAAATGGTGATTCAGGGATTTCATTTTTATTAGAAGAGTACAAGTTCCTGCAGTGTCACTTTACTTTTTATAAAGAACTATCAGCTTGGTAATTACAAACACAACACACAATCCTCATCCAATAGATGAAAATAGCTTATTTTCTTCAGTTATCAGTGCGGATCTCATCGTGTACATTTGATTAGCTTCAGACAAGGCATGAAGATGAAAAGCAGTGGTCCTCAATATACAATACCTTGTGCACTACTTTTGTATGGAAGTAAAAAGAACTTTAAAAATGTATCAATGACAAAGCCAAATGGACTGAAATCTGTAACTCTACATTAGGTACCCTGCAATGGTGAAGAGATCATATGAACTGCTGGACAGTTCACTAGCTTAACCAAGAACCATCGAGTAGCTACGCAGACTACAAAAAAACCGGTATACAATCCTCATGAAATCAACATAGCGAATGCTCTAATAAAAAAATGACGTGTGAAACAGATAGAACAGTTACCTTTAGAGAGAATTCCTTATTTGACACTGGGAAAATGAGTCGTTCCTTGCTTGGCCCTAAAATTTTCTTAGTTCCCTATTTGACACTCACTTCAACTTTCATCCCTAATTTGACACTGCCGTCAAATCCGTTAGCTAACGGTGTTAACTGGCTGTTAAAAAGACGTTTTTGCCCCTAGAAAAAAAAGCGGCAAAAGCAAATTTGAGAGGAAAAAAAACCTGCGCCTTTTTTTTGCAGCTGGGCGCATGCATCAGAGGCGGGCGCAGGTTTTTTTCCTCTCAAATTTGCTTCGCTGTTTTTTTCTAGGGGCAAAAACGTCTTTTTAGTAGCCAGTTAACACCGTTAGCTAATGGATTTGACGGTAGTGTCAAATTAGGGATGAAAGTTGAAGTGAGTGTCAAATAGGGAACGAAGAAAATTTCAGGGCCAAGAAAGGAACAACTCATTTTCCCAGTGTCAGATAAGGAATTCTCTCTTAGCTTTACCTGTTAGTCTAATCATATACTTGTACTCATATACTAATCTCAAAAAATGGATATTCAGACTGCCTTCAACATTTCACTACCAGTAGTCTCTACATGAACATTTACCATCCTTGAAGTGTTTTTTTTTATGAAACAGGAGGGGTTGCCCCCCTACTGGCTTTATTGAAAATTTTAAATAAAATGAGCATCCAGCAGGTACAAAATCTTCAAGAAACAAAGGAGACAAAGAAAATAAGCAAAATTACACATAGGCTTCTAGCTATTGACTAATACTAGGATGATAGCTGCTTTCGCTCAAAGAATAACTTGAGCGAATTTCTTCTTGAAAATAGCTCGGCACCGCTGCATAGAAGGTTGGATATCTCTGAAGATTAAATCATTTCCCGTCTTGTCACTAGAGATATTAACTTGGTTGCATTATGCCAGTCGTTACAAATTCAAAGGTTCTTCTTTATCTGAATTGTCGTGCCAGGGCTGTTCGAATGAGCTCATATGCAATGGCAAGCTTCTCACTGTGGGTGCCAAAAATGAAAACACGCATGCTGTGTCGGGTCTTGGGGACTTTAACAAGGTTCCACTGTAGAGATTAGAGAAGGTAACTAAGCCATCCTTATACGCAAATCACTTAGTTACTCCACTAGTGAAACTAGCAAAGTTGATAAATGGGAGATTTTCTACGGCGAAGTTTTACATGTGCTATATAGAGCATAGAAGAACTTAGGGTAAAACTTGCCCACCTGGATTCAAGTTAATTTTTTAAATCATAATACACGTTTTGAAAAGGCAAATCTAACATCCAGGGCTTAGAGAGTTGGCCCAAACCCTGAGGGGCTATATGGGCAATGGTGGAGGGAAGGCGGGCGAAACACCCATAGGGTTGCAATTATTACACGAATCAGATTATTTAATTGAATTACTCTTCTTTTTTTATTGCAAAATATAAATGCATATGAATAATAGAATGCTACAGGTATTGTTATCTTCACTAATTAAAGCAGACCTTATATGTGTATACAATTCTTAATGTTTTTGTTGTTGAGAAGGACCCCTCCCATGTTAAATTAATTCTTGTCTACTTGGCTACAGGGTTAGACTTCGAGTGACCCATCCCCTTCGCTTGTTGTTACAATTCTTAATGTTTTTTGTTGTTGTTGAGAATGGCCCCTCCCATGTTAAATTCCTGTCTCCTTCCTTGGCTACCGGGTTAGACTTCGGCTGACCTGTCCCCTTCTCTTGTTGTTCATCACTGCGCTCAATGTTTTCGTTGAAGGAAAAACGAGGCTTCGCGGGGACAATGGTGTCCAGAGCTTAGGGGAGTAACCAAACAATGAAGCTGAACCACATGGCCTGTGGCTCGTGGAGGCTAATTCACTACGGGAGAATGCAGATTTGCCGAGTGCCGCCAGCTTTGCCGAGTGCCAAAAATCGGGCACTCGGCGAAGCCACTCTTTGCCGAGTGCCGGACCGGGTGGCACTCCGCAAAGTCTAGCACTCGGTAAAGAGTGGCTTTGCCGAGTGCCACAGAGTGCTCGGCACTCAGCAAAGGGCGGCACTCGGCAAAAGCCCTCTTTGCCGAGTGCAACACTCGGCAAAGAGTGGCACTCGGTAAAAAAATGGCACTTGACGGCCAAGCCCGGCCACGCCGCCAAATTTTTTAAAAAAAATCTTTGCCGAGTGCCGGCCCTGACACTCGGTAAAGAGGGCCTTTGCCGAGTGCCAAGGCCCTGCACTCGGTAAATATCCCTTCTTTGCCGAGTGCCACTTCCTGGCACTCGGCAAAGGACCTCTTTGCCGAATGCCAGGGCCGGCACTCGGGAAAATATTTTTTTTTGTTTTTTTTGACCCATTTTTTTTGTGGGGCATTCCCACATTATTTAAAACTTCATGTTCAAATTTGGAACAATTTTGACTGTTTTTGCTATATTTTGTTAGTTTTTTTTTGTTTCGTTGAATTTTATGGAATATTTCAAATTTGAACTGCAGGTGCATGGAATAATCAAATTTGGTCATTCAAAAAATGATATTCATGATATTTGGTGTATGTTGAGGCCGTATCCAGGAACTCACATGAAATTTTGAGCATCTTGTTGACGTAACATGACGAGGTACCTACGGGAAAAGTGTATTTAAATTATATAAAATCCGAACGAAGTTCAAAAATGACGAAACTTGTCGGGACGTCGTGTTATCGAATGTAGAGTCTATGGTAAAAAATTTAGAAGGTTTCGAGCAAGTTGCGACGTCGAATGCCTAAACCCTAGACATCTCCACATGTGATTGTCTGGGCCGCCACCGGTTCTGGGCCGCCCCTGCTACTCGGCGCCCCGCAGCGGCGCGCCCGGCCGCGCCCCGCCTACCCGGCGCCAGCCCAAGGCAACGGCCCCGGCGAGCCCGCCGCGACCCTGGAGAAAGGAGGAAGAAGGTAGCAGGAAGAGGAAGGCGGAAGAAGGAGGAAGAAAAAGGAAGAAGAAGGAAGAAGAAGAAGGAAGAAAAAGGAGGAGGAAGGAGAAGAAGAAGGAAGAAGAAGAAGGAAGAAAAAGGAGGAGGAAGGAGAAGAAAAAGGAAGAAGAAGGAGGAGGAAGAAGGAGGAGGAGAAGGGGAGGAAGACGAGGTGGAGGGGACGAACGTTCGTCCACGTCGTCCACGCCGTTCGTCCACGTCGTCCACGCCGTCATCCCCGCCCTCGCCGGAGGAGAAGGTAAAGCCGTAGGGTTGTCGGCCATCGCGCCGTTTATGTCGTTGACGGCCTTCGTGCCGGGTTTGTGGTTGTGTTGGCCATCGTGCCCCAAATGTGGACGTCGGCCATCGTGCCGACGATTTTTCTTGCAGGTTTTGGAAACCTCCCCGTGGGAGGTTCTACCGAAATTTTCAACTTTTCTTTAAACTCCTTACATTTTTATCTTGTCACTCACGTGCAATATCTTCTTTTTTGTGCAGCGGACATCGGGGGCGGCGTCGAACCAGGTCGGAGGGTCGCCGGCATCGCAAGTCGGGCCATCCGCACCCGGACCGTCGCCGGGATCGCACGCTGGGGCGCAGTCGCCGTCAACCGCTTGCGGAGTAGTTTCTATGTATCGAACTTGTGAACTTGTGGACTATGAACTTGTGGTTTGTAATAAATTGTGGATTTTGGACAAATTTGGTCGTTTGTAATATATAAATGTGGTTTGTAATTTATTGCTGTTGAATTGTGGTTTCTATTATATATATATGCATTGTTGTTTAAATGGAAAAGCAAAAAACACGGCTTTCCGAGTGCAATGACCATTGCACTCGGCAAAGAAAATTTAAAAATAAAATAAAAAACACGCTTTCTGAGTGCAATGGTCATTGCACTCGGCAAAGAAAAATTTTAAAAATAAAATAAAAAACACCCTTTGCCGAGTGCTGGTGCTGTGGCACTCGGCAAAGAGGTTTTAAAAAAATAGATTTCTTTGCCGAGTGTCGGAGCTGTGGCACTCGGCAAAGAGTTTAAAAAAAAATTAGACGGCGTCGGCCGTCGGCCGATGGCGTCAAATCTTTGCCGAGTGCCCGCACGGCACTCGGCAAAGCCTTTGTCGAGTGCCCGAAATTTAGCACTCGGCAAAGCAGCCTTTACCGGAAGGGGATTCGACAGAGGCTCTTTGCTGAGTGTTGCACTCGGCAAAGGCTTTGCCGAGTGCAAAGCTGCCTTTGCCGAGTGCAATAGGCACTCGGCAAAGAGCCCGCCTCCAGTAGTGATTGTATAGTACCCTATTCCAGATACATCACTACCAGAAACAGTGAGTTTGCCGTGTGCCACAAGCACTCGGCAAAGACCAAAAAACACTCGGCAAAAAAATTATCGAGTGTAACACTCAGCAAACAGCACACGACATCTACAATGTCGGAAAACGCCTCTTTGCCGAGTGTTTTCTATCGGACACTCAACAAACACTTTGCCGAGAGCTGAAACCGATGCTCGGCAAAAAAATGTAACGCGACGGAGCAGAGACGGTCACGGCGCCTTTGCCAAGTGTCAACTCCCAGACACTCGGCAAGCCTACATCTTTTGCCGAGTGCCAAATCTCAGACACTCGGCAAACTTTCCTCATTTTGCCGTGTGTCAAATTCTAGGCACTCGGCAAAGATTCCTTCTTTGCTGAGTGTCAACTCCCAGACACTTGGCAAAGATTCCTCCTTTTGCCGTGTGTCAAACTCCCTGGCACTCGACAAAGTTTCCTTCTTTGTCGAGTGTCACAGCGTAGACACTCGGCAAAGGCTGGCCTAGATCATACTAATGTTGGCTTCTTTGCCGAGTGTCACAGCGCAGACACTCGACAAAGAAGCCATTTTAGTCCTAGAAAGCACAGATTTTTGCCACGTGTCCCTCTTTGCAGAGTGTATTTTCATGGCACTCGGCAAATAGGGCTTTTGCCGAGTGTAACACTCGGCAAAGCTGCCACAAATAATCAGTTTATTTGTTTCGGTCACAGCCACGTGCCACATTCAAATAAACATCACATCCATCACAGATAGTTCACAATAGGCATCACAGGCAGTTTATATAGATATATCGACAACACATTAATACAAATAAACTTTAGAATCACTAGTAAGTTCATTCACAACCACAAATAATCACAGGTAATCCACAAATGCAAATGCAAATAAAATCACAAGTCTACTTAGGCCACGAGTTCCACTGTGACCACGCTGGGTCATAAGGCTCATTCGATGCCGCCGATTGATGCTGCACAAAGGAGAAGAGATTGCATGTATGAGTAAAGATTGCACAAAGGAGAAGAGATTGCTGCACAACTAGTTGGTAACAAACATACAGCATTAGTCATTAAGTTTCTAGTGTCTGGGCATCTTTGTAAGATTGATTCTACATAAACTAAAAGCGGTGATTATAAGGTTGTAAAGCAACTCACAATGCCTAAAATAGTGTTTGGAGCAGGTTGAGGAGGAGGGATTGGCATCGGTGGCGGAGGTTGACCGATTGCAGCATAAACACCCCTCATATATTCAAACATCTGCGGCTCCATCCTCTACTGCTCTGCCTCCATCTTCGCCTCTAGCTCCTCCCAGCGTCTCGTTTCTTGTTCTAGCTGAGCCTACAATATTTCATCCCAATGTTACAATGCAATGCAAAAGTATGTAAAAATGAATGAACGATGAATAAAACAGAAATAACCTAGAGTGCGTTCATCTAGAACCGTGTAGAGTCCGGCCGTGGGCGTATCGTCGGACTGGAACCCGTGTTCCGTGCTTGAATCTAGGAGAGAGTGGGAGTACTGTCCATGTCGATTGTGCCATCGCCAATCCAGAACCGACCATGCTTCTTGCCTCCTCCTGCCCTCATGACCACTTCTCCATCAAGGTCATGGGCGCTCGCATCGTACTCTGGGCCATGGACCACCCTTGCCATCGATGTGTATCCATCGAGGCGGCTATGGATGGACTCGTTGTTGTATACCGAAGGTGGGTCCTCCGGGTTGTAAGCGATGTCGGACGTCGCCTTCCCCTTGTGGGCCAAAGCATATGCCATGAACTGGGAGCAAGGCTCGCCACCATGTGCCGCCGACTGCAAAAAAAAGCAATATGATTAGAAATTATGTAGAGTTGAGCGTTAGAATAAAGAAATAAATTCGCGTACCCATCTAACCAAGTATTCTGAGAGGTTGATGTTGCCTTGATGGTGTGGTGCACCCGGCATCAGCAAACGCTGCTCCCGGCAAGCGTTGTGATTCTCCTCCCACGCGGGGTCGCACCACCTGTCCACCATCCAGGCCTAGCACTGCAGATCGCAGGCGCACCACCACAAATCTCTTGATTTTCAGACTTAGTTTGCTTTTTTTAGAATTTAAAAATCATTCGGCCACACATTTGTGGTCATGTTTTCTGAACAAGATGTTCGAAATTTCTTTTCATGTCCTGAATATCATTTTTCTACTTATTTTATTATATCATTTGAATCACTTGTAGTTCAAATTTGCTTATACAAAAAAATCCTTAAAATACAATAAATTAATTAAATATATCAAATGGATCCAGAAATATACCAAATCTTAACATGGAGTACCACATGTTGTATGTGGACAGTACAAAAAGTTTCAAGGCCAGAAGTGAAAAAAAACTTATTATTTTATGCAGTTGTAGCTCAAATTCAATGTATATCAATTAAAATTCTATAATTGCACTTAATAAATTAAAATTATCAAACGGATCCAAAAATTTACCAAAATTACACATGAGTCAATCTATGTTCTCTATTGCCTATACAAAAAGCTTTGAAGTCAAACCCCAATTCGACCGTCACTTTGACTCCAAATCTTACCGAATCCTTTTCAACGTTACGATTCTTCTTCTGAGATACTTCGGTTTGTAAACATCGTACGTGACAGATTGTCCGAAACCTTCTCAATTTTTTACCATGGCCTCCACGTATGATGTCACGAGATCTTGATAAATCTCATGATTTTCAAACTTCGTTTGTTTTTTAAGAATTTAAAAACCATTTGGCCACACATTCATGGTCGGGTTTCGTGAACAAGATGTTCAAAATTATGTTTCATTTCCCGGATAAGGCCTCACACATGACTCAATAACATGAATATCATTTTCCTACTCATTTTATTATATTATTTGAATCACTTGAAGTTCAAATTTGACTTATATCAAAAAATTCCTTTAAAGACAATAAATTAATTAAATATAGCAAACATATCCAGAAATATACCAAATCTTAACATGGAGTACCACATGTTGTTTGTGGAGCATAGAAAAAGTTTCAAAGTCAGGGGAGGAAAAAAACTTTTTAATTTGCCGAGTTTCAAAATAAAACACTCGGCAAACGAACCTATTTGCCGAGTGCCAGATAAATACACTTGGCCGAGTGTCACTAACCGACACTCGGCAAAGTTCTAACGGCTGGCACCCTGGTTGACGGCCGTCACACGTGGCGGTCTTTTGCCGAGTGTCTATTCTTTGCTGAGTGTCTTGTTTTTGTTTGCCGATTGTTTTATTTCCTGCACTCGGCAAAAAAGTTTTTTACCCAGTGTATTTATTTTGCCGAGTTTTTACCTGTAGGCACTCGGTAATGATATTGTTTGTCGAGTGTCCGAAGGAATGCACTCGGCAAACCACCAGGCACTCGGCATATATACTGTTTCCGGTAGTGCATAATTGCGAGGCCAAGGCTCCCTGCAGGCGGCAGAAACGATCTGGCACCCATATTCGTTAAACATCCTAATTAGCGTTCCTTCCTGAGTCTCCTACTCCTATTGTTCTCGATAACATGATTTATCTCTTTCTCATGCACTTTGTTGGTAAATAGCAACACTAAAATATTGAGAAAACCCATGCGAGAACAAATGTTTTTCCCTATCTCAGTGATCTTTGTTTGTTTCCCAAGAACATGCTGAGCATGACTTTTTAGTAAGAAGAGGAAAGAGCTAGTTTTATAGTGACCGGAATGGAAGTGTGCAGTACAAATCAAAAGGACTGTAAAGGAGGCACGGAGGAGAGAGAGAGAGCGAGAAAATAAAGGAAGTTTCAAGCCTACTCCACTAGCACTCTAGCAGTGTGATAAAATTAACCCACTACTATCATGCAAGAACCAGCTCGACTTCCAAACATGACCAAGCATCAAGATCTAGCAACTCATAAAGAATTAAGGGAAAATTGGTTTCATAACATCGAAAGATCACAAGATCCGGAAAATACCATCGAAAGAACTTTGTTACATAAAATACCACTAAAAGATGGAATCGTTATCTGAAAGTAGCATTCCGTCATATTTGAAGGTAACAGCGTAAGCACCGTCGATTCCTATCCATCTAAAGGCAAAAAAAAAAAAAAAAAAACTCCCAGCTACCCGAGCCGGACATGGACAGAGTTCACACGCGAGCGCCTCCTCCTCAGCTTAGCTCACACGTGCGCCGCCGCCGCTGCCCCGGGCGAGCTCCCCTGGCCCGTGCGCTGCCGCCTCCGATCCCTGGCCGAGTTTGCGCGTGCACCACCGCCGCCTCCCGGCTGGTCGAGTTTGCGCGCGTGCCACAGCCGCCTCTGCAGAGCTCTCGCACGCCTGCCGCAGGAAGTTGTAGAGCTGGTCCTAGAGGAAGAACGCTAAGAAGCACGCCGCCGGCCTGACCATGTGCGCAGCTAAATAATCGTGTCTGCTCGTGGCCTCGTGGGTCTGATCAGCTAGCTACCTTCCATAGTAACATGCAAGCAAGAAAAGAGCGAGCAAGATGCCTAGATGCATGCGTACTACTGAGAAGGACGAGATCCTTCCCGTCGAGCGTCGAGTCCGTTGGCGCAGAATTTGGGGCGGGGCACGGACTGCTGCGGCGTCGGCTTGCCACCCCGGGTACGGCCAGGAGGACGTCGCAGGGTCCGTGGCCTTGATGCTGGGAGCGCGAAGAGGCACGGGTGCCCGCCGATGAGGGCTGCAGCGTGTCCATAGCAAGGCACGACAGCTCTACCGCCCAAGCTACAAGACATTGAAGAGGCTCGCCACCGCCCAGCTCAGCCGGATCCCTTGCCAGAGGCTGTGCTGATCTGTCAGAACTCCATTCTACAGTGATCCACCTACGCCGGAGCTGAGGAAGACGAAGGGGATGGGATTTCCACCGGTGCTCACGTGGCAAGAAAGGAGGAGCAATGGTGGACTCACGTCGTTAGGTCAAACCGTGACGGAATGGTAGTTTCGGGTAACTGATCATTCTTTCGGTGGTATTTCACGTGGCCGTGATATTTGAGTGGTATTTTCCGAATCTCATGATCTTTGGATGCTATGAAACCAATTTTCCCAAGAATTAATTGTAATAGTGGATTATCGAAGCCATAACTAGTGCCCACACCGACCTCTCTCTATATATAGTAGTTATGATGATGTGTCCTTAAGACGGCATTTCTTGGAAGGACATGACGCTCTGAGATCTGATGTCGTCGGCCATGCGATGTAGGTAACCAAACCGTCTAAGGTTTACATGAGAAGAATATAAGATCCGGGTCGTCCCAACAGAATGTCTCTAGTCTTTGCAATAGTTTAAATATAGCTACAAGCTAAGGATGCGCTATATAGAGCATAGAAGAAGTGAGAACTTGTTGCGAATTCAGTGTCAGTTAGCTGGTTTTCTTATGATAGAACTTGTCCACCGGAATCAAGTCAATTGATATCATAATACGCTTCATGATAGAATTTAGTCACCGACAACTTAGCTTTAATTGTTTATTTCTTAATTTATTAGAAAATATTTAAACTTATTATTCTCTCTCTAGTATGCGAAAGGAACAACGTTTCAAAAAGGCAAATCTAACATCCGTGGCTTAGTCTCATTAGAGCAAGTACAATAATTAGCTTATAGCCAAACAAATACTGATATGGAGAAGAGAAGAGATGAGAGAGAGAGAGAGAGGAGAGCTTGGCTCTCATGTAAGGCCTTGTTTAGATTGAAGATTTTTTCAACCCGATGAATAGTAGCACTTTCGTCTTATTTGGTAAATATTGTCCAATCGTGGACCAACTAAGCTCAAAAGATTCATCTCGTGATTTCCAACTAAACTGTGCAATTAGTTATTTTTTTTACCTACATTTAATGCTCCATGCATGCATCCAAAAATTGATGTGATGGAGAGAGAGTGAAAAAACTTGGAATTTTGGAGTGATCTAAACAAGGCCTAAGTAACAAGTTAGACACGGAAGCATATGCAGTGGTGGGCCCATATATTAAGTGGATGTGAGGAGGATTAGGAAAGAAGGTGAGACATAGGTAAAAACAACAATAAAAATTTCTTATAGACAAATAAGAGATCACTATTGTATAGCTTGCCTCCCATAACTTGGCTAATAGCCAAACACTTGGCTCTTTTATTGGTCTTGCTCTTAGAGTTGGCCCAATCCCCGAGGGACTATGGTCTGGTTGAGGGAAGGGGGGACACCACGAAGGTCGTAGTTTTTCCTTAATATATATCACCTCTAATTATCATCACAAAGCAGAGTATTTAGTGAATTGGTCTTCCTTTTTTAGTGCAAAGCATATATGTTCAAATAATAGAATGCTACAAGTATTATTATCTTTACTAAAGTAGAGCTTATATGTGCATATACAATTTTTAATGTTTTTGTTGTTGACAATGGCCCCTGTCATGTTAAATTCCTGCTGTCTCCTTCTGTCGCTATATGGGGTTAGACTTCGGTTGACCCATCCCCTTCTCGGATGCTGTTCATCGATCGCAGCGCTCAATGTTTCGTTCGAAGGAAAAATGAGGCTTCGCGGGGACAATGATGTCTGGAGCTTGGTGGGGAGACTGATGACCCTAGCTGAACCACAAGGTTCTCGTGTCTCGTGGAGGTCAATTGTCTACCTCCCTGTTTCAGACATACACTACCGGACAGAGCATCTTTGCTGAGGGCCCAGGGCACTCGGCAAAGGCCTAAAAGTCCTCGGCAAAGGCTTTGCCGAGCGCCGCCCTCGGCAAAGAGCCATCGGAAAAAAATTTAACGGCAAAGAGGCTCTTTGTCGAGGGCCAGTTGTAGGGCACTCGGCAAAGCATTTTCCGAGGGCCAACGGCGGCGCTCGGCAAAGAAAAGCAGCTGTCAACGGCGCTGCTCCGTTGACGGCGTCTTTGCTGAGTGCCGACAGTCTGGGCACTCGGCAAAGACATTTTTTATTTTTTTTCAAAAACTCTTTGCCGAGTGCCACGGCGGCAAGGCACTCGGCAAAGACATTTTTTTTAAAAAAAACTCTTTGCCGAGTGCCTCCCCAGCTTGGCACTCGGCAAAGATTTTTTTTTTTAAAAAAAATCTTTGCCGAGTGCAATGTCCTGGCACTCGGCAAAGTTTCCCAGCTTTGCCGAGTGTCATGACCATTGCACTCAGCAAATCAACCAAAACTGCAATTTTTTTTTGTTTTTTGCATTCCACTGACACAAACAGTTCAAATATATATCACATGTCACATATATATCACAAACATCACAATAATCACATATATATCACAACGAAACCATTTTCACACATTATATCACAACCACAACTCAAATAACAACATATCGCAACCACAAGTCAAATATCACAACCACAAGTCATAAATTCACAAACACAGTCCATCAAGTCAAAGCACAAGTCACAACCACAAGTGAAGCTCAAGTCCAAGCACATGACGAAGCACAACTCCTCAAAAAAGCGGCCTATGACACGATGGTTCATTCGGTGACGCATTAGCGGGGTTATTCGAACCCGCCGATGAAAGCTGCAAAAAGGATAAAAGGTTGCATGTGTGAGATTCATCTAGTAAGTTTCTATGTGAAGCATTGGTGTATGTCATAGCTAGTGCAAGTGCAAGCATGTAGTAAGTTTCTATGTCAAGCATCTAGTAAGTTTCTATGTCAAGCATCTAGTAAGTTTGTATGTCAACCATGGTTGTATGTCAAGGAAGCATCTAGTAAGAGTGAATTTTCATACTTACAGGAGTGGCTGTAGGAGTAGGCGGTGGAGGTGCTGCCAATGGCAAAGGTACACTCCCTTGCTGGACACTCCGCATGAAGGCCTCCATTTCTTGCATCCTCCTCTCCTGGGCTGCGAACGCTTCCCTCTGGGCCTGCAGTTGCGCGCTCTGAGCCTCGACCACGAGCTTCTAGGCCTGCAGCTCGGCCTGCAATACAAACTTCAATGTTTCAGTAATGCAAATGTAACTTAGGTGTGCAAAGATGAACGTACGACGAGTAAAACAGGACATACCTCGAGAGCGTCGACACGCTGCAGTGATGGACTAGGTCGTGGGCGTATGGGCTGGCTAGAGCTCGTGCTCCGTGCTCGGAGCACGTCGAGAGAGGGAACAGTGGTGGAGTCGATGGCGCCGTCTGCAATCCACAGTCGCCCATGCTTCTTGCCTCCTCCTAGCCTCATGATGGTCTTTGCATCAATGGGCTCAGTGCGCACATCATAATCTTCCCCATGGACCTCCCTCACCTTTGAGGTGTACTCTTGGACCTTAGTGTGCACGGTCGGGTCGGAGTACACCTCGCGCGGGGCAGACGGGTCGAAGGAGACAGAGGAAGACGCCCTGCCCATGTGGGACATAGCCCACGCAGAGAACTCCGAGACCTCCACGCCCGGGTGTGCAGCCTCCTACGAGTAAGACGGCAAGATGGTGAGAAATAAGGCAGAACTCAGCGTCAAATAAGATAAAAGAAATCACTTACATATGCTTGTTTGTAGGCCGGGAGGCTGCGGCTACCTTGATGGTGAGTAGCACCTCGCCTCAGTAGACACTGGTCCCACTGCCTCGCGTGGTTCTCAGCAAAGTCGTTGGACAACCACCTGTCCACGATCATCTCCCAGCACAAGGAGTGGGATCGGCACCACCAGGGAACCACCTACAAGTCATCGATTATTTGACATAGAAAAAGATAAAATTAAACCGACTTAATCTCAAAACGAATCATTATTAATGTTTTTCGTCTACCCCAAGGTACTGGGCCCGGGACAGCTCCACCTGTCTTGCATCAGGCTTGCTGATGGACTGCTTCAACACCACGGCGTAGTAGTCTCTGTGGGCCTGCATGCGCGCCTCGTGGTGCATGTCGGTGACGTACTTCCTACAGGCGGTGGCAGCCGCCTGATCCGCCCGGGCCTCAAGTCCTTCTTCCGGCTTGAAATACATCTGCATACAAAACCGATGTATCCATTCATTATTTCAATAAAAGACTTGCCCAATGAAAATATTGTGCGAGAGAGACTTACCCAAAACTCCACCAGTACCCGCTCCTACTTGTTGCGGTACATGTCGTCAGGGTCCAACTAGTACCTGTCCCACGTGTAGGCCGGCTCCCGCACGTCCTCGGACACGTTCACAAGGCCGGGGTACCATTTCCTGCACAAAACACCAAGGATGCTCGCGGGGGAGCGTGCAGAAGTACCCGACAAAACCAACCAGGCCCTGCACAAGTGATTAAGAAAATTTATCAGTTCCTCTTTTGATTTCCAACATTACCATATGAAGTAGTTGTGATAACATCTATAGTTACTTACCTCTTCGCCATAGGGCGAATCAGTGCCCAGTTGTGAGGAAGCAGAGCCTGAGGGAGGCTCGCGGGACCTCGCTGGTAGACAGTCGGGGTAGCAGAACTGTCGCCCTCGGCGGCCTCGTCCTCGGCTACCTCATCCTGGGTCTGTCGGACGTCCTCGTCCTCGACCTCGTCCTCGGGCGTGGCCGTCATGTGCTCCACCTCCATCACCTCGTCTGAAGGTGGCGGGGAAGGAGTCCGCTGCCTCCTGCTGACCCTAGTCCTCCTCCTCTGACCTCCTGTGGACGCTACCCCTAACCCCGACCCCTCGTCTGAAACGGGAGGGCGTGGTCTCCCGTAAAGGGAGGCCGTGGTGGATCCACCGGTGGTAGCCAGCCGTATAACCATTGTACACAAGATGTTTACCCATGGTCACCTTGTCTACCCTTCTGTTGTTGTCACATTTGCTATAGGGACACCAAAGTTTAGAATGTCCTTTAGCTACACCCGAGCTCCATGCATGTTCCAAGAAAGCATCTGTCCCATTCACCCACTCAATGTCAAAGTCACTCCTGCTTCTCCGGCCCATGTACATCCACTGACGGTCTTCCATCCTTCCATATATACAGAACATAGTAATGTAACCATCAATTGCATCTACGCGGTGCTCCTACTCTCTAATAGGTGAGGATAGGTCCTAATCCCACCCGCGGATGTGTAGATGAGGTTAGTTTCCATGCTCCGCTCCCTATCTAAGACAGAATTTCGACAGCACCTCCCCGCTGTTCTCCCAATGCACGTCCTGCAAGGGAGAGTGTGTATCCGGAGAACAACAGGGGTGATGCCAAAACACCATCTCGGACCGGAGCGAACCATGGAAACTAACTTATCTACACATCCGCGGGCTGTCCAAAAAACGTGGACAATCCGAAACAGATACGGTCGCAGATATACAAAGATCTATATACCTCCAACCGTATGTCTTTCGGACGGGAGACACCTAACTAGGTTACGCGACCAAAGACCACATACGGATAGAGGGGTTATACCTAGGGTGCCGGTGAGGTCAGGGTAGCGGGGCAATGGAGAGTCTGTGCAGTGGCGAGTCGACGCGGTGCAGGAAGACCCGCATCACCGACGAAGATGATCGGGGTCACCGAGTCCCTCCCACAGGTCCTCCTGCAAAAAAGGGCAAAAATGGTTAGTGTCGACTCAAAATTTCGGCAGCACCTCCCCTGCATGGGGAGGTTCCCAAAACCTGCAAAAAACATGGCACAAAGGCCAACAACCACATATATACCAAACATGGGCACGAAGGCCAACAACCACCAATATATCAAGAGGAGCCATGTATTTTAGTTCTCTTTCCATTCAAATGAAAGTATTGAAGTAGTACAACAACAATTACTACTAACCCTACAACTACTACTAACAACTACTTAACTACTAACAGTACTAATACTAAGAACTACTTAACTATTAACAACTACTACTACTAACCACTACTACTTACTAACTACTACTATTTACTAACTACTACTACTACTAACCCTACAACTAACACTACTAACTAATACTACTAATCACTACTACTTACTAACTACTACTATTTACTAACTACTACTACTACTAACCCTACAACTAACACTACTAACTACTACTACTAACACTACAACTAACTACTACTAACTACTAACTACTACTACTACTAACCCTACAAGGGTAGGGCTTACCTTGGCGGCAAGAACGACAAGAGCGAGGGCCGACGACGACGGCGGGGATGACCGCAGCAGCGCAAGGATCAACGGGCGGTCAGAACGAAGCAAGGATCGACGAGCGGTCGGGTCGGCACCTTCCTCTTCTTCCTCCTCCCCTTTCTCTTTCTTCCTCTTCCTCCTCCCCCTTCTCTTTCTTCCTCCTCCCCCTTCTCTTTCTTCCTCTTGCTCCTCTCCTTCTCCCTCTGCTGGCCAGCCGCAGGGGCGCGGGGCCGATGGGGCGCGGGCGCGGGAATGCCGGGGCGCGGGCGCGGGGCCGCTGGGCCGCCGGGGCCGGGCGAAAGCGCCGGCTGGGCGCCGGCGAGCTCGGGGCGCGGGCACAGGGCCACCGGGGCGGGGGCGCGGGGCCGCCGGGGCTTGACGGGGGCGCTGGGGCGGGCCCGGCAGGAGCTCGCCGGCCGGAGGGGGACGACGGCGGGGGCAGCGCGGGCGGCCGGGTGCGACGGCGGCGTGGCAGGGACGCGGGGGTGCGGGGGCGCGGGTGGGAGAGAGGAGGGGGTCGGTTGGGCCGGCCCGTTGTGGGCCTTTAGGTTAGAAGCTTTGCCGAGTGCCGGGCCCAGCGGCACTCGGCAAAGTTTTTTACAATTTTTTTTAAAAATCCTTTGCCGAGCGCCCTGTGACCTGGCGCTCGGCAAAGACAGTCTTTGCCGAGTGTCAAGGCTGGCACTCGGCAAATTAAAATTTTTTTTTTGTTTTTTTTGTCCCCATTTTTTCCTGGGCCTTGCTACAGTAATTGAAACTCCATTTCAAAATTTGGGACAATTTTGAGTTTTTTTACTATATTTCCTTAATTATTTTTGTTTTGTTGAATTTTTTCGACTATTTCAAATTTGAACTGCATGTACATGAAATAATGGAATTTGGTCATTCAAAAACTGCATGTACATCATGAATACCATTTTTTTGAATGACCAAATTCCATTATTTCATGTACATGCAGTTCAAATTTGAAATAGTCGAAAAAATTCAACGAAACAAAAATAATTAAGGAAATATAGTAAAAAAACTCAAAATTATCCCAAATTTTGAAATGGAGTTTCAATTACTGTAGCAAGGCTCAGGAAAAAATGGGGAGAAAAAAAAACAATTTTTTTTTTAATTTGCCGAGTGCCAACCTTGACACTCGGCAAATACTGTCTTTGCTGAGCGCCAGGTCACAGGGCGCTCGGCAAATGATTTTTTTAAAAAAAATTGCAAAAACGGTTAAAAAGTCTTTGCCGAGGGCCTAACGGTGATGCCTTCGGCAAAGATTGACGGTAGAAGACGGACATCGTGTCAGGCGGTGTTGCCGAGGGCCGGCCCTTTGCCGAGGGTTTAGCCCTCGGCAAATAATTATTGTTGCCGTGTGCTTGTCTTCTTTGCCGAGGGCTGTTCTTTGCCGAGGGTCAGGCCCTCAGCAAAGACTCTTTGCCGAGTGCCCGATTATTTGCCCTCGGCAAAGGGACAGGCCCTCGGCAAAGATGCTCTGTCCGGTAGTGATAGTTGCGAGGCCATGCAGGTGGCAAAAATGACTAGGCACCAGTGTCTTTTAAGCATCCTAGCGGTTCCTTCCCGAAGTCTCCTACTCCTATTATTCTCGATCGCATGATTTATTTCTTTCTTATGCACTTTGTTCGTAAATAGAAAAATTAAAATATTTAGAAACTTTGTGAAAACAATGGTTTTTCCCTATCTCACTGATCTTTGTTGTTTCCCGAGAATATGCTGATCATGATTTTTTAGTAAGAAGAGGAAAGAGTCTTATATATGGTGACCTGAATGGAAAGTGCGTACAGAAGGTCTAAAGGAGGCACAGAGCAGTGAGGGGAAATAAAGAAAGTGTTTATGGCATTTATCAAGCGGCAGCTAAGGATGTTTCAGGCCCGCCTGCCACTCTACTAGCAATGTGATGATAAACCCTACCACACAACGACCAAACCTGCAGCTCGACTCCAAACATGACCAAGCATCTAGCACCTCATGAAGACATTCAAATAATAGATTGTGGAAGCTGTATTAACCAGTGCCCACACTAACCTTCATAGTTATGTAGATTAATGCTTAAGATGATGCATCTTAGAAGGACATGATGCTCCGAGATCTGATGTCGGCCATGCAATGTAACCAAATCGTATAAGCCTTACACTAGAATATTATAAGATCATGGTTATCCCAACAAAATGCCTCTAGTCTTTACATTATTTTACATATAGCTCGAAGCTAAGGATGTCATGGACCCGCTTCCCATAGCAAAGTCTACTCCACTAGCAACAAAGTAAACTACACTACTGTCATGCAATAACCAAGACAGCAACACTCCAAAGATGACCAAACATCTAGCTACACAAACAGAAATAGGAGACTATCAAAGCCATATATAAATAGTGCATATGACGCTATTAGATATTCACTGAGAGACCCTAAGCCGTGCCATCCAACATGTCTGTATGCCCCTGCCATCCGCACTAGCTCACGTGGCAGTCACCACCATGGACGCCGCCTACATGCCGAGACCAATCCTGCACGAATGGTATATATGTCATGACTGATATGGTATAGTTGAGCCCTTAGCAATCGAATTAGCGAATGGCTTGTAACAATATTTATAGCCAAAAAAATCTATTCAAATATGTCATGACTCTATAATGAAATATTTTCTCCAGTTCATTCTCTTAGGCTCATGTGTCTTGATCGCTCATTACTCATAGTGTATAATATTTGACATAAATAATTTATTTACCGCATGATACTAGAAGCGAAGGGTTGTGCTTATACCACTAGTACAAATGTGCACATCTATGACGAAATTTTAGTGACGAAGCAAAATCATGTCACAAAACAGTGCATAACTATGACAAAATTTTAGGAACAATTTAACTTAAAGTGCATAGTACGGATTATTTCTGGAACAACTTAACTAAAAGTGTTACTTGCATTTTGGATGTGTTATTGCGAGACTTGCTTAAACATTCTGTATGCAACCTAAGAACTGAATTCTTGTTTCCTTTTGTATGTAACTTGTGTGTTGGTGATGCTGGCAATTTGTGAAGTCCAACAAAAAGTGGTCTCTTGACAAGATAAAATGGAACCTATCCAAGTTCCTAGGAGTTGTGAACCTTGTAGCAGATGCCAGCCCAATTCCTAGGAGTTGTGAACTCGAACCCCCGTCCCACCCTTACACGGTAGCTTTTCGTCGCCCAAGTGAGAATTGGGCCGGTGTCCCCCATTGCTTTGGATATGGAACGGACAAGGAAATTTTTTTAACCTCGGCTTGAAATTCACTCCCGTGGGGAGTCGAACCCAGGACCTGAGGAGTGCCGCCGGAATACTTTGACCAACTGGACTAGAGGCCCTTTGGCTGTTTCCTCTTTCCTGACGCCTTCTATTCCTACTAACATGAATAGAAGACCAGTTCATTTATATAATGCCACGGAAATGTTAGATATGTTTGTAGTTACTCTTGGTACGTAGATGGCTAGAAATGATATATAAAGTATCTTTTTAAAAACAGAAATAATGGCCTAGGTTGCATCTAGAGGATGTGGAAGTACGTGTGGGCCGGGTTAGCTGAATGGCTTTTAACAGTGTAAATATGTGATGTACATGTCCCACAGCCATGACAATTCTGCTCCTGGTCTGAAGTTCAACCTGAGCCGGCGTCTCCGGAATTAAACTACCTGACAAAGATAGCTATTTTTCAACCTATCCATCCCATGCATCTCCATCCGTTTGTGCCTGGATCCGGCCTTTTCTCATCCCGTGTGCCTAGATCCTCTCCCACTGATAGTCCACGTTTGCATGCACCCTAAACCCACACCATTGGCCAGGATCCACCGAAGGATTGTTGGATCCACCAAATGCCAAGATGCGGCGGTCATCAAGCTCCACAACCTTGTTGCTGACTCGGTTGTCGATGCCCTAGACCTAGTGTGAATTATCGGCGTGGCGGCATGGATCCAGGTGACGAAATGCGAGGACCCAGCCGGTGTTGAGGAGCTGCTTCTTTTTTGTTTTGTTTTGTATTAACAAAGAGTCTGTTGTCTTATGATACCTGCCTCTGTAGTTGCCATTTTCACAGGTGTAGGAGCATTCTACCTCTGAAATTCCTCTCATTTATAGAGGCATATTCGCTGAGGTAGGGAGATCATGCCGCCTCTGATAATATTAAATGAATCCCTTTGTACGTATACCGATTTATAGTATAGTAGTGTTCTAGGATTTGGTAAGCCATATAAATCTTCACTTTTATGACATCTATAAGGGCTGCAAGAGAGCCCAAGAGTGGAGCCAGCGGGTCCCTCTGTGACAATGTATTATGGATGGCACGTGTTGGAACCAAGATTCAACTCGATTGGCTAGAACTTGATGAACACACAAACACACAGAACTCCAGGAGCATACATCTCAGCATGTGCGCATCAGCACAGCATAGCAACCCTGTGCCTACAATCCTCTAACAAGCTAGTACATGTATGGGCTACAGTTGTGAGTATCACTTATAGGCTGAGTCCTTGTCAATCAGCTCTTCCTTAAGACTGCACACACTACTTGTAGGAGAAAATGACAGTGTTGGCAATTAAATAATTTTCTCATCAGACTGCCGCTGACATTGCCAATATAAAATTTTCTGCATAGTCGCCAAGAAACTCTGAATCCTGGTAGTGTAGTGTGTGCACGAAGAGTGCTTGACAAAATCATGGTGGCAGGCTATTTCCCAACAACTTCCATTCCTGGTGCCTATGCGATTTGGTCTTTTATTTCTTCCTCTTCCATTGCATGTTAACTTCCTTAGGCGGTTCAGGTGACCTAAATAAAGGGTAAAGGGTAGGAAGGGCAAGTGCGATGGTGGTGCGTTGCTTGTTGAAAATATATATAGCTATTAGCTAGCGATAGTCCCACAATCAAAGCATCCCAGCATATTATTGCTTTGCTTCCATTTATTTCATAGGTAGGTAATGACAAGACGATGGACAACATGACAGGTTTATTTGCTTCCATTTATTTGCATCGTGACACCGAATCGCACCATGTACGTAATCTACTTTGTGAGATCTGACCTAGCAGCTTGCTTTATGCATGAGTAGCAAGTGCTCTTCCGATTAATCCTCATGTAATTCAAAGCCTTTTTAAGTCTTGGTAATACAACAAATCAATCTTGACTATACAAACTTAAAATAGCTACAACATGAGCACAAATCATGGTGGGATTGCTTCTCACGGCATGTGCTGTTGCGTTGCTAAATAGGCAGCACTGCAACAGAGCCATTTATGATAATAGCTAGCTATGCTAGCTTCAGACTTCAACACAGCTGGCGCTAGGCCGCTAGCATCCCCGGTACAGAAATGATATTGGCATGGAACTACTATACATAATTATTGTCACCTTCCATTTTCATAGAAGTTTATTTTCTGTTTTATATTGCTTCTATTTTCTTGTTTGACACACTTTATTAAGAGTGAAAAAAGTGCGACAATTTCTAGTAACCACCACTTTTGTTTGTCCTTGTGTCTCAGCTCTGTTCCTTGGATCCAAACCCATGACTCATCATTGATTGAGAGAGAGCATGCCAGCAGATAATGAAATGATGATGCCCCACTGCTATGGAAACCATTCCCCCCAAAATGCTAGAACAGTTCCCGTCAACAAGATCTTTGTATAACGGTTGAGAATTTTTTGCTGACTCCGATTCCTATAGAGGCTTATATATGTATGTACATGTTTGTCTTTCCACTGATTATACAACTCTATCTTTCTTCAATTTTTTTGTTGCTACAGGCAATGGTGATTTGTGGACTAAGCTCATTTCTGTTGCTACGGGTAACAATAATGGTGATTTGTGAAATAAGGGCGCGAATGAGCATGTGTGACGATGCTTTGCAAATATATATAGCTGTGCTCCCGAAGCATTGCATATTGTTGCTGAGTAGGTGAGACCATGTGAGAGATCGAGTAATAACATCTATGTGGCTGCATATGAATATGTAAATTTAATTTTCTACAGTCGGAGCTGGCTTCAAAGCTTTAGTAAAGGCTAATGAATTGTGCCATTAAGGGTATTTTTTTTTGCGACTATTGTGCCATTAAGGGTATGGATCGACATTGGAGCTTAGCTTTTGTTACTCCAGCTGGTTCAAACAATAAAAAAAATAACTGAACAGATAAGGCTCTCAGATGTTTGCATTGCTTGCATTGCCAAAACGTGGAGAAGTGAATGAACAAGGAGAAATTAGATCGCATGAGAACTTTTTACCCTTCTTCTTCGGCGAATAGGGATTCTAGTTGTCTTTATCCTCGGCTTTCTGCTTGCCGCATCTTGCATGCATGCACTACTACAACCACCATTTGTAGAGACAACTCACTACAACGAATTTAGGCTTCTGTGATAATTAGATTATAACGATAACAACCTGTTTTCTGTCATTGCCTGCTGTGACGAAGTGATTGTTGTCACAGAAGGTGGGTCACTAACCAGCTTCTGTAGATGCTCTGCAAAGACAGCTGGGCCAGCCGTCTCTACTCTTCCGTAGGGCTACAAATTAGCGATTTATAGTTGCCTCTACAAATCAATTTCTAGTTACAGTCGCCTCTAGAAATTGTTTCCTAGAAATCCCCCAAAAATCCATAATCTGGACAAAAAATAGCATCTTTTTTAGTCCTGGGAGGCCCCGTCAGGCGATTTTTTTGTCTCATGTTGCAAGTCACATAAAAATGTGCGCGCTACGTGCCAATAGGGGTTCAAACCTAAAACCTTTGGCTTCACTTGTAGCTCCTCTAATCATGCAATCCACCTCTAAGATAATTGTGTCTATAAGGCTTATCCATTCCCCTTTATTCACTTTTCTATATTTTGAAATAAATATTTGGGACCCTAAACGAATTTAAATAAAAAAGTTTTCAACTACAAAGTTGTAGATATAGTCGAGTACTTTAACTTTTGTTTTGGTCATTTCTCCGTATCCAAGGTATTTGTCTAGCCTGATGTGTTTGGTCAATCTATTTTGAGTCTAGCCTAGATTGCTATGAGTTGCCTCGATGTCGATCGGGGATTCCCTGCCTCACCTTATATAGTTATATAGTCTGCGAGGCAGGGGTGCAATTCGAGTCCTGATTGTTTTACAAGCAGGTTTACTAATAGGTTACAGGTAAAACTATCGGTTCTATGGAACTGTACCTACAGGAAAATCTTGGTCTTCAAGTATCCCTCAGCCAGCAGCTTGCTTCCCAAGCCTTGATATACCCTGCCCGAGTTGGGCTTCACCTTCAAAGCTTCGGCCACACCCTATTTGTATTGGGCTCTTCTCCAGACCATGAGGTATCCCGAGTCCATAACACCAACAATACTAGTATAAGGGATGAGGTTATTTCACTAAATTTGAGGGATGAGCTCATGATGTATCACCTTATCTACAACCAAACACTCCATTAGTTAACAACACAACTAATGATAACTAGCAAAGTTGATAAAATAGAGGATTGTCTGCGGCAAAGTGTAACACTGCCCTACATAGAGCATAGAAGATTTGAGAACTTGCTGCTTAGTTAATTAATCATAGGCACCTCATTATTTTCTTTATACCACAACACACTCTACCCTTCAGACAATGGCAAAAATCAATTGTGTCACCACACCGTCTTGCTACTGTAGCATTTTGGGGTCACCGGCAACTGTGTCGTGGCAGTTTTTTTTGAAGGTCAACGGGGGGAGGCGTTCCCCACCTGATTTCATATATTGGCCCAAAACGGCCTATTATATAGTTTTAGTTTTACAAGACATTTTGTACAAACGGTGGCACATACACCAAAAAGAGAAGAAAGAACAACACCAAGGCACATGAACTCTTCAACGATGCCTTCAGGGAGGTGAGTGACGCCGCAACGTAATCATCGTCAGCCAAGTTGGAAGGGGAGACTCTGCAAAGGCTTGGCAAGGCTTTCGCCCGATCCTTGTGCCGAGGTGTTGAGCAGTCGAACTAGGAGACGGCATGAAAAGGTTCTTCAATGATGCCTTCAAGAAGGAGACTCGTCACTGGCTCAAACTGATCTGAGCTGAGCTTTCGCCCAGAAACCTTTGCCAGTGCTCCCATTGACCCGCACGGAGCGTAGGGAGGCGCCAGCCGCCACCACACCGCGCGGAGCCGTTTCCGGACTCGCCCACAACAGTGGGAGTAGAGCGTCTAGTTACTACAGTGACAGATATTGACATATTACCGAGACCGGCTGTACGATTTTAGAGAGTTGATGAACTCTTGCACCCGCTTGATGGTAACTAGTGTCATGGAGCAACAATCCATTCTTTCCTAATGTCTCCTATTCTCACCATGCGCTCTATATTTTTTCACGTTTTGCTTCCTCTCAATGTCCTTTCGCATTTTTAACTTCTCTATCTACACAAATACTGCTATCTAGAGCAATAAAATGTTGGTCTCCCATCCTTTTATAAGGGCCAGAGTCAAGTGAGCCGCGCGCGCACAGAAAACTAGCAGGGCATCTGAGACCAGCATAATGGTTGACGTATGTCCATATTAAAGATGTCTAAGGGCATGCACACTATGCGTACACATTATTAGCCTTAAGCATATATACGACCACTTGCATGGTAGTAACTATGGTAAAAATTTACAATGGCTGTGTCTTCTGAGGAGAGAGAAGTGGGTTCAGACAAAAATAGAAGTCACTTTCTTCCCTGACCTCGTCCAATCTGTCTCTCTGGTTCAAGTTCAGAGAGAAGAATTTGATGCCTTTTTTTTTTATTTCCTTGTGGTCGACCTTAGTGAAGGGACCGTGACGCCTAAGAGGGGGGGGGGGGGGGTTGAATTAGGCAACTTATAAATTCTAACTCTTAACTATGGCCTCTTTTTCTAACCGTAGCAAAACCTATGCAAAAGATAAACTATCTAAATGTGCAACTACGGTTTTGCTAGTGTGTTGCTATCTCTACCGCAAACATAGTAAAGTAATCAATGTAAATGCGGAAGTTAAAGAGCAATGAGATATGCAAACTCCCGTCGACGACTCCGGTATTTTTACCGAGGTATCGAGAAGCGCGCAAGCTTTCCCCTAGTCCTCGTTGGAACCCCACGCAAGGAATCCCTTGCAAGGGCCAAGCTCCCGGTCGGGTAACTCCGTGCATAGCCTCGGGCCTTCCCCACGCGCAAGTGGGTCTCCGACGTGCCACTCGGCAAGCCTCTCCCGGATGCTCCCCGCCGTCTTCACTATCAAGCTTCCGGCCAAAACGCCGCTTGCCTTGTTCCCTCCGGTACATGGTGGCGGCCACACCACAAACGCGGTTGGTGTGATCTCGCAAGACTACAAGCCCCTCCGATGTACAACAATGGTGCTCGCAAGCACCGGGTAGCAAGAGGTATGCAAACCTCACTAAACACTAGGCCTAAACCTAGAGCAAGCGCATGAGCGATGGTCTAATCAACCTAAGCACTTCGCAAAGCACCTACGCTAATCACCTAATGAAACACTAAGCTCTATGCAAGTGGAGATCACTAAAATGGTGTATCAACACCCTTGGTATGTTTCCTCAGCTCCACACTACTCAAATGGCCGGTTGGGGGTTGTATTTATAAGCCCCACTGAGAAAGTAGCCGTTGGGGTCGAACTCCCGCAATTCTGCTACTGACCGGACGCTGAATCGTCCTGACCGGACGCGTCCGGTCGTCCCGACTGTTGCAGCCGCGAACCACCGATCGGACGCTGCCAGCGTCCGGTCGCCTGCCACCGGACGCGTCCGGTCGCAGTTTCACGCGCCTGGAACCTCTCTGTACTCGATCAGACGCTGATGCCCTGCGTCCGGTCGGTTGCCGCCAGCGTCCGATCCTCGCGTTCGGTCGCCTGTCTGTCGAGCCACCGGTCCAGCGTCCGGTCGCGCTTCCAGCGTCCGGTCCAGCATCCGGTCACCTCTGCGAGCTCGTTTCTTCACGATCTTGCGTATGGCTTGGTTCTTATCTTCATGCTTAGACTTTGCTTGATATCTTGGGTCTTTTCCTTTGCTCCTAAGGTTTTTCTTAAGGTGTTGATCATCGGATCATCACGTCGCCTTCGTCCAAGTCATGTCTTGCACCCTATTGAACTACAAAATAAATACTTGCAAATTCATTAGTCCAATTTGGTTGTGTTGGTCATCAAACACCAAAATCCAAAGTAAATGTGCCTAGGGTCCATTTTCCTTATAATCTCCCCCTTTTTGGTGATTGATGACAACACGACCAAAACAAGCAAATAGTAAAATTTTTGAAATTAGAAAACCATCTACTTGCTAGGATGCAATGCAAAGGGCAAGGTTATATGATGCTAGAATATCCTACTTAGATACCAATTGAAGACCTTCTTGCCCTTGCAAATGTCCCCATGTGGCTTTATGGATTAAAGTCTTGTTTCCTATAAAATCTCCCCATTACTTAGACTAATCCATAATCCACTAACCTCCCTTTTCTCGGACCATAACTACTTGTATACAAATTAATGTTTGCTTTTGGTCCTCTAAAATTCTCCCCCTTTGGAATCAAACACCGAAAAGGAAGACATTAAGCACAAGGGAGGGTCAAACTTTGTGATCCTTTGTGTGTAAAGTGGAATAGATCATAAAATTTGACTCTCGCATTATATAAATTAAGCTTCCCCTAGATTTATGCATACATATGGTAGAAAGCAAAGCATATGCATAATTTACAATTTATTGCACAAGAGAGTTTAATCTATATAATGTATGGAGAAAGCATATAAATACGAAATGAAATCAACATGATGATGCCAATTGAAGAATGTTGCTTAACTCCGGGGACTCCAATTTCCTTACAATGAGACTACTACACATGTGATAGGTTTGAAAAATTGATACCATTTGAAAAAGTGTTAGTCTCAAAGCATCCAAGTTGTAGAAATACTCCCCCTAAATATGTGCACACAAATGTAGAATACTTTGTAGAAATCATGCACATTGATTTTAGAATAAAAAATACCACTTGAAAGATGACATCTCATGAATGTGAGAATCATTTTCAAAGAGATATCCGGGAGAGATTATCTACAATTTGGACTTTGGCACATATTAGATGAACAAAAGTAAGACAAGCTATGTGCCGTGCTTCTAAGCAATTTTAAACCATGTAGGTTTGGTCCAAGGGTTAAAAATGAGACCGAGCAAGCCTACCAAAAGATATACCTAGTGTATGCATGATAAAAGATATAAGCATGCAAATGCAAACCTAGGCATGAAAAATAACTAGATGCTTAAAGATATCAATTGTAGGAAAAAACTAATTGCAAGATGTACCAATTGAAAAGCAATAACATCTAGTTACCTAACATGGGAAGGAGAATTTGGGTCCATAGTATTCACTAACCTTCTTGGCAATGGTTTTGTCCATCATGATGCACCCCATGTAATGCACCCATACTTTGCCAAGTCTCCAAATTCCCCGAAGTCCGACGGACTTCTCACTTCCCTTTCGGGATCCAAACCTTCTTGGTGCTCTTCATGTTTGAAATGATTTCCTTTGGCACCCAAAAGCGTTTGACCCCAACGTTGGCTTGCTTGTTCACCTTGATGGCCACCACCTTGTCATTTTTCTTCATCTTCAAGAGATAAGGTGTGGAGGCCTTCTTGTCCACCTTGTTGGTATTGGTGTTGGAGAGCTTGCTTGTTTGCTTTTTCTCCTTCTTCCTTGCTCCTCCCCCATTCTTCACCTTGCACTCATAGGACTTGTGACCTTCCTTGTGGCACGTAACAAACCACGGTTTGTCCTTCATCAAGCTTCTTCACTCCCTTGACGGTGTTATCTTGATGAAGTTGGGTTTGCTTCGCGTTGCCTTTCACTTGAGTCAAGTCGTTGGTGAGGCGAGCTACTTCTTGCTTGAGTTGCTCATTCTCCTTTGCAACCTCTTGTGTGCATGTATCTACAACAACTTTCTCAACACAAACTTGGTTGCACAAAGGTGAGTCTAAACATAAATCATTACAAGAAGTAGAGGCATCCTTTTTAGACAAGTTAAAGATAGAACTTTTCTTTTTAGATGCCTTGGTGGGTGTTGTGCTAATGGCTTCAAGATTGGCAACTTTATTAGTTAGCTCATCACAATGTTTGCACATGGTTTCCATTTTAGCAAGCAAACTATTATATGCTTCTTGTGAGCTAGCTAACTTTTCTTTTAATTTTTCATTTTTCTTTACAAGTTGCTCATCATTGATTGTGCATGCATTTGTTGTTGCACTAGCCTCAAGTTTCTCAATTTTAGTAGATAGTTCAACATTGAGATTAGCAAAGTTCTCATCTTGTTCAAGCAAATTTTTGTATGCTTCTTGTGAACTACCTAGCTCTTATTTTAAATTTTTGAGCTTCTTTTGTTGACTAGTGCAAACTTTAGCATATTTAAGATTTTGTTGCACAATTGTATTGTAAGAAGGCAAATCATCATCACTATCACTCTCACTAGAGGATGAGCTTCCGTTACCTCGTGCCATAAGGCACACACGAGAAGAGCTTGATGATGAGTGCTTGTGACCTCGCCTCTTGTGATGGTTTTCTTCTTCACTTGAAGAATCATCCCATGACCTTATTGTTGTGAGGGCTTTGTTCTTGCACGCCTTCTTCTTTGTCTTGGGTGTGGGCTTGTTTGAACAAACTTCCACAAAGTGCCCCAACTCGCCGCATCCATAGCATCCTCTCTTTCTTTGCTCTTTTCTTTGATTTGTGAAGATGAAATCTTGAATTTGGATGGGCACACCCTTGACATTGAGCCTTTGGATCATCTTCTCCACTTTGTTGATCATTTTGATTGATTTTTCATCAAGATCGGAGGTGGAGGAGGAAGATTGATCATCACTTGAATCTTCTTCATCATCATCATCCTCATCTTCATCTTCACTTGAGGAGTTTGAGCTTGAGCTTGTCTCAACTTTCTTGCCCTTCATCTTCTTCTTCTCGCTACAAGCGAGAGCTTTGCCTTTGCTTGATGAAGAGGCTTCTTCTTGACCCATCTTACGTGACATTTCAAATGCCACTAACTTGCCAATGACAATCCCCGGGGTCATGGTGCTCAAGTTCTCCATGTTGTGAAGGATGGTGATGATGCTTGCATATTTCTTTTGTGGTAGAACAGAGATGATCTTCCTCACGATGTCCGCATCATCTAGCTTTAATAATCCTATTGAATGGAGCTCATTGATAATTAGATTCAAACGAGAATACATATCACAAACAAGCTCATCATCATTCATAGCAAAGGAATCATAAGTTTGCTTAGCTAGACAATGTTTTTGCTCACGGACATTACTTGTGCCGTCATGGAGCTCTTGGAGTTTTAACCAAATTTCATGTGCCGTATTTAAGGTGAACACTTGGTTAAACACATCCATGCTAAATGATTCAAACAAGCAATTCTTATCTCTAGCATTAAAATGCATTTCTTTTTCGTCACTCTTTGTGGGCTTTTCGGGATTCTTAATGGGTTTTATCCCGTCACGAGTGACTCTCCATACACCTAAATCAACCGCCTCAAGGTGGCAAGCCATTCTAGCTTTATAGTAGAGGAAGTTAGTGCCATCAAATTGAGGAGGCCTAGCGGTATCCATCCCAACCACTCTACAATAGCGTCGGCTCAACGGCGGTTAAGCCAAAGGTCCAAAAATGAGCCAACCTGCTCTGATATCAATTGAAGGGACCGTGACGCCTAAGAGGGGGGGAGGGTGAATTAGGCAACTTATAAATTCTAACTCTTAACTATGGCCTCTTTTTCTAACCTTAGCAAAACCTATGCAAAAGATAAACTATCTAAATGCGCAACTACGGTTTTGCTAGTGTGTTGCTATCTCTACCACAAACGTAGTAAAGTAATCAATGTAAATGCGGAAGCTAAAGAGCAAGGTAGAGATATGCAAACTCCCATCGACGACTCCGGTATTTTTACCGAGGTATCGAGAAGCGCGCAAGCTTCCCCCTAGTCCTCGTTGGAGCGCCTCGCAAGGAAATCCTCAAAAGGGCCAAGCTCCTGGTCGGGTAACTCCGTGGATAGCCTCGGGCCTTCCCCACGCGCAAGTGGGTCTCCGACGTACCACTCGGCAAGCCTCTCCTTGATGCTCCCCGCCGTCTTCACTATCAAGCTTCCGGCAAAAACGCCGCGGGCCTTGTTCCCTCTGGTACACGGTGGCGGCCACACCACAAACGCGGTTGGTGTGATCTCGCAAGACTACAAGCCCCTCCGATGAACAACAATGGTGCTCGCAAGCACCGGGTAGCAAGAGGTATGCAAACCTCACTAAACACTAGGCCTAAACCTAAAGCAAGCGCATGAGCGATGGTCT
Source organism: Miscanthus floridulus (assembly GCF_019320115.1). NCBI lineage: Eukaryota > Viridiplantae > Streptophyta > Magnoliopsida > Poales > Poaceae > Miscanthus > Miscanthus floridulus. The sequence continues at coordinate 8,010,422 of NC_089598.1, forward strand.
AATCAACCTAAGCACTTCGCAAAGCACCTACGCTAATCACCTAATGAAACACTAAGCTCTATGCAAGTGGAGATCACTAAAATGGTGTATCAACACCCTTGGTATGTTTCCTCAGCTCCACACTACTCAAATGGCCGGTTGGGGGTTGTATTTATAAGCCCCACTGAGAAAGTAGCCGTTGGGGTCGAACTCCCGCAATTCTGCTACTGACCGGACGCTGAATCGTCCTGACCGGACGCGTCCGGTCGTCCCGACTGTTGCAGCCGCGAACCACCGATCGGACGCTGCCAGCGTCCGGTCGCCTGCCACCGGACGCGTCCGGTCGCAGTTTCGCGCGCCTAGAACCTCTCTATACTCGATCGGACGCTGATGCCCTGCGTCCGGTCGGTTGCCGCCAGCGTCCGGTCCTCACGTCCGGTCGCCTGTCTGTCGAGCCATCGGTCCAGCGTCCGGTCGCGCTTCCAGCGTCCGGTCACCTCTGCGAGCTCGTTTCTTCGCGATCTTGCGTGCGGCTTGGTTCCTATCTTCATGCTTGGACTTTGCTTGATATCTTGGGTCTTTTCCTGTGCTCCTAAGGTTTTTCTTAAGGTGTTGATCATCGGATCATCACGTCGCCTTCGTCCAAGTCATGTCTTGCACCCTATTGAACTACAAAATAAACACTTGCAAATTCATTAGTCCAATTTGGTTGTGTTGGTCATTAAACACCAAAATCCAAAGTAAATGTGCCTAGGGTCCATTTTCCTTACACTTAGGTTTATGGTCGATTTTTGTTGTTGTCTTGCTTGGGATCAATCCTACAATAATGGCTACAAGGTCCAAAGATGTCAAAAAACAAACATACCACTTGAAAAATGTCATAGCAAACAATACAAAGGTTTTAGTAGTTTATTTCTTAATTTTATTAGAAATATTGGAGCATATTATTCACTCTCTAGCATGTGAAAGGAACAGCATTTCAAAGGGCACATCTAACATAGACAACTTATAGCATGCATTTGGTTTCATGACGGAGCCTGGCTTGCCGAGCCAGGCTTGGTAGGGATAGGCGACATGTAACTGCATGATTGTTGTTTGCTTTACTAATATAGAAAAAGCGGGCCGAGTAGAACGTCTGTTTGGTTGGCTTCACTAGAATCCGTCATATTAAATTGAAATAAAAAACAAGTACTAAGGCAATATTTACATTGTTTGAATCAACTGAATACTAGTTAATTTTACCATGTTAAGCCTTAATATAAATATTCTAACTAACTTTAAAACTTGCTAATTATTTGCTAATACCATATTTGCTTACTAATACACTACATTCCGGGAGCCAGCTCTGAATAAATAGATTTCATTTTCGTTTCTTAGGAGCCAGGCTCATGATCTGCTTTTGCTTGGCGGGGGACAGGCTGATGGCTTGGTTCAGACATCCAAACGCACTGACATTGTATCTCCATAGCCTGGCCAGGACATATGCGGGTAACCAAATAGGCTATTAGTTTCACGATCCACCGAGTTGTCCCGAACCCTGGACGGGCTACGGGGTTAGACTTGTGCTGATCTCACCTCCTTCGCATGCTTTTATCTCTGAAGAAAAACGTTTCTGTGGTTAATATGTTTCCTTGGATAGAGAAAACGAGCCTCTACCGGGGACCTTGTGAAACCGTGAGCAGACACCCGAAACCCTTCAACCATGTCGTCCTTGGAATGGTGTCCGGACCTCGTGGACGGTACACCACGAGAAACAGGGCCTTTGCCGGGTGCAATTTTCTTTGCCAAGTGCTAAAAGTTGGGCACTCGGCAAAGAGCTATTTTGCCGAGTGCCGCACTCGGCAACGATATACACTCGGCAAAGGCCCTTTTTGCCGAGTGTCAGGCACTAGGCAAACTCTGGCGCTCGGCAAAAAACGGCGTCAGGTAACGGCCGCCGCCTGCCGTCCAGGTTTGCTGAGTGCCAGCGGGTAGGCACTCGGCAAAAAACTTCTTTGCCGAGTGCCGGGCGGAGAGGCACTCGGTAAACATTTTTTAAAAAAAAATTGGCACGCTCTTTGCCAAGTGTCCCCACGGACACTTGGCAAAGAGAACACTTTGCCGAGTGCCTGACAGCTGGCACTCGACAAAGAGCATGTTTGTCGAGTGTCAAAAGATGACACTCGGCAAACCAATTTTTTTTTATGTATTTTGACCTCAAAACTTTTTCTGTAGTCCTCTTACAGTACTTGGTACTCCATGTCGAAATTTGGTACATTTCCCGAACTGTTTGCTATATTTAGTTAATTTATTTCATTTAATTGAATTTTTTCGAAAAATGCAAATTTGAACTGCACGTGCATCGAATTATAGAATTTAATGATTCAAAAAATGATATTCATGGTATTGAGTGTAGTGTGAGGCCGTATCCAAGAACGGACCTGAAATTTCGAACGTCTTGTTCACGAAACATGACCACAAACTTGCGGACGAATTGTTTTTAAATTCTATAAAATGCAAACGAAGTCCAAAAATCATGAAACTTGTCGAGATGTCGTGATATCATATGTGGAGGATGTGATAAAAATTTGAGATGGTTTGGTACATGTTATCACGTACGATGCTTACAAACCAGGACATTTCCACATGCTTACAAACTCTATTTTGAGGCTCAGTTCTGTCTGATTTCTAATCATCGTGCTGTCTTTCTCGCAGTCGGCGTCACATAGTGGCTAGGCTTGCTCGGACTTCTAGGCATGGTGTATGGCCCACAAGGGCAAGGCGACGTTCGACGTCTCCTTCAACCTGGAGGACCCGCCCGAGGCATACATGAACCCCAGCGTCCACTCCCGCTTCAGTGAGTACATTGAGGTGGCGAGGTCACTCCATGGGTCAGACCACAATCCATGCACCCAGGACTTCGATGGAGAGGCCGTCATGAGGGCGGGGCAAGGCAAGAAGCATGGGCGGTTCTGGCTTGGCGACGGCGTCATCGACACGGCCTCTACTCCCTCTCTCTTAGATCCGAGCACGGAGCACGAGCGAGAGCCTAGCCATTCGCACACGGCCGACCGCTGCACAACACCGGGTCGACGCACTCGAGGTTATTCCTGTTTTACTCGTCATACATTGATCTTTACACACCTTAATTAGCTTTGCATTACTGAAACATTAGAGTGAAATATTGCAGGCTCGGCTGGAACAAGAAATGAGGCAACGTCAGGAGCTGGTGGCCCAGCTAGACGCCGAGCGGACCGAGCGACAGGCCCAGGCGTAGAGGCTAACGGACATTACGAAGTTCCTACAAGGGTTTGGTCAACATGTGGGCTTCTCTCTGCCAGCTGGGCTATTAGTTCCACCCCCGCCTCCGCGTCCTGCAGCTGTAGCTACTCCTGTGAGTATAAAAGTTTTTTACTTTCGCTTGTGCTTTGCTTGTATGGCCTCTACCTTCCTAGATTAGCTATCCAAATAATCTTGTCTCACATGCAATCTTTACTCCTTTGTGCAGTCTCCATCAGATGGTAGTTTGAATAATCCACCTCATGCACCTCCGAATGATGGAGCTGGGCCTTCACCACAGTCTCCATCTTTGCCGAGTGCTAGACAGAGGGCACTCGGCAAAGAATTTTTTTTAAAAAAAAATTCAAACTTTGCCGAGTGCCAGCCAGAGGGCACTCGGCAAAGAATTTTTTTTTAAAAAAAAATTCAAACTTTGCCGAGCGCCGGCCAGGGGCACTCGGCAAAGAATTTTTTTTAAAAAATTAAAAAATCTTTGCCGAGTGCCTGCAGGGTTGGCACTCGGCAAAGAGACCGTCAACGGGGCCGGCGCTGTGACGGTTGCCGAGTGCCCGATAAAAGACACTCGGCAAAGAGGGCTTTGCCGATCAATTTTTTGCCGTGTGTTCTTTGTCGAGTGCCGCACTCGGCAAAGGCTTTGCCGAGTGCAATTTGGCCTTTGCCGAGTGCCTCCACTACTAGAGACCGCGGCTTTGCCGAGTATTTTTACACTCGGCAAAGAGCCCTTTGCACTCGGCAAAGTCCGCTCGGCAAAAATTTTCTCGGCAAAGGGTCTTTGCCGAGTGTTTTTTATCGGGGCACTCGGCAAAATAAAAAACAATTTTGCCGAGTGCTTGGGGCGGCACTCGGCAAAATATTTTCGGCCGTTGCGCGTCGGCCGTTAACGGTTATTTTGCCGAGGGCCTGACCTAGCACTCGGAATTTTTTTTAAAAAAAATTACTTTGCCGAGTGCCCAAGTCCAGGCACTCGGCAAAGTTTTTTTAATTTTTTTTAAAAATTACTTTGCCGAGTGCCCCTGTCTAGGCACTCGGCAAAGTTTTTTTTTATTTTTTTTAAATAATTTCTTTGCCGAGTGTCCCTGTTTAGGCACTCGGCAAAGAATTTCTAGATTTTTTTTAAAAAAATACTTTGCCGAGTGCCCCTGCCTAGGCACTCGGCTAAGTTTTTTTTATATTTTTTAAAAAAAATACTTTGCCGAGTGCCCCAGCCCAGGCACTCGGCAAAGAATTTCTGGATTTTTTTGGAAAAACTTTGCCGAGTGCCTTGCCCATGGCACTCAGCAAAGACCCCGAGAATTACAATTTTTTTTACATTCCATTGTAACAGACAATATATATATATATATATACATCAATCATCACATCTATATCACCAACATGCATTATATATCACAAGCACACGCATATTTAATAAATCCATCACAAATGCACCAAAGTTCAACATCACAAGTTTATTATTACAAGTTCAACATCACAAAGTTCAACATCTCTACTGCGGTGATGGAAACTGCAGGTGTGGCCCCCTGGACAGCGGTGAAGGACCGGACTGCGGCGAAGGGTTGACATGATCAGCTGTCGGTGACACGCTAGCGGGATTGTTTGAACCCGCCGACGGAGGCTGCACAAAAGAGAAGAGATTGCATGTGTTAGACTCAAAATTGAAAATTTCGGCAGCACCTCCCCTGCACGGGGAGGTTTTCAACCTGCAAGAAACAACAGCACGAAGGCCGACAATCACAACGACACGAAGGCCGACAATCCCAACGGCACGAAGGCCGAAAATCACAATGGCACGAAGGCCAACAATCCCAACAGCACGAACGCATTAAACTTTCATACTCACAGGAGTGAAGTGTCGAACCGGAGCTGGAGCTGGCAACTGCACTTGGACACCCGATGCTTGCCCGATGGTTTGCATGATCTGATACATGTCCGCCATCTGCTTCTTCGTGGCTTCCAGCTCTGCAGTCAGGTACGCTTACGTCTCCCTTGTCTCTGCCAGCTCAGCCTGCAGTGTTTCAATCACATGTTTTAGTATTGCAAATCTAATCAATGTGTGTAATGTTCAATGTACGACGAGTGAAACCGGAATTACCTAAAGTTCGTCGACCCGCGACAGTGTTGGAGTAGGCCGTACACGTATGGGAAGGCTTCTGGCCGTGCTCCGTGCCCTCACGTCGGAGAGAGAGGGTGCAGAGCTCGAGGAGCCGGCGCCGTCTGCAATCCACAACCGCCCATGCTTCCTGCCTTGCTCCAGCCTCACGATCACCTCTGTCTCAAGGGGCTCAATGCTCAGATTGTGATCTAAGCCACAGAGCGCCCTAACCGCCTCCGTGTAGTCTCTAACCTTAGCGTGGACGCTCGGGTTAGAGTAAGCCTAGGTTGGGGCATCCGGGTTGAAGACGACACCGGATTTCACTAGGCCCATGTGGGACACAGCCCATGCCGGGTCAAGGTACCTATCCATGATCCTCGACCATGCCGATCTATGCAACATGCACCACGAGGCCAGCACCTACACATCATCAAGTGTTTGACATATAAGAAGATCAATTCTGAACCTACTAAATCTTAAAACGAATTAATATTATTCACCTACCTGAAGGTACTGCTCCTTGGTCAGCGCCACATTTCTTGCGCCGGTTTTGTTGAGGGGCTCTTTCTTGATGGACCTGTAGTAGTCGACGTGGGCCTGGAGTTGCGCCTCGTGAATCATGTCGCCGACATACTTCTTACAGGCTCTGTGTGCCGTCTGATCCGCTAGGGTCTCTGTACCTTCTTCAGCCTTGAAGTACCTCTGCATACAAACACGATGTATCCGTTCATTATTTCAATAAAAGACTTAAGCAATAGAGGAGATGTATTGAGCTATGTTGTGAGACACTTACCTAAAAGTCCGCCAAAACCCGCTCCTGCTTGTTGTCCTGCTCGTCATCCGAGCCAAGCTTGTACCTGTCCCACGACCAGGCCGGCTCCCACCTCCCCTCTTTCAAGTCCACAAGGCCGGGGAGGTGTTTCCTGCACAGACATCCTAGGACGGTAGCGAGGGTGCGTGGGGGGTCAAGAGCACCCGACAGAACTAGCCAGCCCTTGTATAAGTGATTACGAAAAATTATCAGTTTCTCTTTTGATTTTCAACGTATCATATGAAGTACTAGTGATAACATCTATAGTTACTTACCTTCTTCCCACAGGACGAACCAGTGGGCGTCGGTCAGGAAGCGGAACTGGAGGAAGGCTTGTGGGACCTCGCAGGTAGGGAGCTGAGAAAGCGGAACTGTCCTCCGTCTGCTGAGTCCCCTCGTCCCCCGATGGAGTGTCTGTGGTCGTGCCCGTGGCCGCCACGTGGTCCTCCGGGGTAGGAGACGGGTCCTCCGGCTGGTCGAGAGCCGGGGGAGGAGGCGGGTCCCTCCTGGGGCGACCCCGGCCCCTCCCCCTCCCCCTCCCCATGCTGGGGCGACCCGGGCCTGCTCTTGCCACTGGGGGCGAAGACGTCCCCTCGCCTCCATCAGGAGGGCGTAGCCTCTGGTACACCGAGAGCACCTGCCTCGGTGAACGGTTGCCCACCATCTTTGTTCTGTCACCTACAATGTACAAAGAATGAACAACAAGCGTTAGTACATACATGTCAAATAGTTCAAAATGAATAAACATAACAAAATTTAATAAAAAACATAGTATTACATGGTTTAGGAATAATCTTCATGATTGGGGTCATAGGTCTCATCATCACTGTCAAAATTATCCAAATGGGCAACACTATTCGAAGGTTCTGTGTCTTCTTCATTGTCTTTGCCTAAATGGAATCGCTCAAGCATTTGAATGTCCTTCGAATTTAGGACTACATCTCCAGGGTCGTCGTCATCAACCGTTTCATTGTCTACTTCCATGGCGGTCGTCACACTGGGTAAGAATATCTCAAAGCTCCCTTGTAGCCCATCTGCTTGATAGAACTCTCCATCATACGTGTTTGTGTCGAAGGCGTAATCTTCTTTGTTTGGAACAGGTAGTTTACCGTGGGAAGATACCTGGTGCACAATAGACCAACCCTTAAGATGGTCTTTGTCTTGGCACGCGTATGGCGTATGATACACCTGCACGGCCTGTTGAGCCACAATATAGACATCTTTTCCTTTATAGACGGAATCATGCCTAATCTCGACTAGCCCAAGATGAGGGGTCCATCTCATTCGTGCAGGATCAAACTAGTGGCACTTGAATATGACAGGAGTAAGAGGTACCCGGCCCTCATATTCAAGTTCATAGATCTCCTCAATTATTCCGTAGTATTCGACGCCATTAGTGCCCGGCGTAAAAACTTGGCTGTTGGTGGTTTTCCGACCAGGCCGAGTCTGCTCGTGTCTTGATGTGTGGAAGCGATATCCGTTCACGTCATAACTGGTATATGACTTCACCCTTAACTTGAAGCCGTTTGCAACCTGTCTCAACTCGTCACTCATGGACGCATTGGTTTGCGCCTGCAAGCTCAAGCATGATACATCGTTATACTATTGGAACGTACAAGCTACTAAGGAACATCGACGAATGTATGACCTTTTGTTTGAACCAAGAAATGAAATCAGGCCTCCCAGCTCCCGCACCCTCTGAAAGAAGGGTATCATGTTCGTGCGGGGTAGGATCCCTTGATTGATGCCACTCTTGACGAACAAATTCCCTGTACCAAAGAGAATCAATGGGGTTCGATACAGAATAGTGACGTCGTATTGAAACAAGTTCGTTGAGAACTTACTTAATGAATGGCGCAACCTCGACAAGGTTGGTGAACACATATAGTGTGATTTTGCGCCACTCTTCTGGATCCAATCTCTTGGGGGTCGATCCACTTGCGCTGCCTAGTTGGCATTTGAAAAGGCTGAGGGTCGATTCAACTTCGCCAGCATTGTAACGAGGGGGTGGATTATGCTTGCTAGGAAGGTTTGGCTTGTAGTAGGATGTCGTGAAGTTTGCAACCTCCTCCCGAATGCTTGCCTCTGCAATGGAAGCCTCAATTCTAGCTTTATTTGTACATTTCTTGCGAAGAGTCTTTAGGCATCGCTCGATTGGATAGCACCAATGGGCGTGCACGTGCCCCCCCAACCATGCCTCGGTCGGGAGGTGCACAATCAGATGCTGCATCGGCAAGAAGAAGCCGGGTGGAAAGATCTTCTCAAGCTCACAGACCAACTCAGGTGCCATAGTTTCCAATTCTGTAATGACGGTCGAAGATAGCTCCTTGGCACAAAGCTGGTGAAAGAAGTAGCTCAACTTTGCCAGCACTAGCCAGACATGCTCAGGGACATAGCCTCGAACCATCAACGGAAGTATGCGCTCAATCCATATGTGGTAGTCATGACTCTTCATCCCGTTGACTCGCAGAGTCTCTAAGTTCACTCCCCTGCTCAGATTCGCTGCATACCCATCAGGGTACATTAAATTCTTGATCCATCGAAGTACTTCCCTCCTTTGATCGATTTTCAAGACATAGGGGGCCCTAGGCCTTCTCCACTGCTTTCCTATTGCAAGAGGCCGCATCTCTAGGTTTGGCCTATCGCACAACGTCACCAGGTCCACTCTAGCCTTAGGGTTGTCCTTAGACTTGTCAGTGTCCATGAGCGTTGTCCAAAGTGCCTCAGCGATATTCTTTTTAGTGTGCATGACATCAATGTTATGGGGCAGTAGGAGGTCATCGAAATAGGGGAGCCTCGTTAAGCCGGACTTATGAGTCCACATATGTTGCTCACCATATCCCACAAAACCACCATCTTCGTTGAGCATGAGAGCATCTATCTGAGCATGAACCTCCGCCCCAGTCCTCAAGTGCGGTCTAGGGTCCATTGCTTTGACACCTTTCGTAAAGCTCTTGACGTCTTCTCTGAATGGATGGTCAAGAGGGAGGAATTGACGATGTTTGTCGAACGATGAATACTTGCCACCCTTCTTCAACCATATGAACCTCATAGCTTCCTTGCATATTGGGCATGGGAACTTCCCTTGAACACACCAGGCACACATTAACCCGTACGCCAGGAAGTCGTGCAGGGAGTAGTGGTACCAGACATGCTTTTTGAAGCTAGTCTTCATAGCTCGGTCGTATGTCCACACCCCTTTGACCCAAGCATCGATCAACTCATCTATCACAGGCTCCATGAAGACACCCATATTACTCCCTGGGTGTCCAGGGATTATCAACGATAGGAACACGGTATGCTGTTGAAAGGAGACGCCGGGGGGGGGGAGATTTAGGGGGATGACGAACACGGGCCAACATGTGTATGGTGCAGCCATCATGCCATATGGATTGAACCCATCTGTTGCCAGCGCGACATGTACATTACGAGCCTCCTCTGCTTTGAGAGGATGCCGCGAATTGAAGTACTTCCATGCATCAGCATCGGATGGATGTACCATCTTCTTAGGATTGTATCGTGTGCCGTTTTTGTGCCATGTCATCTGTTTCACGGATTCCTCGGTCATAAATAGCCGTTGGAGCCTCGGCAGGAACGGAAGGTGTCGTAGGACTCTCATGGGGATCTTAAGCTGCCTCTTCTAGCCATTGCCTGAGTCTACCTCCACATACCTAGAGGATTTACACTTCGGGCAGTACTTTGCATCCGCGTGTTCTTTCCTAAATAGGACGCACCCCTTCGGACACACATGTATCTTGTCATACGGCATCTTAAGTGCAAGAAGGAGCTTCTCTGACTCATACAAGTTCTTTGGCATACTGTGTGTCTTTGGTAGCATATCGCTCCACACGGCACCATCTTGTCGAAGCCTTCTCGGCTTAGGTTTAACTCGGCCTTCAACCCCATTACGCGACCAATGGCATCCAGCTGAGAAACGTTAGTATGATCATGAAGGGGTCTCTGTGCCGAGTCCAACATCAGGTAGAAGGCATCTGCGGCAGCCTCCATCTCCTCCTTGTCACATCCTTCAGCAAACTGAGCTTGGTGCGTGTCATCCAGCATGTCTGCTACCCTAGCATCATCATCGAAAACCTCGAGCCGTGGTCTCACCACCTCCTCCCTAATACGATCGGCTTCACCATGGTGGATCCACCGGTGGTAGCCCGGAGTAAATCGAAACTTCACAATATGTTTACCCATGGTTAACCTATCTTTTCTTCTTCTGTTGTCACAACCGCTGCATGGACAAACCACTGTGGCCTCTAGCACTCTCACCAAATGCATGCTGTAAGAATTCTTCGACCTTGACTATAAACAGCAAGTCATAATCGTGCTCATCTCTCCAGAGCGTGTACATCCACTCACGGTCCTCCATCCTTTAACAGACGTATCAGCACATATGAGTCACCATCAATTGCATCTACGCGGTGTCCCTACTCTCTAATAGGTGAGGATAGGTCCTAATCCCACCCGCGGATCCGTAGATGAGGTTAGTTTCCATGCTCCGCTCCTATCCGAGATGGAATTTCGGCAGCACCTCCCTATTGTTCTCCCGATACATGTCCTGCAAGGGAGAGTGTGTATCTAGAGAACAATAGGGGGTGATGCCGAAACACCGTCTCAGACCGGAGCGGACCATGGAAACTAACCCATCTACGCATCCGCGGGCTATCCAAAAAACGTGGACAATCTGAAACAGAAATGCTCGCAGATATGCAAAGATCTGCATACCTCCAAAGATATCTCTTTCGGACGGGAGACGCCTAACTAGGCTACACCGATCTACGACGACAGACAAGCGGAAAAAGAGATGATTTATACCTAGGGTGTCGGTGAAGTCAGGCTAGCGAGGTAGTGGCGAGTCGACGCAGTGGCGAGGCGATGCAGTGCAGGCAGACCCACGACGCCGACGAAGACGATCGGGGACCTCCGGGTCACCTCCGACAGGTCCTGCTTTGCAAAAGAAGAAACACGACACTATAAGTTCAAAATTTCGGCAGCACCTCCCCTACACGGGGAGGTTTCCAAAACCTGCAAAAAACAACGGCACGAAGGCCGACAATCACAAACGGCACGAAGGACGATAAGAACAGCGGCACGAAGGCCGACATCACAACGGCACGAAGGCCGACAAATGGAGAAAGGGTGGATATACCTTGCCCACGCTCGTAGGCGGTTCGGTGACGGTAGGGGCGTCGGTGGGACGGGCACGCGGAGAAGACGGCCGAGGCACCTCCTCCTCCCCTCCACCTCAGCTTCCTCCCCCTCTCCCCTTCTCCTCCTCCTCCTTCTTCCTTTTTCTTCTCTTTTTTCCTTCTCCTTCTTCTTCCTTTTCCTTCTCTTTCTTTCTCCTCTTTTTTCTTCCTTCTTCTCCTCCCTTCTTCTTACTGCTGCTTCCTCCTCCTTCTTCCAAGCCGGCGGCAAGAGCAGGGGAGCACAGGGGCGCATGGGGCCGGCGCGTGCAGGGGAGGACGGCCGCGCGCGCCGATGGGTGGCAGCATGCGCGGACGGCGGCGGCGGGCCGCGCTGACGGCGGCGCGCGCGCGGCCGGGCGGCGCGGGCGGGCTGGGGGTGCTCGGGGGTGGGGGTGCGCGGTGGCGGGGGCTCGTCGGCGTGGGCACGCCGGGGAGCCGCGCGGCCGGGCGGCGTGGCGGGGCTAGGGGTGCTCGGGGGCGGGGGCGCACGGTGGCTGGGGGGTGCTCGGGGGCTGGGGGGTGATCACATGTGGAGATGTCTGGGTTTTTGGCATCCGACGTCACAACTTGCTCGAAACCTTTACAATTTTTTACCATAGCCTCCACATGTGATAACACGACGCCTCGACAAGTTTCGTGATTTTCGGACTTCGTTTGCATTTTATATCATTTAAAATCACATTTCCGGCAAGTACCTCGACATGTTACGTCAACGAGATGCTCGAGATTTCATGTGACTTCCTGGATACGGCCTAAACATACCCTAAATATCATGAGTATCAATTTTTGGATGACCAAAGTCCATTATTCCATGTACCTGCAGTTCAAATTTGAAATATCCCAAAAAATTAGACGAAACGAAATAAACTAATGAAATATATAAAAAAAGTCAAAATTGCCCCAAATTTTAAAATAGAGTTTGAAATACTGTCACAAGACCACAGAAAAAAATTTGGGCCCAAAATCAAAAAAAATTTGCCGAGTGCCATGGGGGGCACTCGGCAAAGTGGGCTTTGCCGAGTGCCGGCCCAGGGGGCACTCGGCAAAGTTGATTTTCAAAAATAATTTTTTTTTGCTGAGTGCCTGACGCTGGCACTCGGCAAAATAAGTTTTAAAAAATTAAAAAAAAAATTTTGCCGAGTGCCAACGCTTACACTCGGCAAAATAAGTTTTTAAAAATAATAAATTTTTTTTTGCCGAGTGTCATCCGTTAGGCACTCGGCAAAATCAGACGGCAGGTGGCCGCCGTCACGTGCCGACCACCTTTTGCCGAGTGGGACTTTTGCCGAGTGCCGCGGCACTCGGTAAAGCCATCTTTGCCGAGTGCTTTATTTTGCCGAGTGCGGCACTCGGCAAAATATTTCTTTGCCGAGTGCCCCGATAAAAAGCACTCGGCAAAGTCTCAGGCACTCGGCAAAGTACAGTTTTTCCAGTAGTGCTCAGGCACTCGGCAAAAAACCTAAATCCAGTAGTGGTAACTGTCAAGCTCCCTATCTTAGAGATCAAGCTGAGACCTACATACCACGCAGGAGATAGTAAAGATACGGTACCAGTGTATTTTAATCATCCTAACCGTTTTTTCCCGAAGTCTCTTACTCCTATTGATGGTCCCGCATGATTTATCTCTTTCTCATGCACTTTGTTTGTTAATAGCAACACTAATTGCGAGATCAAGACACCTCGCAGGTCACAGAAAAGATACTGTACAAGTGTCTTTTAATCATACTAACTGCCCCTTCCCGAAGTCTTTAAACATTTTTTAGCTTGACTTTGTTTCAGTTTGTCACGGCCAAACTGATTTTCCATTATTTTTACTCCTCCCTAGCTATTAAACTAGTTTATTTGCGAATGAACAAAGTGGGTATGAAAGGTAATAAATATATGTCACCATGTCGGTCGTCTCATCAATTGCATATATGGAGCCACTGCCACAATCTTATCGAATTAAACTATCTATATTGCTACAATAATGAGCGCTAACGATCACACACATGCATACCAGAAAATGACCAACCTTTGTACTCGTTGGACACTTGGAAGGTGCCATTATACATAGGCAATTATATTGCTATATATAACAGAAGTATAACAGCAGCTTGTTGTGCTTCTCCCATCCAGAGCCAGTCGTCGAGGCCAGATGCATGCGTGCTAGCTACCAAAAATCAGCAGAAAGATGGAATGCAAAAACAAACACAAATCGCCTCCGATCCTGCTGTCTTCGTCTTTGTCTAGCACATTGGCGTAGTAGGAATGCAAGGCCTCAGGAGTTTCCACGTGATCTTACCATCTGCCAGCACCTTGGCATGTGGAGCTTGCTCGACGAGTTACACGAGTAGCTGACGCCCGTGGATAGGGACATGGGGAGCTCAAGGCAAGGGTGTTGGATGGCCACGCACCAGTCTGCCTGTCTTCACCGCAACGTGCATGCAGCTGCGCCACCACAATCCACCTGGATACAGCGATCGAGGCAGGCGCGCGACGTACAGGGAACAGCTAGCATCTCCTGGAACTGGAAGGGGGATGATCCATTGCAACTAACAGTGTTAGTTAGTTAGTGTCATTTGCTCGGATTTTCTCATCACAAGGCAAGAGATATTTTCCAACTAACAGTGTCTTTTGCACAGAAGTGATCACTTGTTAATCAATGCTATATTGTACACAAAGGTACCATGCATGAGGTTTGTCTGAAACTCTGAATTACACGTGTGCCTCATCAAACCCTTTCAGATTTATTGATGCAAAACTAGTACCCCTCACATCTCACAACTCAAATGTTGTGCTGAACACACTTAATTAACAGCTTCATTGATCAATAAATAAGATGACAAATTCTAAAAATATGAAAAAAAAGAAAACAGATGAACCTGGTATGAAGTTTCACATCTGAACCTTAATTAGCTCTCCGCCAAATAAAGTAGTATAAATAAGAAAGTATCTACATAAATATTGTGTTAGAATATGAGCAAATGGGGGAGAGAGAGCCAAGATAAACATTTTTTCCTTATCTGTTAGCCTTAAATCTATCCACTTATTTCTAGCTCTAGAAATTACCATGCAGCAACACGGTGTCCACAGAGTAGTGCTTCATAATTTGAGTTCCCTTTTTATTGGTGCTTGTTAGCAGACCATTGTATGTATGCACGCAGGTGTACATGGCCAATTCTCTCTAGGTCATTGACAAACTGATTTTCCATTTCTACTTCTCCCTAGCTATTAAACTAATGCTGAGTCTATCTACTGCACAACCATGTGTTTTATACAATTCCAACACATGAATTTTTTTACACCCTAAGATTAAGATCCAACGGCCTTCATACTTCTTCTACCTTAAGACAATCACAAGATCATAGATCCACATATCACAAATCACATATCACAGAAAACAAATTTTTTTCTATGAAAGGACAAAATACAAAGAGGTTGGTTCCTGGCGCCGGCGATGTGGCCGCCGCTGACCCCGATGCGATCCGGGCTGTGGCCCGCCCGCCGGGGAGTCAGGGTCCTCGGTCACCGGCTCGGGGAGGCGCCGCCGTGCGGAACTGCCGGAGGGCCGAGGCGGCCTGGCGGGAGGCCGGACGCCGGAGGCGCTAGGCGTGGTTGCGGGCTCCTCCTCAGCACCTCTCCGACCATGGCTGCTAGCTCCGCCTCGCCGCGCCGGGCTCCTCCTCGCTGGTCCACTGCACGGTCTGCTCTGTCACCGGCTGGACCACGGGCGCGCGTATCGGCCTGCCTCGAGGCATCGCCTCCGCCCTCGACCATGGCGGCCGCCGCGGGAGCTTCGGCCGCGAGCGGGGCCGTCATGCACGGCGAGGCGTGATACGGACGCAGATCTGACAATGCAGACAAACGGAGGCAACAATCAGATGGACTAAAATCCATGTGTTTTTTGATGATAAAACACACGTGTGTTGTATAGCATTTCTGAAACTAATTTATTGGCGAACGAACAGGCCGGGGTCTGGAAGATAATACAAATGCAGGGAATGCCCGGCAGATGTATATGCGCACACAAATATTCATGTTCTTCTCATCAATTGTATATATGGAGCCACTGCCACACTTGTTGAGGCTATATCTATATTATATAAGTATAATATATAATGAGCACTAACAATCACACATGTAGGTAGAACGCATGTATCAGAAGCAAATGACTAGTAATCAACCTGTACCATTGTATGTTCGGCTCTTGGAAGGTGCCAGCATTATATATAGGCAACTATATTGCTACAATTACTAGGTAAAAAGAACAGCAGCTTGTGCTTCTTCCTAGCTACTAGCGTCCAGAGCCAATCGTTGAGGCCACGCGACGTGCGTGTTACCATGCTTTAATCAGCAGAAAGATGGAATCTAAAATAAACACAAATATCCTCCGATTCCGTCTTCGTACTTGTCTAGCTATATAGGAATGCAAGGCCTCAGGATGTAGGTTTTCACATGAACTTACCATCCGACAGCACCTTGGCATGTGGAGCCTGCTAGCCGAGTTCCACAGGTAGCTGACTAGACAGGGACATGACGAGCCGAAGACATGGGTACAGTTTTGGATAGGTGCGCACCAGTCCGCCTGTCTTCGCCACGATGTGCATGCAGCTGCACTGCCACATGCCTGCTCTAGCTAGCTCTAGCTCTGGGCTCAAGATGGAACCAGGCAAGTTCATCCAGCTCATAATTGGTTATGGAAATCAAGGTGTCAAAAATCAAAGAAAGTTCTTTTTCTGGTTGTGGCTCAAAGATTGGCTAAACACTAGAGCACTTCTTAAGAGAAAAAATATGGCTCTAGAGGATTACACTTAGTGTTCTATGCAGTCACCAGATTGAGGAAACCTTGGAACACCTCTTCCTTTTTTGTCCATTTGCTGAGGCTTGTTGGGCTTCTATTGGAATCATTATTCCACAAGTTGATGATATATTCCCAATTTTGGAACACATTAGAACAGTGTTGCATGTGCCTTTTTTCATGGAGATCATAGTCACCTTGGTTTGGTCCATCTGGGAAGTACGAAATGATGCTATTTTCAGGAACATTGCTCCTTCTTTGCAAAGTTTCAAGAGGATTTACAAAAGAGAGTTTGCTTGGGTTATACTTTGAGCAAAAGCAAGTTATCAACCTTTTATTTCTCAATGGCTAGAAGTCCATGTGTAATTTTCTTGATTTCCTTCTTTTGTCTCATGAGACTTCATTGTAAAACTCTGTTTTATAGTTTTAATAAAAGTCCAGTAGGTATCTGTGTATGACAAAATTAACTAAGTATATATATGTTGCACATATCAGTAATTGAATGCTTGAGAACTGCACACACATTTTCACACTAAATGTAGCATAATAAACTTTTTATATAATTACACTATTTATTGATCAAATTCAATGATATGTTTCAAACTCAAAATATGTGTAGGCCCTATATTTTCTGATAGAGGGAGTAACAGCTAGAACAACTTCTCCCTTCCAGGCTTCCAGCCAGCCATTGCGAGGGTGCATGCGTGCCAACATTAATTATTAGGAGAAAGACTAAATGCGAAACATATAAATTTCTTTTGATCCTGTCCTTATCCTGATTATATGGTAGGGATGGAAGGCCTCATGATGTAGAGATCTAGGTTTCCAAATTGTGTGTCAGCTTATTGGAGAGAAGGACGATCGTGTGTGACCTCATAATTGTGTGCGACCTCATAACAGAGAACAAGTGATTTCTAAGGTTAAAAGAGAGATCCTCAAGGCCATCAATCCAAAGATTTGTTGGGCCACATCATCAAGTCACTGAGCAAGAGAGATCCGTAATGTCACCTAGTCGGAGATCTGATATGTGATGGATTAGTAATATAAGATGTAAAATATTAGACAGTAAACTAAACAAGAGCATATAAAAATTTGGAAAATGAATGTCACTGCTGGTTGAATCCACTCATTAACTGGCAGTGAGTGTGAGAATATCACTATCAGCAAATCGGATAGAGTCTGGATGCAGCAGTGACCCTCGTGATATCATTGTCGGATAGACCCAATAGGGGTATCTTCCTATTAGTTTCGATTGCCCTTTTGCCGAATTAAATTCTTGCAGTGATGTTGGATTTATTAGACCCCACAGTGATTCAAGGATTCAAAGTAGTGCATGGGGATTTGGACAAGAAACACTACTATAAAAATCGTTTGACTGTATACAGCCTTTTAATTTATGGCCGATTTGGGACTGCTCCGCACCACTAAAACAGGCGCTGCTCCACCAACTCCATCATGGAGCAGCTCCACTTTGGAGTTGGCTTTTCATCAATGAGTAGGTGCACCTGTTTGGCTTTGAGTTCTGCTCCAGCTCCAAGAACCAGTGATTTTGGTAGGCATTGCCATTTATGTCCTTGGGTGTTCTTTGTGTAGGTGTTACATATTTACCATTTTAAACATCATTTGTATTTTTTATAGATTATGATTAATTAGCCTTAAGATAATGTCATCTGTACTAATTGAATTGACACTTGGTACAATATTGAAGGTTGCGGATCAGACTATTGAAAACTTCAGTTTGCTTACAGTGAGCGCGAATAGTTCATCAGCTGGACATACCTTTCATTCCCAAGCAAAATTGCAATCATAAAACACAAAAGTCAAGATGAACATGAGATCAACCTCAAAATAAGAAATACAGCGGAACCATATCTGTTGTTGTATGTCAAATACAACATCTACCAAATTATGAATAAAGTGAAGAACAATCATGTGGTGCGCTTCCTCATCAAGATGGATGCTGCATCTGCATAGCAATGTTAAAACTCCATCGTATAGCCTTTAATAATTCCTCAATTTACATTTATTCCTCATCTCTGTGGTCTGCATTGGCACTCTACTTCGATCGATCTTTGAAACCATGAAGAAGAAGATAGACAAGCTTTGACTTCTTCGTGTCTTGTTATCATTGTTCATCTCCATCGTTCCTTCCCAGTACCTTCTACTCCTAAGCATTCACTAAGTTGCACCGTCCCCTGATTATTTACACAATTATATTGTACAACATGTGTTGTGGCAGCGGTGGAGTATATATAGATAACAGAGTGATATGGTACACATATTTTTGGATGCGGCAGGTTGTTAGAAGCATTAGTTCACACCTCTATAAAAATATTTTTTGGAGACAAATTCCTTTGTCTACAGAGGCGACTCCTACCACATCTAAAAATTTCCCACGTCCAAGGCCAACGTCCACTTATAAAGGCAATGCCTCAGTAATAGATGTCACACAGAAAATTCATTTAGTTTTTCATATGAAGTTGGATGAAGACAAACTTCGTACAAAAAGTTATAGTTGCAATCTACAATTATATATTACATAAGATTTTTATTTCAGATCAACTAGAGTCCCAAATATGCATCTCAAGTTCTCATATTTGAAATTCAAACTTTTAATTTTTCAGATGACCTTATATATTGACATGATCCAAGTTATATTTCTCGACATCATCTAAAATTTTGTAGTTGTCAAGTTTTTTTTGTGATCCTTTAGAGTCCCAAATATTAATCCCCAATTCTTGGATTTTCAAATCGTTTTTTTGAATTTTCAGAAGACCTCACATGTTGACCAGGTTTATGGCAAAATAATTCTAGTTCTTGGATGTTTTACAATCTTTTAGTTCACAACTTTTAAAAAAAAACAAATATTTTTTTTTCAAATGACATCGAAGATGTTTTAGGTTCTTAGATTTTTAAATTCAAACTTTTTCAATGACTTGGGGCTCTAAATGACTTCAAATCTAAGAATTTAAAACACATATTTGGAACTATAAATGACTTAACCAGAAATTTGTAGATCGAATTGAGAACAATAAACTTGTTATAGACTATGTCGACATCCAAGGTTGTTCAAAAATTCTAAATTTTGGATTTCAAAATCTGAAAACATAAAATGAAAATTTGATACTCTAAATAATTCCAAATAAAGAACTTGTCAACTACAAAGTTGTAGGTCCCCTCAGCACTACAATTTTGATATAAAGTCTGTCTTCATCCAACATAACTTGCAAAAAGTTATGAATTTTATTTTAGGTGATGACTATTTATAGAGGCAGACATCTTAAAATGCTTGGCTCATCGAAAGATTAACAAATACGTCACTCTTAAGAGGCGCACCTCTGTTAATGGCCTTTTTAATTTAGATCCAGTCTTCTTAAGAGACCACCTCTAAAAATATATTTATAGAGACCATCTATAAATGGACAGACCACCTCTTAAATATAGATGGTTATTCAATGTTGGACAGACCACCTCTTTCTTCACTCACTAGCCAAACCAAAAGGACTAAAAAGCATGCTTTGCGGATTGTGTTAAGAAGCATTCGTAGAATATGGATCCTAGCTCGGTGGATAAGTGCCGTGTCTGCTTCATTCCTGGTGTCTCCTATTCCCTCTTATTTCTTGCACAACTTATTTTCTTCTATCATCATCTCATCAATTTGTGCAGGTGCTGAATAGTAAAGGAGTGGACTGCCACATGTGGATGAATGAAATAATAAAGCCGCTAGCTAGGTGCTTGCTCAGGTAGAAAGATATTGTAGTATTTATATACGTGTGTAGGTTCGTCTCAAAGACAAAATAAAGTACTCCATCCGTTCCAAATTATAAGTCGCTTTGAATTTTTTGGTTCATCCATTTTGCTATGTATCTAGACATATTATTTATCTAGATGTATAGCAAAATTGATGTACCAAAAAGTCAAAGCGACTTATAATTTGAAACGGAGGGAGTAAATGTTGATCCACAACGAGTCAACTCATGATATGGCTTTCTCTGAAAGGAACAAAGAAATTGTGACCATGAATTTCATTTTATTTTTGAACCAAAAGTTTTTGGATTTAGAGCAATCCGGTTCCTAAATAAGCCATGTTCTGATCAAATCAAATAATTAATTAATATTATCGATTTCAACTAATTTGGCGGTGGCTCTCCATGCAGCACTTTAAACCGACCACGCTGCGTGCAGCATCTGCAGTGCTGCAGCCTGCAGGACTACTTGATGATCAATGCATTTGTAAGCATTTTAGCCGTCTGCAAAAAGGGGTTCTGTACTCTGTAGTAGTGACTTATTGGTCTGTGTCTGATGAATAGTAAGTGTTGATAATTTTAAAATAAATCAGAAGCCAGCCTTTACATTATTCATTTCTGAGTCAGTGAGTACTACACCATTTTCCCATCCACCCCATTTAAAACTGTTTTAATCGTGACTGAATATCTAGGATCTGAAAGATAATAAAATGCCCCAGATATATATGGGCTCACATATATGGCGTCTCATCTATGGAGCCACGGCCACATTAGTTGGGACTATATTATATAACAGTGAGCAATACAAATCTTACATATGAGTAGATGTGCTACGTACTACAGCTCAGCTTGCTTCTCCCTTGCAGCCAGTTGTCGAGGCCAAGTGCGTGCTACCATGCATTAATCAGCAAAAACATTGATTTTCAAAAAATATATGGAATTTGCTAAAATTCAGGTGCATGAATTTTAGTTTCCTTGCAGACGACGGTTATTGCATATATTTTATACTAAAATTGCAGATTTGCGAACAAACAGATGTCTGAAAGCGCTCTCCTCGGCTCCCCCGCACAGCTCCGTAGCCGCCCACCCCGGGCCCGGCGGCCACTCCTCCGCCACTGCCTCCACCATGTCCAGCACCTCTCGCCCTCCCAAACCTTTCCCCTACTTCGGCTCCCTCTCCCCGCTTCTGCTGCTCCCACACTCACACCACCCACTGTTCCCCACCACCGCCGCGCCGGGCCGGGCATGCAGCTTCGAACTCCGACGAACCGCATGCAGCCCCTGGCGTGAAGGGGAATTCCGCCTCAACCACTCCAAGATCTCCATCTCCAAAAATCGTTGTCAACCACTCCAAGATCTCCATCTCCAAGATCTGGGCCCTCGGCAAAGGGCCCAACCCTAAATCGGCCAGCGGCCTGGCCCAAAATCCCTGCCCACATTTCATACGCCGCTGCTGCGCGCCGCCGCCCCACGCGCCCCGCCGCCCCACCACCGCGCCGCCCGACCTCCGCACCGCTCCAGCGCCGCCCCGCCGACGCCGCCCCACCGCCGCCCTGGGGGCGCGCCCTGCCTCCCCTCCCCGTCTCGGTCGAGCAAGGGGAGCTCGGCCGCCCCTCCGGCGGCCCCCCGCGCCGGCCTCCCCGCCCCGACACCAGCCCCCAGGCCGCCCCCGTCGCCGGCTGCTGTTGGAGGGGAGGAGGTAGAGGGTGAAGTAGGAGGAAGAAGAGAAGGAGAAGAGGAGAAGGAGGAAGGGGAAGAGAAGGAGAAGAAGAGGAGAAGGAGGAAGGGGAAGAGAAGGAGAAGAAGAGGAAAAGGAGAGAAGAAGGAGAAGAAGGGGAAGAAGGAGAGGAGGAGGAGGAGGAGAAAGAGAATAAGGGAAGAGGAGAAGCGGAGAAGAGAGAAGGGAAGAGGGGGAGAGGAGTACTCCGACGCCGCTCGACCTCACCGGAGAAGAAAGTGACCCCCGCACCGCGACGCCCGACTCCACCGCAACCCTAGGTAAAACTCTCGTTGTCGGCCTTCGTGCCATATGTGGTTGTGTGGGCCTTCGTGCCGTAAATTGATATGAGGGCCTTCGTGCCGTTGTGGTTGTTGGCCTTCGTGCCATTGTGAATGTCGGCCATCCTGTCGTTTTTTTGCAGGTTTTGGAAACCTCCCCGTGCAGGGGAGGTGCTGCCAAAATTTTGAACAAACAATAACCTATTGCCTTTTTATGCAGGAGAAGAGCACGTCGGAGGGGACCCGGAGGACCCCGATCGTCTTCGTCGGCGTCGCGGTTCTGCCTGCACTGCGGCGCCTCGCCACTGCGTCGACTCGCCACTGCCCCGCTAGCTCCAGCCAGCCCATACGCACACGGCCTTCTCTAGCACTACAGCAGGTCCATGCACTCCATGTAATTCCTGTTTTACTCGTCGTACGTTGATATTTACACACCTAAATTAGATTTGCATTACTGATACATTGGAGTAAAATATTGCAGGCCAAGCTGCAAGAAACAAAAAGGCAAAGTCAAGAGCAGAACGCGGAACTGACCGCACAGCTGCAGGCCCAGCAGGTCGCGTTCGAGGCCGTGCAGAAGCAGATAGCGGAGATGATGGTGATCATGCAAAGTCTTGGGCAAGCATCGGGTGTACCTGTGCAGTTTTCAGCTCCTCCACCTCCTACTCCTGCAGCTACTCCTGTAAGTATGAAAGTTCACTTTTCGCTTGTGCTTTGCATGTATGTCGGCCTTCGTGCCATTGTGGATGTCGACGTTCGTGCCATTGTGGATGTCGGCGTTCATGCCGTTGTGGATGTCGGCGTTCGTGCCGTTGTTTCTTGCAGGTTTTGGAAACCTCCCCGTGCAGGGGAGGTGCTGCCGAAATTTTCAATTGAGTCTAATCTTTTTGTATTCCTAGATTACTAGATGCACCCTATTGAACTACAAAATAAATACTTGCAAATTCATTAGTCCAATTTGGTTGTGTTGGTCATCAAACACCAAAATCCAAAGTAAATGTGCCTAGGGTCCATTTTCCTTATAATCTCCCCCTTTTTGGTGATTGATGACAACACGACCAAAACAAGCAAATAGTAAAATTTTTGAAATTAGAAAACCATCTACTTGCTAGGATGCAATGCAAAGGGCAAGGTTATATGATGCTAGAATATCCTACTTAGATACCAATTGAAGACCTTCTTGCCCTTGCAAATGTCCCCATGTGGCTTTATGGATTAAAGTCTTGTTTCCTATAAAATCTCCCCATTACTTAGACTAATCCATAATCCACTAACCTCCCTTTTCTCGGACCATAACTACTTGTATACAAATTAATGTTTGCTTTTGGTCCTCTAAAATTCTCCCCCTTTGGAATCAAACACCGAAAAGGAAGACATTAAGCACAAGGGAGGGTCAAACTTTGTGATCCTTTGTGTGTAAAGTGGAATAGATCATAAAATTTGACTCTCGCATTATATAAATTAAGCTTCCCCTAGATTTATGCATACATATGGTAGAAAGCAAAGCATATGCATAATTTACAATTTATTGCACAAGAGAGTTTAATCTATATAATGTATGGAGAAAGCATATAAATACGAAATGAAATCAACATGATGATGCCAATTGAAGAATGTTGCTTAACTCCGGGGACTCCAATTTCCTTACAATGAGACTACTACACATGTGATAGGTTTGAAAAATTGATACCATTTGAAAAAGTGTTAGTCTCAAAGCATCCAAGTTGTAGAAATACTCCCCCTAAATATGTGCACACAAATGTAGAATACTTTGTAGAAATCATGCACATTGATTTTAGAATAAAAAATACCACTTGAAAGATGACATCTCATGAATGTGAGAATCATTTTCAAAGAGATATCCGGGAGAGATTATCTACAATTTGGACTTTGGCACATATTAGATGAACAAAAGTAAGACAAGCTATGTGCCGTGCTTCTAAGCAATTTTAAACCATGTAGGTTTGCTCCAAGGGTTAAAAATGAGACCGAGCAAGCCTACCATAAGATATACCTAGTGTATGCATGATAAAAGATATAAGCATGCAAATGCAAACCTAGGCATGAAAAATAACTAGATGCTTAAAGATATCAATTGTAGGAAAAAACTAATTGCAAGATGTACCAATTGAAAAGCAATAACATCTAGTTACCTAACATGGGAAGGAGAATTTGGGTCCATAGTATTCACTAACCTTCTTGGCAATGGTTTTGTCCATCATGATGCACCCCATGTAATGCACCCATACTTTGCCAAGTCTCCAAATTCCCCGAAGTCCGACGGACTTCTCACTTCCCTTTCGGGATCCAAACCTTCTTGGTGCTCTTCATGTTTGAAATGATTTCCTTTGGCACCCAAAAGCGTTTGACCCCAACGTTGGCTTGCTTGTTCACCTTGATGGCCACCACCTTGTCATTTTTCTTCATCTTCAAGAGATAAGGTGTGGAGGCCTTCTTGTCCACCTTGTTGGTATTGGTGTTGGAGAGCTTGCTTGTTTGCTTTTTCTCCTTCTTCCTTGCTCCTCCCCCATTCTTCACCTTGCACTCATAGGACTTGTGACCTTCCTTATGGCACGTAACAAACCATGGTTTGTCCTTCATCAAGCTTCTTCACTCCCTTGACGGTGTTATCTTGATGAAGTTGGGTTTGCTTCGCGTTGCCTTTCACTTGAGTCAAGTCGTTGGTGAGGCGAGCTACTTCTTGCTTGAGTTGCTCATTCTCCTTTGCAACCTCTTGTGTGCATGTATCTACAACAACTTTCTCAACACAAACTTGGTTGCACAAAGGTGAGTCTAAACATAAATCATTACAAGAAGTAGAGGCATCCTTTTTAGACAAGTTAAAGATAGAACTTTTCTTTTTAGATGCCTTGGTGGGTGTTGTGCTAACGGCTTCAAGATTGGCAACTTTATTAGTTAGCTCATCACAATGTTTGCACATGGTTTCCATTTTAGCAAGCAAACTATTATATGCTTCTTGTGAGCTAGCTAACTTTTCTTTTAATTTTTCATTTTTCTTTACAAGTTGCTCATCATTGATTGTGCATGCATTTGTTGTTGCACTAGCCTCAAGTTTCTCAATTTTAGTAGATAGTTCAACATTGAGATTAGCAAAGTTCTCATCTTGTTCAAGCAAATTTTTGTATGCTTCTTGTGAACTACCTAGCTCTTATTTTAAATTTTTGAGCTTCTTTTGTTGACTAGTGCAAACTTTAGCATATTTAAGATTTTGTTGCACAATTGTATTGTAAGAAGGCAAATCATCATCACTATCACTCTCACTAGAGGATGAGCTTCCGTTACCTCGTGCCATAAGGCACACACGAGAAGAGCTTGATGATGAGTGCTTGTGACCTCGCCTCTTGTGATGGTTTTCTTCTTCACTTGAAGAATCATCCCATGACCTTATTGTTGTGAGGGCTTTGTTCTTGCACGCCTTCTTCTTTGTCTTGGGTGTGGGCTTGTTTGAACAAACTTCCACAAAGTGCCCCAACTCGCCGCATCCATAGCATCCTCTCTTTTTTTGCTCTTTTCTTTGATTTGTGAAGATAAAATCTTGAATTTGGATGGGCACACCCTTGACATTGAGCCTTTGGATCATCTTCTCCACTTTGTTGATCATTTTGATTGATTTTTCATCAAGATCGGAGGTGGAGGAGGAAGATTGATCATCACTTGAATCTTCTTCATCATCATCATCCTCATCTTCATCTTCACTTGAGGAGTTTGAGCTTGAGCTTGTCTTAACTTTCTTGCCCTTCATCTTCTTCTTCTCGCTACAAGCGAGAGCTTTGCCTTTGCTTGATGAAGAGGCTTCTTCTTGACCCATCTTACGTGACATTTCAAATGCCACTAACTTGCCAATGACAATCCCCGGGGTCATGGTGCTCAAGTTCTCCATGTTGTGAAGGATGGTGATGATGCTTGCATATTTCTTTTGTGGTAGAACAGAGATGATCTTCCTCACGATGTCCGCATCATCTAGCTTTAATAATCCTATTGAATGGAGCTCATTGATAATTAGATTCAAACGAGAATACATATCACAAACAAGCTCATCATCATTCATAGCAAAGGAATCATAAGTTTGCTTAGCTAGACAATGTTTTTGCTCACGGACATTACTTGTGCCGTCATGGAGCTCTTGGAGTTTTAACCAAATTTCATGTGCCGTATTTAAGGTGAACACTTGGTTAAACACATCCATGCTAAATGATTCAAACAAGCAATTCTTATCTCTAGCATTAAAATGCATTTCTTTTTCGTCACTCTTTGTGGGCTTTTCGGGATTCTTAATGGGTTTTATCCCGTCACGAGTGACTCTCCATACACCTAAATCAACCGCCTCAAGGTGGCAAGCCATTCTAGCTTTATAGTAGAGGAAGTTAGTGCCATCAAATTGAGGAGGCCTAGCGGTATCCATCCCAACCACTCTACAATAGCGTCGGCTCAACGGCGGTTAAGCCAAAGGTCCAAAAATGAGCCAACCGGCTCTGATATCAATTGAAGGGACCGTGACGCCTAAGAGGGGGGGAGGGTGAATTAGGCAACTTATAAATTCTAACTCTTAACTATGGCCTCTTTTTCTAACCTTAGCAAAACCTATGCAAAAGATAAACTATCTAAATGCGCAACTATGGTTTTGCTAGTGTGTTGCTATCTCTACCACAAACGTAGTAAAGTAATCAATGTAAATGCGGAAGCTAAAGAGCAAGGTAGAGATATGCAAACTCCCATCGACGACTCCGGTATTTTTACCGAGGTATCGAGAAGCGCGCAAGCTTCCCCCTAGTCCTCGTTGGAGCACCTCGCAAGGAATCCCTCGCAAGGGCCAAGCTCCTGGTCGGGTAACTCCGTGGATAGCCTCGGGCCTTCCCCACGCGCAAGTGGGTCTCCGACGTGCCACTCGGCAAGCCTCTCCCTGATGCTCCCCGCCGTCTTCACTATCAAGCTTCCGGCAAAAACGCCGCGGGCCTTGTTCCCTCTGGTACACGGTGGCGGCCACACCACAAACACGGTTGGTGTGATCTCGCAAGACTACAAGCCCCTCCGATGAACAACAATGGTGCTCGCAAGCACCGGGTAGCAAGAGGTATGCAAACCTCACTAAACACTAGGCCTAAACCTAAAGCAAGCGCATGAGCGATGGTCTAATCAACCTAAGCACTTCGCAAAGCACCTACGCTAATCACCTAATGAAACACTAAGCTCTATGCAAGTGGAGATCACTAAAATGGTGTATCAACACCCTTGGTATGTTTCCTCAGCTCCACACTACTCAAATGGCCGGTTGGGGGTTGTATTTATAAGCCCCACTGAGAAAGTAGCCGTTGGGGTCGAACTCCCGCAATTCTGCTACTGACCGGACGCTGAATCGTCCTGACCGGACGCGTCCGGTCGTCCCGACTGTTGCAGCCGCGAACCACCGATCGAACGTTGCCAGCGTCCGGTCGCCTGCCACCGGACGCGTCCGGTCGCAGTTTCGCGCGCCTAGAACCTCTCTATACTCGATCGGACGCTGATGCCCTGCGTCCGGTCGGTTGCCGCCAGCGTCCGGTCCTCACGTCCGGTCGCCTGTCTGTCGAGCCACCGGTCCAGCGTCCGATCGCGCTTCCAGCGTCCGGTCACCTCTGCGAGCTCGTTTCTTCGCGATCTTGCGTGCGGCTTAGTTCCTATCTTCATGCTTGGACTTTGCTTGATATCTTGGGTCTTTTCCTGTGCTCCTAAGGTTTTTCTTAAGGTGTTGATCATCGGATCATCACGTCGCCTTCGTCCAAGTCATGTCTTGCACCCTATTGAACTACAAAATAAACACTTGCAAATTCATTAGTCCAATTTGGTTGTGTTGGTCATTAAACACCAAAATCCAAAGTAAATGTGCCTAGGGTCCATTTTCCTTACACTTAGGTTTATGGTCGATTTTTGTTGTTGTCTTGCTTGGGATCAATCCTACAATGGCTACAAGGTCCAAAGATGTCAAAAAACAAACATACCACTTGAAAAATGTCATAGCAAACAATACAAAGGTTTTAGTAGTTTATTTCTTAATTTTATTAGAAATATTGGAGCATATTATTCACTCTCTAGCATGTGAAAGGAACAGCATTTCAAAGGGCACATCTAACATAGACAACTTATAGCATGCATTTGGTTTCATGACGGAGCCTGGCTTGCCGAGCCAGGCTTGGTAGGGATAGGCGACATGTAACTGCATGATTGTTGTTTGCTTTACTAATATAGAAAAAGCGGGCCGAGTAGAACGTCTGTTTGGTTGGCTTCACTAGAATCCGTCATATTAAATTGAAATAAAAAACAAGTACTAAGGCAATATTTACATTGTTTGAATCAACTGAATACTAGTTAATTTTACCATGTTAAGCCTTAATATAAATATTCTAACTAACTTTAAAACTTGCTAATTATTTGCTAATACCATATTTGCTTACTAATACACTACATTCCGGGAGCCAGCTCTGAATAAATAGATTTCATTTTCGTTTCTTAGGAGCCAGGCTCATGATCTGCTTTTGCTTGGCGGGGGACAGGCTGATGGCTTGGTTCAGACATCCAAACGCACTGACATTGTATCTCCATAGCCTGGCCAGGACATATGCGGGTAACCAAATAGGCTATTAGTTTCACGATCCACCGAGTTGTCCCGAACCCTGGACGGGCTACGGGGTTAGACTTGTGCTGATCTCACCTCCTTCGCATGCTTTTATCTCTGAAGAAAAACGTTTCTGTGGTTAATATGTTTCCTTGGATAGAGAAAACGAGCCTCTACCGGGGACCTTGTGAAACCGTGAGCAGACACCCGAAACCCTTCAACCATGTCGTCCTTGGAATGGTGTCCGGACCTCGTGGACGGTACACCATGAGAAACAGGGCCTTTGCTGGGTGCAATTTTCTTTGCCAAGTGCTAAAAGTCGGGCACTCGGCAAAGAGCTATTTTGCCGAGTGCCGCACTCGGCAACGATATACACTCGGCAAAGGCCCTTTTTGCCGAGTGTCAGGCACTAGGCAAACTCTGGCGCTCGGCAAAAAACGGCGTCAGGTAACGGCCGCCGCCTGCCGTCCAGGTTTGCTGAGTGCCAGCGGGTAGGCACTCGGCAAAAAACTTCTTTGCCGAGTGCCGGGCGGAGAGGCACTCGGTAAACATTTTTTAAAAAAAATTGGCACGCTCTTTGCCAAGTGTCCCCACGGACACTCGGCAAAGGGAACACTTTGCCGAGTGCCTGACAGCTGGCACTCGACAAAGAGCATGTTTGTCGAGTGTCAAAAGATGACACTCGGCAAACCAATTTTTTTTTTTTGTATTTTGACCTCAAAACTTTTTCTGAAGTCCTCTTACAGTACTTGGTACTCCATGTCGAAATTTGGTACATTTCCCGAACTGTTTGCTATATTTAGTTAATTTATTTCATTTAATTGAATTTTTTCGAAAAATACAAATTCGAACTGCACATGCATCGAATAATGGAATTTAATGATTCAAAAAATGATATTCATGGTATTGAGTGTAGTGTGAATTCAGGGGGCACTCGGCAAAGTTGATTTTCAAAAATAAATTTTTTTTTTGCCGAGTGCCTGACGCTGGCACTCGGCAAAATAAGCTTTAAAAAATTAAAAAAAAAAAATTTGCCGAGTGCCCAACGCTTACACTCGGCAAAATAAGTTTTTAAAAATAAAAAAAAATTTGCCGAGTGTCATCCGTTAGGCACTCGGCAAAATCTGACGGCAGGTGGCCACCGTCACGTGCCGACCACCTTTTGCCGAGTGGGACTTTTGCCGAGTGCCGCGGCACTCGGCAAAGCCACCTTTGCCGAGTGCTTTATTTTGCCGAGTGCGGCACTCGGCAAAATATTTCTTTGCCGAGTGCCCCGATAAAAAGCACTCGGCAAAGTCTCAGGCACTCGGTAAAGTACAGTTTTTCCAGTAGTGCTCAGGCACTCGGCAAAGAACCTGAATCCAGTAGTGGTAACTGTCAAGCTCCCTATCTTAGAGATCAAGCTGAGACCTACATACCACGCAGGAGATAGTAAAGATACGGTACCAGTGTATTTTAATCATCCTAACCGTTCTTTCCCGAAGTCTCTTACTCCTATTGATGGTCCCGCATGATTTATCTCTTTCTCATGCACTTTGTTTGTTAATAGCAACACTAATTGCGAGATCAAGACACCTCGCAGGTCACAGAAAAGATACTGTACAAGTGTCTTTTAATCATACTAACTGCTCCTTCCCGAAGTCTTTAAACATTTTTTAGCTTGACTTTGTTTCAGTTTGTCACGGCCAAACTGATTTTCCATTATTTTTACTCCTCCCTAGCTATTAAACTAGTTTATTTGCGAATGAACAAAGTGGGTATGAAAGGTAATAAATATATGTCACCATGTCGGTCGTCTCATCAATTGCATATATGGAGCCACTGCCACAATCTTATCGAATTAAACTATCTATATTGCTACAATAATGAGCGCTAACGATCACACACACGCATACCAGCAAATGACCAACCTGTACTCGTTGGACACTTGGAAGGTGCCATTATACATAGGCAATTATATTGCTATATATAACAGAAGTATAACAGCAGCTTGTGCTTCTCCCATCCAGAGCCAGTCGTCGAGGCCAGATGCATGCGTGCTAGCTACCAAAAATCAGCAGAAAGATGGAATGCAAAAACAAACACAAATCGCCTCCGATCCTGCTGTCTTCGTCTTTGTCTAGCACATTGGCGTAGTAGGAATGCAAGGCCTCAGGAGTTTCCACGTGATCTTACCATCTGCCAGCACCTTGGCATGTGGAGCTTGCTCGACGAGTTACACGAGTAGCTGACGCCCGTGGATAGGGACATGGGGAGCTCAAGGCAAGGGTGTTGGATGGCCGCGCACCAGTCTGCCTGTCTTCACCACAACGTGCATGCAGCTGCGCCACCACAATCCAGCCGGATACAGCGATCGAGGCAGGCGCGCGACGTACAGGGAACAACTAGCATCTCCTGGAACTGGAAGGGGGATGATCCATTGCAACTAACAGTGTTAGTTAGTTAGAGTCATTTGCTCGGATTTTCTCATCACAAGGCAAGAGAAATTGTAACACCCCAAAATTTGCCACTTTTGAAAAATAGAGTTAAAATGATTTATTTGTGAATTTTTGTGCACATAAAAACATAGGAAAATAAAATTTTTTATTAATTTAAAATTTATCATAAGGTAGAAATGTGTTTGTTGCATTCATGCTGGTCGCACCTCGTGTTTCTATGTGCAAAATGTGTGTTTTTTATACGTTTAGGAGACGAATATCTATCTCTAGGAATTTTTCAGCTTCTTTTTGGAATTTAATTCCTACCTCCTTTACCTTAATCATTATGTTCCAAGTTTCCAATAATATTTTTATGAGCTCCAAATACTTTATTTGGGTTCATCATGTTCCAAAGTGTCTCTGAGAATTTTCCCCAAATTTTTGGAGGTCTCGGAGTATTTTTCGTGGTTTAAATATCAATTCTGGACTTTTCTAGAATTATTTTATCCACGAAATTAATCAATTCCGAAAATAATAAAATATCATGTTTTCCCTCCAACCCTCGAAGCCCATGTGCAATAATCCTAATAAATCATAAAGGCCCATGCATTTATTTACTAATGTGCTTTAATGATTATTTAGGCCCATTAGTAAATATGGAGGGTGCAACATCAATTAGTACCATATCGCTAGTTGACGTGGATGTGGAGAGTTTTTTTCCTATATATATCAACCAACCCCTTGGGCAAAACACACCAAAACTACCGTAAGGGGAGCCCCTAGTTTGGGAAATCCCTCGTGTAGTAAATTCGCCATCTCCTCCTCTATCCTTCCGTGTCTTCTCCATCGAAAACCATGCACCGTAGGGTCGTTTTTGAGTTTTGCCGCCGAGCTCCGTCGCCGGCCATGGCGCGCCGCCGTGATTTTCCCTGTTCTGGCCGACCACTGTCGCCTCTTCCTTCCACCGCTGATCCAATCTCGGCCGCCCGCGTCTGATTTGACGACCGATATTCATCCATACCCCTTCGTCTAGGAATTTTGCAAAAGGACCCCCGATGTTTTCTGAAATCAACCCGCAGACCATAGCAAAATCACAGACTACATTTTCTTCTTTGAAAAGCGTAGTTTCTCCGGTTTAGATCCAAAATACGCTTTCACTTATTTACAGATTTGCCACTGATTTGTTTTAGCCATAACTTCTCCGTTTTAACTCCGATTTGATCCGTTCAACTTGCGTTA
This sequence comes from Miscanthus floridulus, assembly GCF_019320115.1. Classification (NCBI taxonomy): domain Eukaryota; kingdom Viridiplantae; phylum Streptophyta; class Magnoliopsida; order Poales; family Poaceae; genus Miscanthus; species Miscanthus floridulus. The sequence continues at coordinate 8,042,565 of NC_089598.1, forward strand.
GGTTCGTAATTTCATAATCTACATGTTTATACTATTGTTAGATGTGTTTTCAACTTTTAAAATTCGTGATTAAATTTAATCTATTATTTTATTAAAGGAAATCTTGTTTATTTAATATCTTTTGCGTTTTAACTCCGTTTTGGCCCATTCAAGTTGCGTTAGATTCATAGCAACGAGATCTACGCGTTAGTAACAGTGGTTACCGTGTTACTATTTCTAAAATTTCATGGTTTAAATCATATCTTGATTAATAATTGTGCAACTGAGTTTTATAAATAAAATATGATTTGTTTTACTTTAGTATTACAATTCAAACTTAAACTTGACTTAATTTATATTACCTATAGAATATCCTATATATTGTTTTATATAATTAAAACACATGAAGCTAATGGTTTTATGAGTAGATCTATCGGTAGTTGTATCTTTTCAACCATAGCTCCGAGTAGAGTGCTTTTCGTGTCTTTGTGTTCGTAGCAAGACGTAGATTCATTTCATAAACTTTTTATTTTGATTTTATGTTTGGTGTATTGTTCTAATTTAGATCTATTGTTTGCTTCGTGTATGATTGTATAGATGCTTGTGTGGTGCTTTATGATTTCGTCCAGTCGGTGAGATATACGTGGTGATCAAGAAGAAGAAGAAGAACGTTGAAGGTTAAAGCTTATCGAAGGATCGGTGTTTAAGGCAAGTATAGTATGGGACCATCCTTGTTACCTATTCACCTTAATATCATTTTAATCATATGCATGTGTCTACCTTGACTGCCACTAAGGATTTCCTAGTACTTTGTTACCTTATACCTTGTTACCTACGGGTATTGCATTGGGTAGTATGATGCTAGTGCTCAACTAAGACCATGATCTTGTAACTTGACTAATGGTATATGCAATAAACACTAAAAGATGTTTTTTAGCAACATGGAACAAGGGGGCTAGAGCATTGGGCTATTTTATGGTGCTCTAGATTCCTCTCCCTAAGGACTTATCTGTAAGTGATCATCCAGGACTTACAGTACAACTGTGAGGGCTATATGGCTCTTGCTTTAGCTCAGTATGAGGACCTTTTCTAGCTTGTTAGTGGTTACCTTTATTGGCGTAAGAATGGCTTACTGAATCGGATATAGTGCGGCCTCTATCCCTTTGTGTATAGGCTACGTGTCATTGTGCCATCGGGAAGGGGGCTCTACATCTGTTTACCGAGTGAATCTAATGGCCCTAACTTGTTAGACAAACCTTTGAAAGGCTTCATAGTGAACCCTGCTGAGCTTCCTTGGTAGTGGGTCAAGAGACTGATCACCTCGGGCGAAAGGGTAAATCACGACTTACAGTGAAAGTGTACAACCTCTGCAGAGTGTAAAACTGGTATATCAGCCGTGCTCACGGTCACGAGCGGCTTTGGAACCCTTACGGAATAGATGATCACTAATGGTTAATGATGATGAACATTGATGATACTGATGATGAAAATGCTCATTAATAATTACTGTTTATGCTATTCATTATTCATGTTTACCTAATCATGTGTTTATGGGCTTGTGAATAAACTTGTTGCCACCCAATTGCTAAAAGATGATTCATTAAAAGCGAATCACAGTTAACCAGTGTCAGCTTTTTGAGCCTCATGAACTCCATGTTATATTTGTTGAGTACGACATGTACTTACGCTTGCTTTACTTTTTAAATCTTTGGAAAAATCCCGGATGGGTACCAGATTGCTAGTCTGAAGGAGTTAGGCTTGTGATCAACCAGTCAGTTGTCCCTGTGGATTTGGAGTCTTCTCCTGAAGATCGGAGATGTCTTTCCACTGTCTATCCTCTGAGGTTATAATCTTTATACTAATACGCTATGTATTTAAGCATTGTCTTTTGATATTACCCTTATTTGTAGCTATATGTGAGATTTGACTTTCTGGGCTCACATATGTTGTGTATCTGATTTTGTTCTTAAAACCGGGTGCTAACTAACGGTGTCTTTTGCACAGAAGTGATTACTTGTTAATCAATGCTATATTGTACACAAAGGTACCATGCATGTGGTTTGTCTGAAATTCTGAATTACACGTGTGTGCCTCATCGATCAAACCCTTTCAGATTTATTGATGCAAAACTAGTACCCCTCACATATCACAACTCAAATGTTGTGCTGAACACACTTAATTAACAGCTTCATTGATCAATAAATAAGATGACAAATTCTAAAAATATGAAGAAACAAAAGAAAACAGATGAACCTGGTATGAAGTTTCACATCTGAACTTTAATTAGCTCTCCGCCAAATAAAGTAGTATAAATAAGAAAGTATCTACATAAATATTGTGTTAGAATATGAGCAAATGGGGGAGAGAGAGCCAAGATAAACATTTTTTCCTTATCTGTTAGCCTTAAATCTATCCACTTATTTCTAGCTCTAGAAATTACCATGCAGCAACACGGTGTCCACAGAGTAGTGCTTCATAATATGAGTTCCCTTTTTATTGGTGCTTGTTAGCAGACCATTGTATGTATGCACGCAGATGTACATAGCCAATTCTCTCTAGGTCATTGACAGACTTCATCGGTGCTTCTTATTTAGTTCCTTTGATTATTTGCTTGTTTTCAAAACATTGTACGCACGTGTACTTGACCAATTCATTCTCTATGTACTTGGCTGCGTTGTAGCTTGACTTTGTCTCAGTTTGTTACGGACAAACTGATTTTCCATTTCTACTTCTCCCTAGCTATTAAACTAATTTATTGGCGAACGAACAGGCTGGGGTCTGGAAGATAATACAAATGCATGCAGGGAATGCCCGGCAGATGTATATGTGCACACAAATATTCATCAATTGTATATATGGAGCCACTGCCACACTTGTTGAGGCTATAGCTATATTATATAAGTACAATATATATATAATGAGCACTAACAATCACACATGTAGGTAGAACGCATGTATCAGATGCAAATGACTAGTAATCAACCTGTACCATTGTATGTTCGGCTCTTGGAAGGTGCCATTATATATAGGCAACTATATTGCTACAATTACCAGGTAAATAGAACAGCAGCTTGTGCTTCTTCCTACTAGCTACTAGCGTCCAGAGCCAATCGTTGAGGCCATGCGACGTGCGTGTTACCATGCTTTAATCAGCAGAAAGATGGAATCTAAAATAAACACAAATCTCCTCCGATTCCGTCTTCGTACTTGTCTAGCTATATAGGAATGCAAGGCCTCAGGATGTAGGTTTTCACATGAACTTACCATCCGACAGAACCTTGGCATGTGGATCCTGCTAGCCGAGTTCCACAGGTAGTAGCTGACTAGACAGGGACATGAAGAGCCGAAGACATGGGTACAGTCTTGGATAGGTGCGCACCAGTCCGCCTGTCTTCGCCACGATGTGCATGCAGCTGCACTGCCACATGCCTGCTCTAGCTAGCTCTAGCTCTGGGCTCAAGATGGCGAGTGAGGCTGGCGAGAGGGAACAACAGCGTCTCCTGGAATGAAGGGGATGATCAATTACAAGTGATAGTGTGTTAATTAGTCATTCAATTTGCTTGGATTTTCTCATATAATCCTCACAAAAGCACCAGACTCAGGATGGCGACAGGCGACTGGCTTATGTATATTGACATATCATGCAATGTTCCGTTACAGGATGAATCAGACATCTGGACTTACATTTGGGGGTCTGCCTCTTTCACTCCTAGCAAGGCCTATGATCATCTCATTGGAACCAGGCAAGTTCATCCAGCTCATAATTGGTTATGGAAATCAAGGTGTCAAAAATCAAAGAAAGTTCTTTTTCTGGTTGTGGCTCAAAGATTGGCTAAACACTAGAGCACTTCTTAAGAGAAAAAATATGGCTCTAGAGGATTACACTTAGTGTTCTATGCAGTCACCAGATTGAGGAAACCTTGGAACACCTCTTCCTTTTTTGTCCATTTGCTGAGGCTTGTTGGGCTTCTATTGGAATCATTATTCCACAAGTTGATGATATATTCCCAATTTTGGAACACATTAGAACAGTGTTGCATGTGCCTTTTTTCATGGAGAACATAGTCACCTTGGTTTGGTCCATCTGGGAAGTACGAAATGATGCTATTTTCAGGAACATTGCTCCTTCTTTGCAAAGTTTCAAGAGGATTTACAAAAGAGAGTTTGCTTGGGTTATACTTTGAGCAAAATCAAGTTATCAACCTTTTATTTCTCAATGGCTAGAAGTCCATGTGTAATTTTCTTGATTTCCTTCTTTTGTTTCATGAGACTTCATTGTAAAACTCTGTTTTATAGTTTTAATAAAAGTCCAGTAGGTATCTGTGTATGACAAAATTAACTAAGTATATATATGTTGCACATATCAGTAATTGAATGCTTGAGAACTGCACACACATTTTCACACTAAATGTAGCATAATAAACTTTTTATATAATTACACTATTTATTGATCAAATTCAATTATATGTTTCAAACTCAAAATATGTGTAGGCCCTATATTTTCTGATAGAGGGAGTAACAGCTAGAACAACTTCTCCCTTCCAGGCTTCCAGCCAGCCATTGCGAGGGTGCATGCGTGCCAACATTAATTATTAGGAGAAAGACTAAATGCGAAACATATAAATTTCTTTTGATCCTGTCCTTATCCTGATTATATGGTAGGGATGGAAGGCCTCATGATGTAGAGATCTAGGTTTCCAAATTGTGTGTCAGCTTATTGGAGAGAAGGACGATCGTGTGTGACCTCATAATTGTGTGCGACCTCATAACAGAGAACAAGTGATTTCTAAGGTTAAAAGAGAGATCCTCAAGGCCATCAATCCAAAGATTTGTTGGGCCACATCATCAAGTCACTGAGCAAGAGAGATCCGTAATGTCACCTAGTCGGAGATCTGATATGTGATGGATTAGTAATATAAGATGTAAAATATTAGACAGTAAACTAAACAAGAGCATATAAAAATTTGGAAAATGAATGTCACTGCTGGTTGAATCCACTCATTAACTGGCAGTGAGTGTGAGAATATCACTATCAGCAAATCGGATAGAGTCTGGATGCAGCAGTGACCCTCGTGATATCATTGTCGGATAGACCCAATAGGGGTATCTTCCTATTAGTTTCGATTGCCCTTTTGCCGAATTAAATTCTTGCAGTGATGTTGGATTTATTAGACCCCACAGTGATTCAAGGATTCAAAGTAGTGCATGGGGATTTGGACAAGAAACACTACTATAAAAATCGTTTGACTGTATACAGCCTTTTAATTTATGGCCGATTTGGGACTGCTCCGCACCACTAAAACAGGCGCTGCTCCACCAACTCCATCATGGAGCAGCTCCACTTTGGAGTTGGCTTTTCATCAATGAGTAGGTGCACCTGTTTGGCTTTGAGTTCTGCTCCAGCTCCAAGAACCAGTGATTTTGGTAGGCATTGCCATTTATGTCCTTGGGTGTTCTTTGTGTAGGTGTTACATATTTACCATTTTAAACATCATTTGTATTTTTTATAGATTATGATTAATTAGCCTTAAGATAATGTCATCTGTACTAATTGAATTGACACTTGGTACAATATTGAAGGTTGCGGATCAGACTATTGAAAACTTCAGTTTGCTTACAGTGAGCGCGAATAGTTCATCAGCTGGACATACCTTTCATTCCCAAGCAAAATTGCAATCATAAAACACAAAAGTCAAGATGAACATGAGATCAACCTCAAAATAAGAAATACAGCGGAACCATATCTGTTGTTGTATGTCAAATACAACATCTACCAAATTATGAATAAAGTGAAGAACAATCATGTGGTGCGCTTCCTCGTCGAGATGGATGCTGCATCTGCATAGCAATGTTAAAACTCCATCGTATAGCCTTTAATAATTCCTCAATTTACATTTATTCCTCATCTCTGTGGTCTGCATTGGCACTCTACTTCGATCGATCTTTGAAACCATGAAGAAGAAGATAGACAAGCTTTGACTTCTTCGTGTCTTGTTATCATTGTTCATCTCCATCGTTCCTTCCCAGTACCTTCTACTCCTAAGCATTCACTAAGTTGCACCGTCCACGGATTATTTACACAATTATATTGTACAACATGTGTTGTGGCAGCGGTGGAGTATATATAGATAACAGAGTGATATGGTACACATATTTTTGGATGCGGCAGGTTGTTAGAAGCATTAGTTCACACCTCTATAAAAATATTTTTTGGAGACAAATTCGTTTGTCTACAGAGGCGACTCCTACCACATCTAAATATTTCCCACGTCCAAGGCCAACGTCCACTTATAAAGTCAATGCCTCAGTAATAGATGTCACACAGAAAATTCATTTAGTTTTTCATATGAAGTTGGATGAAGACAAACTTCGTACAAAAAGTTATAGTTGCAATCTACAATTATATATTACATAAGATTTTTATTTCAGATCAACTAGAGTCCCAAATATGCATCTCAAGTTCTCATATTTGTGCGAACACAAGGTTGACAAGTACCCTTGTGTGTTCGTTTTGTGATGAGTGATTGTCAATGTGATCTACGAAGTGGGTTGAGTGGTGACTAACCCTACCATGGCGAAAGCTATGTGTGCGACATGTCTTTTGGCTTGTGTTGTGCAGGTGTGGAGCTCGGATGCGGTGGTCGACGGCGAGGTGAAGGTCAAGGAGGACGTGCCGTGCCGACAGACCGGGAGCGGTGAAGGACGGACGTGAGGCTTGGACCGAGGGACCCAGAGGCCGGGTGACTAGCCGCGGTGGCTGACACTTGGGACATCAACAAGTGCAAGAAGACATGGAGTGGCGGTGTTGACCGGGTCAAGACGGCGGACGCGCGAGTCGAGTGAGGCTCAGGAGGACTTGGCGGGCCGGCCGATCGAGGACGGCGGTGACACGCGTCGGATGGCGGGGGACGCGTATGGAGTACGCTACCCGCGGACGGTTTGATGGTTTGGGTCTCAAAACCATCGGATGGACGGTTTACGGGTTTGGGCCTCAAAACCCGGGCGGAGGTTCCGAGGAGGGACGGACGGCACGTGGCGGCATCGGGGAGTTCGCGTCAAAGCGAAGCTACCGGTGAGAAGGCGCGGTGGTCGTCGGATCAAGATTACACCGGGTTGGACAACAACGCCCTTGGGCTTAGCGGTTCAACTCATTTGTATCCAGGGGCAAAACTATGAATGTGTAATAGCCCTGTTAAATAGGATCAGAGAGCCCCCATCTCCCTCACCTCCTCTAGTTTCCATTTTCTCCTTTAGGGTTTCTTCCTCTAGTTTGCTTCCATGTATGAGAGAGGTCCACAACTCAAATTGTGACTTGGTTTTGAAGGAATCGGTGGCCGTAACCACCGTATGCCCTCCGGGATTCATGATTTAGTTGTGTTCTTGATGTGATTTTGGTGTTCTTCACGAGCTCCTTTTGTCCCCTCTTGTTTCCCCTCTCGATTCTTCGTTTTGGGATTGTTTTGGTTCGTTCTTGTTGCCTTGGATCGATCAATCACATGAGTGGAAGCTTTCCACCGAAGGAAATCCACTAATTCCTCACGAGATCGCAGATCCGGGCAATTTTAGTTCTTGACCTATTTTTGGGGGATTCTTCAATTCTTTCGATTCACGGAGTTAGAGTTTATCTCAGGCCATGATCCTTTAGAGGTTGCCTTTCTACTCCATTGTGAACCCTTGTGCAAAGTTTCAAGTCATTTGGAGTTGATTTGATCAAGTTATGGCTTGATTTGATTTTTCCCGAGAAACTGCTCGCTCATACCGGACGCGTCCGATATGATCTAGGACGTGTCCGATATTTCTAACTTTGGAGTTTTGAGCTGAAATTTGGTGGAGACCTTCCCTTGGTGTCTAAGAACTATGGTTAAAAATTTCATGTTTTTTGGACACCGTTTGACGGGGTTTTGGATTTTTCTCCCTTGGTCAGCTTGCTGCTGAAAATACAGGACGTGTCCGAAAATACCGGACGTGTCCGATATAATACCGGACGTGTCCGATATTTGCAGGGGCAGTGCTGTTTTCTTTTGGGAGTTTGCTCGTTTGGGCTCCGATCTGTGTTCCGTTTGCTTTGTGGTGACCCGCTGTGTTCTGAGGGAGCATCCACCCTTCTTTAGGGTCGTGGTCATCAAGTCTATCGTGTATGCTTTTTGGGGATTGATATTGGGACGGTGGTCGAAGATTTCGAAAGAAATTTGAGGCTCCCATTCACCCCCCTCTGGTCGCCGTTTCCGGTCCTTCAATTGGTATCGGAGCCGGTTAAGGATCATTCCACCTTAATCGGTCCGTGATCCACGAAGGCGACATGGAGCGTGGTTCCGGCAAACCACCGCACTTTGATGGGTCCAACTATCCTTATTGGAAGATCCGCATGTCTGCGCATCTCCAGGGGATTGATTGGCTCGCCTGGGAAATTTGCGAGGATGCTACTTACGTTGTGCTCCCTGTTGCGGCCCGTACCACCCAGGATCACAAGGATCGGCACAACGCAAATAGCAAAGCTCGCAGTGTGCTTTTCTCGAGTCTTTCGCTTTCTGAGTTCGAGCGTGTCTCCGATTGTACTACAGCTCGAGAGATCTGGGTGAGGCTTCAGAGCTATCACGAGGGGACCGCACAGGTCAAGACTAGACTCTATGAGATGTACAAGCGTGAGTACGAGAACTTCTCTCAGTTTGATGGCGAGTCCATCGATGCCATGTTTTCCCGCTTTCAGACTATCGTCGACAAAATGAAAGCGAACAAGGCCAACCTACCTTATAGTGATCATGAGAGGGCGCTCAAGCTTCTCTATGCCCTTGATTGAAAGGTATGGGATGTGAAGGTGTCGGCGATCATCGAGTCGGCCAACTATGACACCCTCACCGTCGACGAGCTTTTCAGCAAGCTCAAGTCCACAGAGATCGACTACCAAACCCAAGCCAAGCTCAAGAATCCTTCTGCACCAACCATGGCTTTGGTCTCAGGTAGTGGTTCAAGTTCATTAACTAACCCTTCACAAGCTTCCTTCTCTTTGTCGTGCTTGATGTCAGTCACAGAGGAGCAGCTGGAGTCTCTTGGGGATGATGAGTTGGCACTCGTCATCAGTCGGTTCTCTCAGTTTCACAACAACCGTTTGAACCGCCGACGCAGTGGTGGCCCGAAGGAGGGATGCTATGGATGTGGAGATCTGGACCACTTTGTCGCGCACTGCCCCAAGAAGAAGCCCTTCACCAACAAGTACGACTTCGGCAAGCGCAAGGATAAGCGTGACTACACCTCCGGCAAGCACAAGGCCAAGGGCGGCTTCGACAAGGAGGCGATCAAGAAGGCGTACCGCAGGAAGGCCAAAGCTCAAGAACGTGCCTTCCTCGCCTCCCTCAGCGACCTTGACGATGACTCCAATGATGATCACTCTTCTTCTCCCTCGACCGACGATGAGTCCAAGAAGAAGCGCAAGGACAAGCTCAACGGTCTCTACTTTGTCGCCGGTGCAAACCGTGGTGGGTTTTGCACTATGGTGGTTGACGGTGGAGCAAAGCTCAAAAAGGACGTCGACGTCAACGACGACGAAAACAAGGTACCGCCCACACTTGACTCACTTATGCTTGAGCTTGATACTATGAATGATACATTGATGAGTCAAGATAAGTTGCTTAAGCGTGCTGCCCGCGAGAGAAAAGAGTTTAAGGACCAGCTAGAGGTTGCTTTGAAGGAGTTGGAGCTTGCCAAGAGTGGTGTAGTGGTGTTAGAGGAGGAGGAGTGCGATGAGTGCGCTATACACATGTCTAACCTCTCTGACTTGCAATCGAAGCATGCTGTTTTGCTTGATGAATGTGATGAGCTGAAGTCTTGTTCTAGGTTGCTCGGTGCATGCAAGTCCTGCTCAGGCTTGCAATCTGAGTTGGCAGAGAAGGTTGCCAAACTTGCTGAGTTTGAGAAGGCCAACTCAGATAGCACCACCACTACATGTGTTCGATGTGAAGCTTTGGTGTTGGAGCTTGAGTCCTGCAGGCACGACAAGATGGGAACCGAGGAAGAAAACACACAACTTCGGTCCATCTTGAGCTGGGTGTTGTGCAGTGAGCCCCAGTTGGGCATGATGGTTAGCCAGTTTAGGCGGGGAACTGACTCATCGGGAGTAGGCTTTGCTATAGGTGGGAAGGGTGAGCATGTCTATGGCAAGGTTGGTGAACATAGTGGTTTGAACCCAAGTGAGAAACCCACCAACACTCCCAAATTGATCAAGATCCCTCCACCAGAGCCTACCAAGCCTATGATCAAAGATGGTGTGTTTGAAGAACCACCAAAAGCTCCACCATCCAAGCAAGTTTGGGTTCCCAAACCGAACAACTTTCGGAACTCACTCGATACTCTACCCAACATCTCTAGTGCACCCCTTCCTAAAGCCAAAAAGCCTCAGAGAGTGAACCACACCCACAAGAGAGTGAGTCAACCACCACCCAAGAGAGAGGTGAGGTACCACTGTGACTATTGCCATAGAGATGGTCATTTGACTGAGTTTTGCTTTAGGAGGAAGAGAGATGAGCGGCGTGAGTACGAGTTGAACAACCGGAACATGTACCGTCCTCCACATGGCGTACATGTACCACCTGTTCAGAGGCACAGTGTTAGGCCTAGAGGTGCAATGCCTCAAGGTGCTAGGCCTCAGGTGGCGAGACCACGAGGTGGTAGTGCCCAGCGTGGCCCAAGTCATGATCAATATGACTCTGGACCTCGCGACTGTGGCTTTCAGTCCCGCACTCTTAGCGGACCACGTTTTCCCCCACGTGGTGATCGCTTCTCTCCAATGGGACATGGCATGTATGGTGTTTTTCCTAACACTTTTCTAGGGCAAATGACTCAACACTGGTATTCTCCTCATTTCACTAACCCTAGTGTTGTGCCATTTGCTCACCCCCTGTCTTTCTATTGATGCAGAGCGGAGGCCTGGAGAACACGTGGCTTGTTGATTCCGTCTGTTCGCGCCACATGACCGGAAGGTCCAAATGGTTCTCCAGCCTCGACCCCATGCAATACAAGGAGTACATCACATTTGGGGACAATAGCAAAGGTAAGGTGCTATCTCGTGGGACCATTCGGGTCAATGAGTCTTTTATCTTGAAGGACGTTGCTTTGGTTTCAAGCCTGCATTTCAATTTGCTCTCTATTTCACAACTCCTTCAAGATGGGTTTGAGGTGCGCTTTAAGACTGGACTTTCTCGTGTGCTCGATTCTCAGGGACATCTAGTTTGTCAGATCGTTCCTTTCGGCCGAGTTTTTAGAGCTGATTTCTCTCAGTCTTTCGGTTCTTCTCGCTGTTTGGTTGCCAGATCTTCTTCTGATTTGTGGAAGTGGCATAGGAGACTTGGTCACTTGAGCTTCGATCTCCTAGTGAGGTTGAGTTCTCTTGACATGATCCGAGGATTGCCCAAACTTAAGTTTGAGAAGGATCTGGTATGCCATCCCTGTCGCCACAGAAAGATGGTGGCTGCTTCCCATCCTCCAGTGACTCAGGTCATGACCACGAGACCCGGTGAGCTACTCCATATGGACACTGTTGGTCCGGCTTGGGTTCGGTCAGAGGGAGGGAAGTGGTACGTTCTTGTGATCGTGGATGATTTTTCTCGCTATTCTTGGGTGTTTATCATGGAGGGCAAGGATGAAGCGTTTTCTCATGCTCGTGACTTGATCTTGAGGTTGCAAACTGAGTTACCAAAGAATGCCATACGAGCTATCCACAGTGACAATGGCACTGAGTTCAAAAACTCTTAGTTTGACACCTTATGTGCTTCCTTGGGTCTTGAACATCAGTTTTCTTCGCCCTATGTCCCTCAGCAGAATGGTGTTGTTGAGCGCAAAAATTGGACTTTGGTTGAAATGGCCAGGACGATGCTCAATGAGCATAGGACTCCTAGACGTTACTGGGCCGAAGCCATCAACATCGCCTGCCATGTTTCAAACCGCATTTTTCTTCGTGCCTTCTTAAAGAAGACATCCTACGAGTTGCGGTTTGGGCGTCCACCCAAGGTGAGTCATTTTCGAGTCTTCGGTTGCAGGTGCTTCATTCTCAAGCAAGGTAATCTTGACAAGTTTGAATCTAGATCTTCGGACGGTATATTTCTTGGTTACGCTTCTCATTCACATGCGTACCATGTGCTTAATCTTGAGACTAACCGTGTCATGGAGACTTGTGAAGTCACCTTCGACAAAACCATGCCCTCTTCTATTTCTGTCTTTGAACGTGCAGGTGATGAAGAGATGGGTGACAGCATTTTCATTGAGAATGACGATGACGTCGATTGGGATGATCCCAAGCCATCTCAACCGGCTGCCCTGATCGAGCCAGCTTCGACCACTTCGGCTCACGGCCCCAAGCCCTCCACCTCTACTTCATGGGGTCCGTGCGAGCCGCTTCCTCAATCGACTGAGGAGGCCCCAGCTGTGGATGAGGGGGAGGCGACTTTGTCTTTGGGTGCACCTCGACATATCTAGCGACGCCATCCTCCTCAGACCATGATCGGCGACATCGACGAAAGGGTAACGCGTTCCAAGTCTTATCATATTTCCCATTTCGCTCATTCTGCTTTCGTAGCTTCTTTTGAGCCTCGAGATATTGGACACGCACTATCTAATGCCGATTGGGTTAATGCTATGCACGAGGAGTTAGAGAACTTTGAGCGGAACCAAGTGTGGGTTTTAGTTCCACCTCCACCAGAGTGCCACCCCATAGGTACAAAGTGGGTTTACAAGAACAAGCAAAGTGAGGATGGGGTGGTGGTGAGAAACAAGGCGAGATTAGTGGCTCAGGGTTTTTGCCAAAAAGAGGGAATAGACTATGAAGAAACCTTTGCTTCTGTTGCCCGTCTAGAAGCCATTAGGATTATTTTAGCATTTGCAGCTTTGAAAGGGTTCAAGTTGTATCAGATGGATGTGAAGAGTGCCTTCTTGAATGGGTACATAGAGGAAGAGGTTTATGTGAGGCAACCCCCTGGCTTTGAAAATCCAAAGTACCCCAACCATGTTTTTAAACTCCACAAAGCCTTGTATGGTTTGAAACAAGCCCCGAGAGCCTGGTATGAGCGTTTGAAAGCTTTCTTGCTTGATAAGGGTTTTAGGATGGGTTCCGTAGATAAGACTTTGTTCCTCCTCAAGCAAGGCACATACATCCTTTTGGTTCAGATATACGTGGATGATATAATCTTTGGTGGCTCTTCTCATGCTCTTGTTGCCAAGTTTTCAGATACTATGAGCAGGGAATTTGAGATGAGCATGATGGGCGAATTGACTTTCTTCCTCGAGCTGCAAATCAAGCAAACTCGTGAGGGGACGTTCGTGCACCAAGGCAAGTACACCAAGGATGTGCTCAAGAAATTTGATATGGGTGAGGCCAAGCCTCTTTTGATGCCTATGTCAACCACGACGGCCCTGGATGAGGACAAGGAGGGAGAAGCCGTGGACCAGAAGGAATACCGAAGCATGATCAGGTCCCTGCTGTATCTAACGGCGACGAGACCAGACATCCAGTTCACAGTCTGCTTGTGCACGCGCTTTCAGTCTTCGCCGCGCACGTCTCATCGTCAAGCCATCAAGCGGATCCTCAGGTACCTTCGTTTCACACCCGAGTTTGGTCTTTGGTTTTCAGCCTCCTCCTCTCTTTCTCTTTGCGGGTATTCTGATGCAGATTATGCTGGTTGTCGTGTTGAGAGGAAGTCCACTTCGGGGACTTGTCAGTTTCTTGGATCTTCTCTTGTGTCTTGGTCTTCTCGCAAGCAGTCTAGCGTCGCCCAATCCACCACAGAAGCTGAGTATGTTGCTGCTGCTGCTTGTTGTTCCCAGTTGCTTTGGATGATAGCTACTCTGAGAGACTTTGGGTTAGAGTTTAGGCGAGTGCCTTTGTTTTGTGATAGCACCAGTGCCATAAGTGTAGCCAAAAACCCAGTCCTTCACTCAAAGACAAAGCACATAGAAGTTCGCTTTCACTTCTTGCGTGACCACTATGAGAAAGGTGATATCGATCTGCACCACATTGATACCCAAAACCAGCTCGCAGATATCTTCACCAAACCACTTGACCAAGCCCAGTTTGCTCGCTTGCGAGGGGAGCTTGGAGTTTGTTTCCCTTTTTAGAGGAGGGAAACTTTGGTTGTTGTATTCTAGTTTTGCTTTTCTTTGAAGTTTAGCCTTTGTGTTTATATCATACTTGCATATCATATCATCATGTATCATATTGCATCCTGAGCTTCATCCTTATAGTAGCTAGATTGACACTATGCTCTTGTTGGGGATGTTATGGATATACATGATGTGCTTTTGGCTTAGGCTCCTTTTGATCAATTGATGCATGTTATGAGCTAAGCTTGTTTTCCAAACTGTGAACTTGATTAAAACTTGTTGAAACATGAAATGTGTTCACCACTACTTGTGGCACTAGCATGTGTAGAATGTGTCAAGATCTTTTTCTTGCTTCATGTATATGCTTAGTTGCTACGGCTCATACTTTGAGTTACACACTTGCTTGAGAAACTTGAATTTGTGCTAAAACTTGAAAATCAAACTCAGTGATTTGAAAAGATCGGGATGGGTCTGTACTATCCTATGTCAGAGTATCGAGACAGCTCCAAATTGCACTTATTGGTGAACTTGAGCTCTGTAATGGATACCGAGATCATTGTCTTAAGCTTCTGATTGCCTTTGGCATAGGCTTGACATGGTCGCTAAGTCAGGTTTTGATGGCACAGATAACCTCCCGCACACACTTGTCTGACAAACTTTGGTAATAAGCTGCATAACTCCGATAAATTTCAATTGGTGTCTAAAATTTGATCAAACCATCAGTTTGTCTCTTGACATGATGTGTGAACTTTGTTTGGGGTAGTTCACTTTGCATACATGTGTAGCACAAGGTCAATCTCCTGTCTATTTTTGCTATGTGCTCCTTTGGTGGTGAACCCTCTTTTAAAATTGCTCAAACTTGCTTAAATGCCATATTTCGTCTCATTTGGTCACTTTGAGCATTTGCTAGCACTTGTATGTGTTGCCATATATACATGACAGCATCCACTAGAGCATTCTTTCAATCTACTTGCTATAATCTTGAAGCTTCTGCATTCGTGCATTTTTGCATTCATAGCTTGTTTTGAGGGGGAGTTGCAATTCTTGGGCTCTAGCTTGATAAGTGCATGTGTCAACAAGGGGGAGAAGTTTCCACACTCACAATGTCACAAGGGGACACAAGGGGAGAAAACTTCCAATTTCACCTAAAGTTGAGAGATATGTATTCATTTGAGAGAGATTGCACTTGTTCAGGGGGAGTTGCATTTAAGGTGTTTTGCTAGATGTGTTGAGCCTTTGCCTCTTCTGTGTTGAGCCTTTGCCTCTTCTGGAGGGTCTAGCAGGTTTTCGGCTTTTCAAGCTTTGCTAGTGGTGTTGAGCCCGTTGCCTCTTCTTGAGGGCTAGCTTTGTTTTACTTGGTTGCGTCAAGCCGTTGCCCATGTCTTTGGGGACCAAGTTTTGCTCATTTTCAAATGACCCGGTTCTTGGCTTTTGGTCATTTGGGTGAGTTCTTTCTTTTCTCTTCTTCTTCTTTTTCTTTTGCTCAAGCTATTCGTGTATTGGTGTTGACAATGCACTCATCAAGGGGGAGATTGTGAACACAAGGTTGACAAGTACCCTTGTGTGTTCATTTTGTGATGAGTGATTGTCAATGTGATCCACGAAGTGGGTTGAGTGATGACTAACCCTACCATGGCGAAAGCTATGTGTGCGACATGTCTTTTGGCTTGTGTAGTGCAGGTGTGGAGCTCGGATGCGGTGGTCGACGGCGAGGTGAAGGTCAAGGAGGACGTGCCGTGCCAACAGACCGGGAGCGGTGAAGGACGGACGTGAGGCTTGGACCGAGGGACCCATAGGCCGGGTGACTAGCCGCGGTGGCTGACACTTGGGACATCGACAAGTGCAAGAAGACATGGAGTGACGGTGTTGACCGGGTCAAGACGGTGGACGTGCGAGTCGAGTGAGGCTCAGGAGGACTTGGTGGGCCGGCCGGTCGAGGATGGCGGTGACACGCGTCGGATGGCGGGGGACGCGTATGGAGTACGCTACCCGCGGACGGTTTGATGGTTTGGGTCTCAAAACCATCGGATGGACGGTTTACGGGTTTGGGCCTCAAAACCCGGGCGGAGGTTCCGAGGAGGGACGGACGGCACGTGGCGGCATCGGGGAGTTCACGTCGAAGCGAAGCTACCGGTGAGAAGGCGCAGTGGTCGTCGGATCAAGATTACACCGGGTTGGACAACAACGCCCTTGGGCTTAGCGGTTCAACTCATTTGTATCCAGGGGCAAAACTGGGAATGTGTAATAGCCCTGTTAAATAGGATGAGGGAGCCCCCATCTCCCTCACCTCCTCTAGTTTCCATTTTCTCCTTTAGGATTTCTTCCTCTAGTTTGCTTCCATGTATGAGAGAGGTCCACAACTCAAATTGTGACTTGGTTTTGAAGGAATCGGTGGCCGTAACCACCGTATGCCCTCCGGGATTCATGATTAAGTTGTGTTCTTGATGTGATTTTGGTGTTCTTCACGAGCTCCTTTTGTCCCCTCTTGTTTCCCCTCTCGATTCTTCATTTTGGGATTATTTTGGTTCGTTCTTGTTGCCTTCGATCAATCAATCACATGAGTGGAAGCTTTCCACCGAAGGAAATCCACTAATTCCTCACGAGATCGCAGATTCAGACAATTTTAGTTCTTGACCTATTTTTTGGGGGATTCTTCAATTCTTTCGATTCACGGAGTTAGAGTTTGTCTTAGGCCATGATCCTTTAGAGGTTGCCTTTCTACTCCATTGTGAACCCTTGTGCAAAGTTTCAAGTCATTTGGAGTTGATTTGATCAAGTTATGGCTTGATTTGATTTTTCCCGAGAAACTGCTCGCTCATACCGGACGCGTTCGATATGATCTAGGACGTGTCCAATATTTCTAACTTTGGAGTTTTGAGCTGAAATTTGGTGGAGACCTTCCCTTGGTGTCTAAGAGCTATGGTTAAAAATTTCATGTTTTTTGGACACCGTTTGACGGGGTTTTGGATTTTTCTCCCTTGGTCAGCTTGCTGCTGAAAATACCGGACGTGTCCGATATAATACCGGACGTGTCCGATATTTGCAGGGGCAGTGCTGTTTTCTTTTGGGAGTTTGCTCGTTTGGGCTCCGATCTGTGTTCCGTTTGCTTTGTGGTGACCCGCTGTGTTCTGAGGGAGCATCCACCCTTCTTTAGGGTCGTGGTCATCAAGTCTATCGTGTATGCTTTTTGGGGATTGATATTGGGACAGTGGTCGAAGATTTTGAAAGAAATTTGAGGCTCCCATTCACCCCCCCCCCTCTGGTCGCCATTTCCGGTCCTTCAATTTGAAATTCAAACTTTTAAATTTTCAGATGACCTTATATATTGACATGATCCAAGTTATATTTCTCGACATCATCTAAAATTTTGTAGTTGTCAAGTTTTTTATGTGATCCTTTAGAGTCCCAAATATTAATTCCCAATTCTTGGATTTTCAAATCGTTTTTTTTTGAATTTTCAGAAGACCTCACAAGTTGACCAGGTTTATGTCAAAATAATTCTAGTTCTTGGATGATTTACAATCTTTTAGTTCACAACTTTTTTTAAAAAACAAATATTTTTTTTCAAATGACATCGAAGATGTTTTAGGTTCTTAGATTTTTAAATTCAATTTTTGTTCAATGACTTGGGGCTCTAAATGACTTCAAATCTAAGAATTTAAAACACATATTTGGAACTATAAATGACTTAACCAGAAATTTGTAGATCGAATTGAGAACAATAAACTTGTTATAGACTATGTCGACATCCAAGGTTGTTCAAAAATTCTAAATTTTGGATTTCAAAATCTGAAAACATAAAATGAAAATTTGATACTCTAAATAATTCCAAATAAAGAACTTGTCAACTACAAAGTTGTAGGTCCCCTCAGCACTACAATTTTGATATAAAGTCTGTCTTCATCCAACATAACTTGCAAAAAGTTATGAATTTTATTTTAGGTGATGACTATTTATAGAGGCAGACATCTTAAAATGCTTGGCTTATCGAAAGATTAACAAATACGTCACTCTTAAGAGGCGCACCTCTGTTAATGGCCTTTTTAATTTAGATCCAGTCTTCTTAAGAGACCACCTCTAAAAATATATTTATAGAGACCATCTATAAATGGACAGACCACCTCTTAAATATAGATGGTTATTCAATGTTGGACAGACCACCTCTTTCTTCACTCACTAGCCAAACCAAAAGGACTAAAAAGCATGCTTTGCGGATTGTGTTAAGAAGCATTCGTAGAATATGGATCCTAGCTCGGTGGATAAGTGCCGTGTCTGCTTCATTCCTGGTGTCTCCTATTCCCTCTTATTTCTTGCACAACTTATTTTCTTCTATCATCATCTCATCAATTTGTGCAGGTGCTGAATAGTAAAGGAGTGGACTGCCACATGTGGATGAATGAAATAATAAAGCCGCTAGCTAGGTGTTTGCTCAGGTAGAAAGATATTGTAGTATTTATATACGTGTGTAGGTTCGTCTCAAAGACAAAATAAAGTACTCCATCCGTTCCAAATTATAAGTCGCTTTGAATTTTTTGGTTCATCCATTTTGCTATGTATCTAGACATATTATTTATCTAGATGTATAGCAAAATTGATGTACCAAAAAGTCAAAGCGACTTATAATTTGAAACGGAGGGAGTAAATGTTGATCCACAACGAGTCAACTCATGATATGGCTTTCTCTGAAAGGAACAAAGAAATTGTGACCATGAATTTCATTTTATTTTTGAACCAAAAGTTTTTGGATTTAGAGCAATCCGGTTCCTAAATAAGCCATGTTCTGATCAAATCAAATAATTAATTAATATTATCGATTTCAACTAATTTGGCGGTGGCTCTCCATGCAGCATTTTAAACCGACCACGCTGCGTGCAGCATCTGCAGTGCTGCAGCCTGCAGGACTACTTGATGATCAATGCATTTGTAAGCATTTTAGCCGTCTGCAAAAAGTGGTTCTGTACTCTGTAGTAGTGACTTATTGGTCTGTGTCTGATGAATAGTAAGTGTTGATAATTTTAAAATAAATCAGAAGCCAGCCTTTACATTATTCATTTCTGAGTCAGTGAGTACTACACCATTTTCCCATCCACCCCATTTAAAACTGTTTTAATCGTGACTGAATATCTAGGATCTGAAAGATAATAAAATGCCCCAGATATATATGGGCTCACATATATGGCGTCTCATCTATGGAGCCACGGCCACATTAGTTGGGACTATATTATATAACAGTGAGCAATACAAATCTTACATATGAGTAGATGTGCTACGTACTACAGCTCAGCTTGCTTCTCCCTTGCAGCCAGTTGTCGAGGCCAAGTGCGTGCTACCATGCATTAATCAGCAAAAACATTGATTTTCAAAAAATATATGGGATTTCCTAAAATTCAGGTGCATGAATTTTAGTTTCCTTGCAAACGACGGTTATTACATATATTTTATACTAAAATTGTAGATTTGCGAACAAACAGATGTCTGAAAGCGCTCTCCTCGGCTCCCCCGCTCAGCTCCGCAGCCGCCCACCCCGGGCCCGGCGGCCACTCCTCCGCCACTGCCTCCACCATGTCCAGCACCTCTCGCCCTCCCAAACCTTTCCCCTGCTTCGGCTCCCTCTCCCCGCTTCTGCTGCTCCCACACTCACACCACCCACTGTTCCCCACCACCGCCGTGCCGGGCCGGGCATGCAGCTTCGAACTCCGACGAACCGCATGCAGCCCCTGGCGTGAAGGGGAATTCCGCCTCAACCACTCCAAGATCTCCATCTCCAAAAATCGTTGTCTTCTTATGAAATTCATTGACAAGATTTTCTCGATGATCCGGCTCCTTGGAAAAGACTGGGTCCTGAGAACCCACACTCCGTTCGATGAAGCTTACGGCGGCTCCTCCTTCCTTTGGAATATCATCAATGATGAATTGGACGCTTTCTGATTAATTACCAAAGTTGAAATCCATAGTGGTTCTGCCACCTCATTTTGGAAGGATCATTGGCTTCCTAGCGGGCCAATCTTTGTCTGTCACCCGGCTCACTTCTCTCATACCACTAGGCCTAACGTCTCGGTCTCTGAAGTTTTCTAGGGTGGGATTGATTTGCGCTTACGTCCCCGGTTAACCGGTGCAGCCCGCTCGGAGCTAGCTGCCCTCCTCTCTTCTTTGCAGGACGTTCACCTCGACGATTCCAGCAACGTCCGACTCATGCAGCTGACCGGCAAGTGCTTCAACACCAAGGATGCCTACGCCGCCCTCAGGCGATCTCCAGAACACGTGGAGCAGCACAGCAGGTACATATATGGGGTTCGGCAGTCCCCAACAAAGTCAAGCTTTTTTCATGGTTATACTTCAAAGACAGACTGAGCTCCAGGGCCAACCTCTTCCACAAACATATTCTGAGTGATGATGTGTGCGAACGATGCTCAAATGGCTCTGAAGATAGACATCATATTTTCTTTGGATGCCCATCCATCTCCTCTATATGGCAGACGCTGGGGATTACTGCTGCTGCTTCCATGTCTGATGAGGAGCTGTGGCGCCTAGTCCCTCCAAATGGTCTGGATGGAGATCTTTGGCCCTCTATTCTACAACGCGCGGAATGGTGAGATCTTCCGCCAAGAACGCTCTTCAATCACTCAGATCATTGCTCGCGTTACGGATAACCTTTCAACTTGGAAGAAACGCTTTGCAAATAGAAAATTGAGTAGTCCTGATAATGTTCAGGCCTGGCTTCTTTTCCTACAGGGCTGTAGGAATTCCTCTGTTGTAACTATCAACTCCATGTAACTGAACGTCTGTTTCCTTTTTAATATATTCTAGGTGGGGATCCTCTCCCCCCCCCCCCCCCCCCCCCTAGTCTTGCTCAAATTTTTTTTGTAGATTTCGTTTATTGCAATTTCTGTGGGCACAATCTACAATTTTGGCACCGAGAATAAAAAACACGTTAGACAAAACCATAAACCCAACAAAATCTGATTTGTGTCGGCAAAGTAAATATTTGTATGCAGTATTTTCATATGATTTGACATCGACCAAAGGATTTGAAACAATTGAGTGGTGATTTATTATTATGCAATGGTTCAAACGGTTTAAATTGCATGCCATCATAAATACATGCAACTCATTTCAAGGAAATGGTTCTATATCTTCCACAGAGAAGACAAGGGGCACTCCACCAAGGACTGCCTAGAAACACAAGAAACAATGGAGCGCATGAAACAAATAAAAAAAACCCCAACCCTTCAAGCCTAGACCAAAGAGATCAATCACCATAAAATAGATTATAACCTCCAAAACCTTTATAAAAAAATTACACACATATACCGCCTTGGTAAATCAAAGGAAAAAACACACAAAAAAATCAGTTTGTGGGCCTGAGCCCGCAGACCAAGTCCGGAGGCCCGCCGCTGCCAGCCCGCCGCCGTCGACAGAGATCCACCGCGGCCAGTTCACTGGCCGGGTCGACGGAGATCCACAGTGACAGGGTTATCAGGTCTACTCGACAATGATCTCCTATACGATAGTGAATACTGAGCTTCGGTTCGAAGCAAAGATAAAAAAATGACTTCTAGGAATCTGCAAGGTGGCTGAACTGAATCAGAAAGCCTTGAAACAGCACACCCAATAGATGTGTTACTTGGACACAACAATAATAACATCTTCCCATATGCCGCCTATTCCCACTTGTTTCATATTTCTCCAGTATGCTATTACGTTGTTTTTTCGGTTGTCTACAATCATCTTCACTTATTTGATAGGTTGGCCTGCTATAATAAGTGTTGGTGGTAGAGCTTGGATAAAAGGATGGAGCTGCTTCTGCTGGCTATACTCAGGTGAACGAGACCAGTGTTATTATATATGTATGACGGTGACTTTATGTTGAGAAGCTGCTCATGTTATATGTTTTTTTTTTCTCAACACGTCTTGCACCAAAGAGATTTTGCTAGTTCAATGATGCTATTGTTCACAAAGTGTACGGTATGGTTTTTCTGAATTTTGCATGTGCCTCAGTAGTCATTTCTGAACTGACCCAATCAAATGGCATCACAAATCATGGTAGCATTTATTCAAGGGGCAAGCTGGCAAATCTTGTTGAGTTGTGATCCAAATTCAGTTATGTACAAGATAAAGGCTAAC
Organism: Miscanthus floridulus; assembly: GCF_019320115.1. Lineage (NCBI taxonomy): Eukaryota > Viridiplantae > Streptophyta > Magnoliopsida > Poales > Poaceae > Miscanthus > Miscanthus floridulus. Next base: position 8,064,753 of record NC_089598.1, read on the forward strand.
TTCTGCCGGAGCGAGGCTTGGGCCGTCGCCGGGAGGCTTGGCCCGCGGTATGGATTGTCGCCTATTAGGGTTTTCCATCTCTATATATACCTCCTGTAAGCTGCCGTCTTGAGATAAGAAAAGTTGTAAATCCCCGACGTTTGTAACCTCACCCAATATAGTGAAGATTTGTTGGCTGGTGCCCGTGGTTTTTTTCCTTCTTCCTTGGAAGGGTTTTCCACGTTAAAATCTCGTGTCCCCTATGTTTGATCTACTGTTCTTCGTCGTTTATATTGCCTATCGTTTCTAACAAATCTTGATAGTTAGGAGACCCACACATATAACAACTCATATATGTCATGCAGAACACACTCAAATGGCTTCATTGATCATTTCTGTGTGCTAGAGTTGGTACATATATGAAGGATGACCCTACGATTGCTTATATGGTCACTGACGCAAATACAAATATATGACCAAAAATGGTATGCCTTGGTACGGCGCCCTTGGTGTAACTGTTCAGGGAGCTACCAAGTTCGTATCCCAGCTATGGGTTGCGAGGATGTGAGGATAGGTCGTTTAGTGAAAGTTCCTCATTTTCTCTGTGATCTCTTAGGATCTATCCTAACTTTATCTAGTTTAAGGCAAAGTCCATCCCTACTTGCTTGTTCTCTCTCTCAGGGCTGAAGTTCCCCAATCTTTTAGGTCATGTCAAGTTCCATCTATCTGTGTTCTATGCCTAGTTCCATCTCAAGTTACAGTGGTGTTTTCTAAATAGCAGTTTGAAGTCCGCTGGTAGAAGCCGTTGTGGAAGTCTCCCATGGTAGTAGATCGAAACACGGCTCTTATATACCATATGTCACGCACCTACATCGTGGGGAAGGTTTAGAGGTAGAATTGGGGGAATAGAGAGGGGGATTAAAATGAGGAACAGCAGCCCTAGGGCTGGCCGCGCCTAGAGACAAGGAGGGGATCATAGTGGTAGCAGCAAGCTGCAGCCGGCCTGGCGAGTGGTGGCCGGCGCGTCGTTGGCGTCTGGAGCAGGCGGAGGGCGGCGGTCGGCATGGGGGCGGTGGCGCAGCGCTGCAGCGCCGGTTGTTGGTGGCAGCGGTGGTGCGGCTAGGGCAGGAGAGGGCGGCGGCGTAGACGCAGGAAGGGGAGAGGGAGGCGGCGTAGGCGCAGGGAGGGGAGAGTGAGGTGGCGACACACACACACACAGACAGGGGAAGATTTCTATTTCTTGCTTAATTCCAAAAGATCCATCTCCCTTTATATATTTATAGGGAGGACTCGACTTGACTCGACTCAGTTTATAAGCAAACCTAGCTTCTTGACTCTTCCTAAATCTAAACCTAGATGAGTCTTGCAACGCGCTATAGTGCCCGCGGGTAATGTTCACGCTGGGCCCAATTGGCTTGACTTGGGCCCAACACCTTTGTAGCCCATCACGGCTATATTGGCCCGTGACAAGTTTCTTCAGTAACGAAGGTCTGTGATTAAATGTTGTGTTAATTTGCATATTTGTGATGACTCACATCAATTCACCACCAACCATCATCTGTCAAATGAAGCATTCCCAGGACATATCTATTAAAAGTATGAGGCCGCGCCGTCTCTGCGGCCTCTCAGCATGGCCACGTTAGTTTGTTCTACCAGCGCCGTCCGATATGATTTGTGTCGCTTGGATTGCTGAACACAGAAACGTATCAAAATCTGGTAGTGCACAGCAGCCTAGATTCTTCTTCATGCTGCCAATCGTTTAGATAGTCCATGCATGCTTGCATGCTGTAGTGGTCACCATGACATACATGCCTCACTTCTGCTGCAACATGTCCTTATGGCTTCTTCTCGTAGAAAACATCAACGCTATTGGTTAAAACATGCATGCCAAAATTAGATGCTTATATGTGTCTGGTGGTGATATCTAATACTATCGCTCTAGCATTGTTTATCAGTAGGAGACAAAAAAAACAGCGCTCCATCTAGAAATGACACATTCTAGCATGGAAAAAGATTTGAAAGGCTGGCCATGTACTTGATTGGCGCTGCTAAGTTAATATGTATGATGAAGTTAATTACACCCCAAATAACAATTTTCTATGACCAGGGTAGAGCCTATGCATGATCAGGTAAAAAGAACCGTAGCTATTCAGGGTCAAGCTCACCACATACTAATACATGAGAGAGAAAGAGAGTATGATTGTGACATTTCATGCATGCATCGGGTCTGATGCCCTTTTGTCTTCTCTGTCTAGAAGAGCATCCATCCATGCTAGATGGCAACACATTACATGCCAAACCTGTTCATGATATTGACCCTTCATGCTACAATTTTATGTCTTCTTGCAATATTGATACATCGCTGCAAGGAACATGGAGCGAGTATTATATTTGTCACTCCTATGATCTTTTCTTTGTATAAATGATGCATCATAGCATGAAAAAACTCATCAAGCGTTCAATTATTATCTTTGGTATTTTCGAACATTGATCATTGTTCCTAAGAGTTTAGTTGGTACAATCAATTTATTTGCGCATCATGGAACAATGTGGGTTAATAAGATTTGAACCCATATGGTAACTCTCCTAATAACGGCATATATCTATATGTTGTCACATTACAATATGATGTTGCTTACAGTGAACTGAGAACCGTGGAAATAATCGGGAGGAGTCTCATTAAGCCAGGATGATATTTTACTTTCACTACACAGTAGAGAAATGGAAGGTTGTGTTTGTCCAATACATTTTCATGAATCTACATAATGCCAAGTACTGCAATGCCAAGTCATGTCACACTAATTTCTTGTACTTTGATTTTTTAGGCCATGTCTAGTTCTTATTTATTGTGTTCCTGCTAACAGTGAATTCCAGGATTCTCCTCTTGCCTATATAAACATGGCCTTACCTTTGTTCCATTGCACCCCTCCACCACCTTTGCCTTCTTTGGCGTACCTTGCTTCCCCTACATCAGACATGAAAATAAACATGGCCTCCTTCACATGAATATGTTCTCTTCCATGCTCTTGGCACCAAAACTATGCATAACCATAACATTGAGCCACAGAACAACAACACAGAGTTAACTTCGTACTGAAATGAAGCATCTTGACTTGCAACGTTTGTGCCAAATATTGCGACCTCAACTGCCGGCCCCCTTTTGTCAGGAGGACGGCGAAGCTAATGAGGAAATAGAAGAAAATGGTGTCCCTGAGGAACTACATCGGCCCTCTGCCATGCAAATGGTTTCCCTGAGGAACCACATCGGCCCTCTGCTGTGCAACCAAGAAGCCAAGAAACTACAACTTTCACGTTGGGAGAAACTACCTATTTCTACAACCCCGACTTGGTCTGCATCCCCACTAGCCCCCCATGGCTAGCGCTGCCTGGCCGCGCCACCTATGGCGTCCTCATAAGCGCCGCCTGGCTAGCTCACATCTCGCCTCACCGTGTTCCCGGCGTGCCCCGCCATGTCTCGGTGAGTGAGCCACGCTCCGCCAGCCCGTCACACTTGTCCGAGCTCCCCTCAGTGAGGCCCCACCTCACACTGCCACCGTCACACTCCTTGCTCGCGCGGCATCGTCACGAGCCAACATTGCCCACTTCCACTCACCCGTCTCCTTCCGTCCTCACGAGCCTTGCCGACGTGTTGGCCCACTCATGCTATGCCGCCATGCCGCCCGGGCCAGGCCCGCCACCCACCCGCTCACATGCACTGCCCACTGGCTGGTTGCCATCCGGTGCTCCCTGTACGTCAGGCCACTGATGAGAAGAGGACCAGGCAGCCTGGATCTTTCTAAATCGAGAGAAGAAAATGGGTACGGGGAGGAGAGAGAAGATTGGGAAGGGAGAAAACAAAAGAATGGGTTGGTTGAATTTTATTAAGTGCCCACGTACCAAACAATGCACTGTTTGCTTATGGTCATCTCTCTCGCGAGCGACTCGAGGGGTGACGCCTTGCCGCCAACAACCACGCCTTCCCCCGGCCAGCCCAGCTGCTGCCGTTGTGGCTCCCCACACTATGGCCATGGCGGCGGCGGCTAGCGGGCGGCGCCCAACAAAGCTGCCCCTATATGCTTCTCCTTTCTCCACCACATCTCCTTCTCTAGATCTGTTCTTGCTCCAGCCGGATCCCCACCTTTGAGTGCTGAATCCGCGCATGTGTGGGCCAGATCTATGGTGTGGGCACGGCAAAGCGACTCCGGGACGACCCTGGTTGTTGTTTTAGTTGTGGAGGCAGCAACAGCGGCGGCGGCTGCTGCTGCTGCTGCACGTGGCGGCGGCCGCGCTGCTGCGGGCACGGTGGCTGGACGTGGTCCGCCTCGTCCGGTCATCGCGGATGGGTTGTCAACATTCCAGCCCCTCCCTCCCCCGGCCATGGTGGTTCTTCGGCCTGCGGCACCTCATTCTTGGCGTCCGGCCTTCGATCTAGCGTCCCTTCACTAGATCCGGTGGCCACTCGACTGGATCTGGTGATGTCAACTAGGTGAGTGTGATGGGCCCCTGCAGTGATGCTGAAAGGTCCTTGTGTGGTTTTGGTAATTGAGTGACAACCTAGGTGGACTAATTGTGTTTATGTGAGATACATAGGTGATTAGTCCACAGGTACATATGTGTGAGCAACATATGCCATGAAGGTGAAAATGGCTAGGAGATGCTGCAAAGCTCACACATGTGATGATGAAGGAGCTCATTGCACATGAGACATGACATTGAGTCATGTGATCAAGGTGGAGAAGATCAAGACAAGACTTGGCTTGATGGACCGGTTGCAAGCGTGAAGGGTAAGTCAGAGGCTTTGGAGCGATGGACCACGTGGCAGTGAAGCTTGTGCAAGACTTGGCGCTGATGGACGAAGGCAACGGTGAAAAGCAAGTGAAGTCAAGATCGATGAACCAATATGATCACATAATGATATGAAGTGGATCATATCATTGTTGGTCGTGTTGGTGCATGTGTTGCATCGACATGGGAGGAGATGGAATGGAATGCGCAAGGCAAAGGTATAACCTAGGGCATTTTATTTCACCGGTCATAGGTGTGTAGAGAAGTTTATGACCGGGTTTAGGATAGATGGCCGTACTATTAAGAGGGGCAAACTTGTTTGCATATCACTCATCTAGTGCCACTCGAGTGATCTAACTTTGCATCATCGCTAGGATTGAGTGGCGTGGCAAGTTGAGTGGCTAATTCTTTGGAAAATGATTGTGAAAATGCTAACACACATACACATGGTGGTGTACACTTGGTGATGTTGGCACATTTACAAAGGAGATGAAGTTGGAGTTGATATGGATCAACTCGGCGATGAAACGGAGGCAAGAAGGGTTCGGAACTCCACCGGCGGAGTGTCCGCCCGTAGAGTGCGGACAGTCCGACGGTGTCACCAGCGCCCTATTCAGAGAAGATAGGGTCTCACAGAGTAGACCGAACACTGGTCATGTGGTGACAGGACGCTGGGGTCCTACATCCGGTTAGTGGCGGCCGACAGCATGTAGGCGTCGGTCATCGACCAGACGCTGGCACTGGAAGTGACCGGACGCTGGCTGTGTGTATCTGGTTAGGGTGATGTGTGATGACACAGGCAGAGCAGAGAAGTTGGAAGTGACCGAACGCTGGTGGTGCGTTCGATCGCGACCGATCGAACGTGTCCGGTCATGTCTGGTACCTTACTGGAAAAGACCGGACACTAGGGTTGCTGTGTCCGGTCAGTTCAAGCTATTGCGTCCGGTCCATAGATGACCATTGACATCAAGCGATCAGGGTTTCAAGAAGGGGACACATGGCATGCATCGCACGACCGGACGCTGTGGTCCAGCGTCCGGTCGATCGGACCGGAGCGTCCGGTCGTCCCGACTTTTGCCCAATGAAGGGGTAACGGCTCTATTTGTTCGTGGGGTTATAAATAGAAGCCATGGTCAGCCTTGTACCGGTAGCTGAGCACACTAGAGCCTTGGTGGCTTGTGTAGTAGTGGTTGGGAGCCCTCCACTCACATATACTTGATAGTGATCATTCAATTGTGTGAGAGAGCGATTCTAGTGCGATTGCATCGTGAGGTTGCATCGAGTGGCACTAGGTGATCAAGTTGCAAGCCGGTGGTGCTTGTTACTCTTGGAGGTTGCCACCCCCTAGATGGCTTGGTGGTGGTGTCTGTTGAAGCCCGCAAGAAGCTTGTGTGGTGCTCCAGAGAAGAGCTTTGTGAGGGGCATTATGCTCGCCCTGCGGGAGCCGCGAAGAGCAACTCTAGTTGAGCGTGTCATTAAGCTACCCTCACTTTTGGGGTAGGTTCTTGCGGTGCCCGATGTGCGGGCTTGGCGGGTGATGCCAATTAGCCACTGAACCACCAAGTGAGCGGTCGACACAACGGGGACTAGCGTGTTGGCAAGCACGTGAACCTCGGGAGAAAAATCACCGTGTCAACCTTGTTCTTCCCGGTGGTTTGCATCCTCGTTACACAAGCTTGTAATTACTTTCATATACATTGTGCTTGTATAGTTGCTCTTGTAATTAGTTAGCTTGTGTAGGTTACTAGTTACCTTCTTGCTTGTGTAGCATAGAAGTAGCTCTCTTGTGTGGCTAATATTGGTTTGTGTAACCTTATTAGTCACTTTGCTTAGTTTGTGTAGCTAAGTATTTGTGCTCTCTAATTTGGCATTGGTTGCCTTGTTATTTAGCATTGCTACTGAGTTTAGTGGCTTTGTGCTTTTGCTTACTAGCATGTGTAGGAGCTCCCTTGTTGCTTAAAGTACTAGTGGCATAGGTTTGTGTGACCTTGCTCCTAGAATTGGTTAGGTGAGCTTTAGCTAGCCCAGCACCTTTGTTACTTAATTAGTATCTTTGGAAGGTGCTAGAGAACATAGATAGAGGGGTGTAGTCTTGGCTAGACCAATAGTTCTAATTCCGCACTTGTTTCGGTTAGTCGACGCGATTAATTTTAGAAAGGACTATTCACCCCCCTCTAGTCCGCCATCTCGACCCTACAAGTGGTATCAGAGCGAGGTCTCTCATTTGTGGTCTTCACCGACCCGAGATGATGGCATCTAATGGGCTAAATGTTTGTGAGGCACACATTTTTTATAGCACAAACTTTGCACTTTGGAAAAATCACATGCTTGATAATTTTTGTGCAAAGGGACCTAAATTTTGGTGGGTTGTCACAAGTGGTCTCACCCATGTCTTGGACCATAGAAATCTCACCAAAGCTCAAAGAGTTCTCTATGAATTTGATGCACATGCTTGTTGTTTTCTAATGGATGCTTTAAGCTTTGATTTGATGAAACAAGTAAACATCAAGGGAACCGCTCGTGAGATATGGGAGTCCATCAAGGAAACCTTCGGTGATTCCTCCACATGGGATGATGGCAAATTCAAGAAGGAGGATGAACCCAAGAAGGAGGTGCATGAGTGTGTTGAGCATAACCACAATTTGGTGATTGTGGAAGATTGCTCCACCTCATGGTCAAGTGATGATGATGATGATCGATCTACTACAAGTTCACTTGACAAGGTTGATGATGATGCCACAAGTGTTGCACATGAAGATTCTACCTCAAGCACACTTGATGGTGATCTTGATGGTGATGTTGGTTCATGCTCAAGCTATGATGATGATGCTACTACAAGCTCTCCAACTACACCACATTGTCTCATGTCACAAGGTGACACCAATGTATCAAATGATAATGTGGTTGATCATGTTGATTCATATGATGAGCTTGTTAGTAGACTTGCTAGCATGACCATGTCTTTAGAAAATGAGAAAGCTAAAACATTGAAATTAGAAAATGAAAACTCATTTCTAAAGAACTCGTGTGAAGAACATAAGAAATTACTTGATGCTTATAAATCTTTACATGATGAGCTAAAATTAAATCATGAGACACTACTTGCATCTCATGATGAATTATTAGAACAACATGCTTCTCTCATTAAAATGTTTACAAAGAAACTTAAAAATAATGAGAGCTCATCACATGGATCAAATGATAGATTGCAAAATATTGCTAACCCTTGTGATGTAGGCAAGAAGCATGTATCCACCTCTTGTGATGATTTATTAGAAATGCCATGTTCTTCACAAATAGATGCTTGTTCTACTTCTATGTCTTGTGAGACTAACATTTTGAAGGAGAACATTGAGCTTAAAAGTGAAGTGAAGAAATTGAGCAACAAATTAGAGAGGTCCTACAACTCAAAAGTCACCTTTGAGCACATGTTGAAGACTCAAAGAAACTATGGTGACAAGTGTGGCCTTGGCTTCAAGAAGAAGATGACAAAGGGCGAAAGAAAGATAGAAAGAAAGATGAATAAGCTACAACAAAGAAAGCTCTCTCATACCATGTGCTACCGGTGTCATGAAGCGGGACACCTTGCAAATGGTTGCCCTAACATTGAGAAGCTCAAGAAGATAAAAGAAGAAGAGAGGCTAAAGCATGTGAAGTGCTTCAAGTGTCGCACATGGGGTCATCTTACCTCAATGTGCCCAACCAAGCAATTGGTGAAGCAACTAGAAGAGCCTCAACCAAAGCCACAAGTTGAGCAAAAGAAAACTCCCCAAGAGCAAATCAAGATCAACCATGAAGATGATGGTGAATTGATGATAAAGAAGAAGAAAACTAGAAGGGGTGGAAAAGCAAGAGAAAGAGCAATGTGTCCAATAATGAATCAAGATGCAAAGCAAATGAGCAAGAACAAAAAAGAGAAAATGGAGAAGATTGCTCACATGAAATGCTATAGTGACACATTGGGCCACCTAGCTTTGGGTTGTCCAAACAAGCTTGAGAAGAAGGCTCAAGCAAACAAGGAGAAGCAAGGCAATGAGAAGCACAACATAAGCAAGGAAGAAAAGGTTCAAGCAAAGAGAAAGTGCTACTCATGTCGGGAAAGGGGACACATGGCACATTCATGTCCCCTAGGTAACACTCCTAAGCCTATTTCAATTGATGATGATTCTATGCTTAGGAATGATGGCAATGGTACCTCATTGATTGCAATTGCAAAACATCCCGCTACTCATACTAAGGCTATGCCTAAGTATGTTGCTCCTAACTTGAGAGGACCCAAACTTGTTTGGGTACCATCAAAAAGTGGATGATTGATTGTAGGTACCATTGGCATTGGAGACTTGATTCAATTGATTTCATATTGATCATCATATGTTGAGTCAAGATATGAAGCCTAGTGCACATCCAAACCCAATGCCAAGTAAAAATTGAGTGAAGTCCAAGTGCTATCAACATACAAGTGTCATATTCAAGTTAGGGTGATTTATTGGAATATTTGATGGCTTGCAAAAATATTTGAGTTGAAACTTGCTAGTTGGGTGATCATGAGCTAACCAAGGTATATCTCTTGTTGATCATTTCATTTGGGTGGATATGAGTTGATTGAATTGGATAAATATGCAATGTTGCTTGCTATAAGTTGATTGAATGGATAATTGCTTAGTAATCAAGTTTGGATTGATTTGTATTGGATGAAATCATGAGATGACATTTAGTAAGTGTATTGAATGGATTTATCTCTTGTGAAAGTATTCAAACAAGTTGGTTTCAAGTTTGATTCATACTTGATGAAGTATAGCTCAAGTGATTGAAATCTGTCCTATATTGAAAATCTGAGCTAGCTGTGATCTTAGCCATGTTTGAGTGACCAAAACTTATTGGATTGTCATGAAAATTGGTGTACATGCTCTAGACTTATGTTATGAGATGCTATAGAAATTTCATGAGAATTGGATAAGAGATGCTTCGGTTTTGAAGTAGATCTTGTCAGCTATAGTGCAGCAGTTTTCAGCATGTAGCAGTGGTGGAAGAATTGAACTCTGGTAGCAATCTAGAAGTCAAATGAATCTCAAATTTTTACAGCTGCTGTATAACTTAGTGATGCACACCTCCACCAAAGTTTGTGGTATTTAGATGTGCACTTTGGGAAATATGCATTTTTCTTTGAAGGGTACAGAATCTGCTAGAAAAGTGACAAATGTTGGATTGATCTAGAGTTACTTTGATTGAAAGGTCCTCAAATTGAAAACATATTTAAGAGTAATTGAGGTACCTAAGTGGGTTTTGAGATGATCTAAAAGAATGACAAGATATGAGTACAAGGCTATTCGATTGTGGAGTGTACTTTGCGCACTTTTGGTACTCAAGATGAAAATCAAGATCAAACTCGAGTTGAAGATGAAGTTTAAGTTCAAGTGATGATTGGAGATCATTTGGTAGAAAGAAAAGGACTTAAACAAGTAGAAAGAAAAGGACTTAAAGAAGGAATCAAGGTTACTCATCAAGTTAAGTCCATCACTTGGATCAATCAATCAAGTTATTTCAAGTGAGTATCAAGAATGGTTCTTAGAGAGAGATCACTTCTCCCTATTGTAGGGGCTTGCCGCCTATGAGTAGGTAAACTAAGTGTGGTACTTGGAAGGCTAACATGGAAGTGGTGATCCGAGAATTATTTGAGATGCTTAGTTGAAGCAATCAAAAGGGTTGACCGAGAAAAGCAAGCAACACCCAAAAGAGAGCTAATCATAATATTTCAAGTGGTATTCTCACATTAATGCTCTCATGAAAGCATTGATCAAAAGATGAAGCAAGCCAACCACAACAAGAAAGTGCACTTGATCATAAGTGGTATTCATTTCATATGGGTGAAGAATGGAATTCAAAATAGTATCTATTGGTATTCACCAAGCTTATAATTGGACTTTGCATTGCTATTGGAGTGATGAATTGGAATCTATGTGACTATCCTCTAGTCCAACATAGCAAAGGTATCATTATAATGTGCATGATCATTTCATCCCTTACTAGTATGCGGTTAGTGCATATAGTTCATACTTCATAGGATCATGCATAACAAATGAAATGTTTAAATTCATAACCTACCACTATTGCTTGAATGATTAGTTGATCTAGTGGTTAGTATATGAATTTGTTCATGAGCTAGTGAACCCAAGTACTTGATTTAATTTGGATTGCCAATAAGTGACAAGTACAACATTAGCAAGATAACCCTTGTAAGAGGTGTGAAGAAGCTTGTCATTGGTTCAAACCGGACTTGGAAACTTGAGCAAATCAATTTAGTTCAAGTCAATCATAGAAGCTCATGATAGTGATAAGAGTACAAACACAAGACAACAATGCAAATGGATATCTAGTTTGTTTGTTACAAGTGGTATCTAGACTCAAGTATTTCATCAAGAATCTACAAGTGATGTCTAGATCAACTCACAAGTGATATCCTATAAGTGGTACTCATGAAGATAGCAAATGTTCAAGAAATAGTTTTTATTGATAAATCCAACAAGTGGTTCTATACTAGAAGATTCTTTCAAGTATCACATCTACACATGGTATCAATCATGCAAGATGATGGTTCCACAAGTGATCCTCAACTTTAAGTGATCATCAAATGAAGAATGCATTCCTCACCTACAAGAGCTCAAGAGTATCAAATGGATGAGCCATGCTATCACATAGGAGGAGATGTCACACAAATTTACATCAAGATCAAAGATCCTATGTGTGGTATCTTAAGAAGCCCTACACAAGATACAAGTGGTACAAGTTACAAGTGGTGTCATTCCAACAATCAAGTGATGTGAATAAAAAGTGCAAGATTCAAGTCTCAACCATCTACCCCAAATGCATACATTTGCATCAATGAGAAGCACACCTTTTATGGAAATTAATGACAACGGGGGAGAGATTGTACAAAGATATGAAAGCTTTAAGATTGAGATTGTAAAGCTTTAAGATTGAGATTGTACAAGGGGGAGAGATAAGATATGAAAGCTTTGGGAGAGATTGAAATAAAGAAGTAGAGGTTGGACATGGACATGGACAAAGAGGAAGCAACATTGAAGAAAAGAGATGGATCAAAATTCTTGGACAAGAGAAGCACACAAGTAGGGGGGCAAGCTCATGAACTTTGATTGATTGCATTTGATATGTGCATAGTCATATGCTTGCTTGCATTGCATAAGCTTTTAAATTCAATATACATGCTTGTGTGGTGTATGATAGTTGTAGAACTTGAATAATGATTTGATAACTAGCATGCATAGGATGATAGCTAGACACTTGGTATGCTTTTCTAGTAATGCTAGTACCTTGCTTTTAATGTTGATCTCACGAGGTATCTAGTGCTTTTATTTCCAAGTGATATCTAGCTAACCATGGTGCTAAGGATGAACTTAAAGGTGCAACTCCGATTAGTACACGCTTCAAAGGTTTATTCTATACACCTTAGCATCATTTAGTAGTAATTACTCTCCCACAATTTTAATCTATGCATATGTGCGAGCTTCAAATCAAACACTCTAGCACATATGTAGGGGGAGCTAATACTACCATCTCATCTTTGTGGTACTTGTCCAAAATCATTTTCACATGGTAAAATTGCTTGGGCAAGCAACATGAATCCAAAAGACCTTAATTTCCATATCTTTGTAGAATTGTCATCAATTACCAAAAAGGGGGAGATTGAAAGGTCCTTATGTGGTTTTGGTAATTGAGTGACAACCTAGGTGGACTAATTGTGTTTATGTGAGACACACAGGTGATTAGTCCATAGGTACATATGTGTGAGCAACATCTACCATGAAGGTGAAAATGGCTGGGAGATGCTGCAAAGCTCACACATGTGATGATGAAGGAGCTCATTGCACATGAGACATGACATTGAGTCATGTGATCAAGGTGGAGAAGATCAAGACAAGACTTGGCTTGATGGACCGGTTGCAAGCGTGAAGGGAAAGTTAGAGGCTTTGGAGCGATGGACCGCGTGGCGGTGAAGCTTGAGCAAGACTTGGCGTCGATGGACGAAGGCAACGGTGAAAAGCAAGTGAAGTCAAGATCGATGAACCAATATGATCACTTGATGATATGAAGTGGATCATATCATTGTTGATTGTGTTGGTGCATGTGTTGCATCGACATTGGAGGAGATGGAATGGAATGCGCAAGGCAAAGGTATAACCTAGGGCATTTCATTTCACCGGTCATAGGTGTGTAGAGAAGTTTATGACTGGGTTTAGGATAGATGGTCATACTATTAAGTGGGGCAAACTTGTTTACATATCGGTCATCTAGTGCCACTCGAGTGATCTAACTTTGCATCATCGCTAGGATTGAGTGGCGTGGAAAGTTGAGTGGCTAATTCTTTGGAAAATGATTTGTGAAAATGCTAACACACATACACATGGTGGTGTACACTTGGTGGTGTTGGCACATTTACAAAGGAGATGAAGTTGGAGTTGATACGGATCAACTCAGCGATGAAACGGAGGCAAGAAGGGTTCGGAACTCCACCGGCGGAGTGTCCGCCCATAGAGTGCGGATAGTCCGACGGTGCCACCAGCACCCTATTTAGAGAAGATAGGGTCTCACAAAGTGGACCGGACGCTGGTCATGTGGTGACCGGACGCTGGGGTCCTGCGTCCTGTTAGTGGCGGCCGACAACATGTAGGCGTCGGTCATCGACCGGACGCTGGCGCTAGAAGTGACCGGACGCTGGCTGTGTGCGTCCGGTCAGTGTGACGTGTGATGATGCAGGCAGAGTAGAGAAGCTAGAAGTGATCGGACGCTGATGGTGCATCCGATCGTGACCGATCGGACGCGTCCGGTCATGTCTGGTACCTTACTGGAAATGACCGGACACTGGGGTTGCTGCGTTCGGTCAGTTCAAGCTGCTGCGTCCGATCAACAGATGACCGTTGAGATCGGGCAATCAGCGTTTGAAGAAGGGGACACATGGCGTGCATCGCACGACCAGATGTTGTGGTCCAGCGTCCGGTCGATCGGACCAGAGCGTCCAGTCGTCCCGACTTTTGCCTAGTGAAGGGGTAATAGCTCTTTTTGTTCGTGGGGTTATAAATAGAAGCCATAGTCGGCCTTGGGCCGATAGCTGAGCACACTAGAGCCATGGTGGCTTGTGTGGTAGTGGTTGGGAGCCCTCCACTCACATATACTTGATAGTGATCATTCGATTGTGTGAGAGAGCAATTCTAGTGCGATTGCATCGTGAGGTTGCATCGAGTGGCACTAGGTGATCGAGTTGCAAGCCGGTGGTGCTTGTTACTCTTGGAGGTTGTCACCCCCTAGATGGCTTGGTGGTGGTCCTCATTGAAGCCCGCAAGAAGCTTGTGCGGTGCTCCGGAGAAGAGCTTTGTGAGGGGCATTGTGCTCGCCCCGCGGGAGCTGCGGAGAGCAACTCTAGTTGAGCGTGTCGTTGAGCTACCCTCACTTTTGGGGTAGGTTCTTGCGGTGCCCGACGTGCGGGCTTGACGGGTGATGCCAATTAGCCACCGAACCACCAAGTGAGCGGTCGACACAACGGGGACTAGCGTGTTGGCAAGCACGTGAACCTCGGGAGAAAAATCACCGTGTCAACCTTGTTCTTCCCGGTGGTTTGTATCCTCATTACACAAGCTTGTAATTACTTTCATATACATTGTGCTTGTGTAGTTGCTCTTGTAATTAGTTAGCTTGTGTAGGTTACTAGTTACCTTCTTGCTTGTGTAGCATAGAAGTAGCTCTCTTGCATGGCTAATATTGGTTTGTGTAACCTTATTAGTCACTTTGCTTAGTTTGTGTAGCTAAGTATTTGCGCTCTCTAATTTGGCATTGGTTGCCTTATTATTGAGCATTGCTAGTGAGCTTAGTTGGCTTTGTGCTTTTGCTTACTAGCATGTGTAGGAGCTCCCTTGTTGCTTAAAGTACTAGTGGGATAGGTTTGTGTGACCTTACTCCTAGAATTGGTTAGGTGAGCTTTAGCTAGCCCAGCACCTTTGTTGCTTAATTAGTATCTTTGGAAGGTGCTAGAGAACATAGATAGAGGGGTGTAGTCTTGGCTAGACTGATAGTTCTAATTCCGCACTTGTTTCGGTTAGCCGACGTGATTAATTTTAGAAAGGACTATTCACCCCCTCTAGTCCGCCATCTCGACCCTACAGGTGCGGGGCGCGCAGTTTGGCCGAGGGTGAGCCGGCGGTGGGGCAGCATGCTCGATGCATGCGTTTACAGGGGGCAGCTGTGGCACAGTGCACGTGGTTTGGTTGCAGGCAAGCCGGTGGTGGGGCTGCGTGCCCGTTGGCGCACTCCCCTCTGTGCCGCTCTCTCTGGCCATCTCTAGCCACTGAGAGCCTACTCTGCCTCTTGACGGGGAGGGCAGAGCATCGAGTGGGAAGAACGAAGGCGTCGGCCATGCTTGTGCCTGTGGCAGCGGTGACAGCATGGTGGAGGTGTCCGGGCCTTGCTGCTGTGATGCAGGGCAGTTTTGATGGATTCTAGATGAAAGTCTTGCTCGGCTTGTTGTCGGTGCCGATGACGATGGCGCCCGCATGCGTCTTGTTCCTTCTTGGAGGCGTCATTGAGGTTCCATCTGCCATCCTGTTGAGTTTGATCTCCGGGTGAAAACCCCAAACCGGTGATCCCGGACCAGCAATGGTGGCATCTTCTCATGTCATTCCCTTTCTAGAGGCATTGCTTTGGAGATCATTGGCACCTCCCTGCCCCGAGGATCTAGCCCCCCTCTCTGATGATTTTGCACAACTTCTAACTAGCAAACGACACTGTCAGTGTTCTAGCTTTGCCATTCTCCATGATCCTTGATTACCTTGTCTCAACAAATGCCGGTAACGAGACCAAGATCCCCTCTCTTGGATCTCCTCGCACCCCTTTTGCCGGCCCTCCCTCCATTGTGGTCTCGTCCCCATAATGGGCATTGGCAGACGTCAATTGGGTCCTGGATGTGCTCTAAAGACATTGTAATCACGACTGTCGTCTGTCATATTGACTCGAAGCTTAACTGTCACCGTTGGAGTGGAGGTCGCTGAAGTTCAGCCGTTTGGTGGTGGTGTTAGTTGGTGAACAACTACATGCTTATCATAGGAGTTCTTTGTTCTCCTCTCTATGTTTTTTGTGGTTGTCCTCTGCTCTGTCTTGTGCGTGTTGTTGGTGGTGTTGTGTTGTAAGTGTGCGTTCTCTGTTGCATCTTCCTAAGCGGTAATTTAATTATCGCTCCAATGCAATATATTCAGGTGGGGAGCCCCCCCCCCCGTGCTTCATCAAAAAAAAAATCTTGCTTATGTGGCAGCTATGGAAACTAGTATATGGTTTATGGGTTGGGACTGAACTAAGGACCAATATGGCAATGTAGACTGATCTACTTCATTCATTTTAATTAAAGTGCTCTCAATTTTGTGTGGGAGCGAATGGACCGAGTAATATGGTCTATTTGGTAGTGTCAGAAGTTTTTTTTGAAAAAAGACACCCTTTCTTATTTCTATGTCATTTTCATGGCTACCTATGAGACAATCTACTCGTCCACCCTCCAACAGGAGAATCACAGGCCGAGATTTGAAATGGGCATGTCGTATGCTAGAGGAGTGCAGCAATATAACGAAGGCCTTCCCCAAAGATGGGTGTGGCCATTTTCTAATGGGCTTAATTAGTGCTTAGTTGCTACTTGAGTTGTGTTTTTAGAGCCTTTTGAGAAGTTGCTTGTGCCAACCAGAGGCTACCTTTGTAGATTGGTTAAATGCATGATTTTTGCAACGGCTGGAATAAAATTCATTTTTCTAGAAAGGAGAAAGTTTGGGCAAAGTTGTTAAGCAAAAAGTAAAATCTGTTTTAGGCAGAATGTAGAGAACAAATCTGCGTTCGCAAACGATCACTAGGATACAAGAAAGGGGAAAGTGCATCAGGGCACCCTGGGGACGTAAGACAGCATGGCCTTATCCATTGTGGGGCCATGTTGTACATGTATGTATGGCGTAGTAGATGTATGCCCACTGGGTACACTACCACCAAAATGGGTATATGTAGACATGCTCAGTCTCTTGATTTTTCATGTCCCATACTCAATGCACGTGGTACCAAAAAGTATAATAGATTAGGTGGCCACTCACAATAAATAAAAGACATGCATGTAGTTGCCTCGTAGAATAAACATATAATTGCAACTTTAGTGATAATTAATATGGCTAATTGCACAATTACGGGTCATGGACAAATGCCATTAGCAAAAAAAAGCACAACAAATTAGATATGCTTGATTAACCTAATCTAATACTCATGACATCATGCCTTTGTTGTAGTGTCAAATATCTAGAGATGTTGGATACTGCAAATCCTAACATTGTTGCTTGATCATAAGTAAACTATATATAAATAAGAAGAACTTCTAGGGTCCTCTTATTGATAAATTATGTTCATGTAGTTGAAGCAAGGCTCTAACTGATTATCACATAGTCATGCATGACCCTTAATTTGAGGAACAACAAGGAAAAATAAGTTTTAAAAATACTTTGTTAAATATGAATATGAACTAAAATTTTATCCTAAATTTAAGCTAAATAAAAATGATATATGGTCATTAAAACTAAGAAAACAAAATGCATTACAAATTGTCATAGGTACATAAAAATGATAACTAATTTTTTTTGATAAGAGATACAAATGCCTTTAATGATAGAATAGGAGGGGCAAGTCTGTTCCCATTAATAAAGATCCAAATAGAATATATCCAAAAAGAGTCACCCGCAGCGAAGCGCGCGCACCAGTGGCTAGTATATATAAATAGCACACCAATTTCACCACTAAACAGGCAACACACTTCATAGGCTGGAAGACAATGAGAAATAAACCGAAGATCGAGACATATGGGAATATGAAGCATCAGGAACTCAGTTGTAACATTGTCCTCAAGTAGAGCTGGAACCACATAATCTGTACAAACTTATATTAGCAAGACTATTCATGATGCTGGGCAGCTGCCATGTGTCGCTAGGCACTGTAGCTTCCGCTAATGATTTATTGATACTACATGTTAATTAGTTAGTCATTATTTTGGGCTTTTCTCATCTTAATTCTCACAAAGAGCTGGACTCAGGGTGGCGGCTGGCTTATTAAGAAATCATGACAGATCTCGTGGAGGATGAAATTAAACAGGCGGTGGGCAGGGGCGGATCCAGAATTGGCCCTGGCGGTCGGAAGTTTTAGAGATCCTCTAGCAACTGTGACTAAGACATGAAAAAATAAGAGTTAAAAACACATCCAGTGATCGATACATAATTAAGCATTCGAGCAACACATATAAATATGATGACCAACTTACATCCTTCTTAGGGTTCATTTTGTACATCATGTTTTCCCTAAAAAATTTGGATCCACACATGATGCTGCCGGTAGCTAGGTTGCTTGCGGCACTACATGATAAATATAGCAATGATAAGCCATCAATGTGTTGTTATACCAATAGCATTGTTAATTATGTGTAACTGAAATACAATATGCGTATTACTAGAAACTTTGTTTTGATAGTCATATTTTTCTTTCTTTTCCTTCACAACCCAGTGGTGTCTGTCCAGAGTTGTGTAACTGAAATTACTTTATCTGGCATGCAACCCATAGTTGCATCTTTTCTTGGACAGAGGGAGTATCATTTAGGATAATAGAATTGATGGAATTGTTGATTGTATTGTAGAGTCTATTGGGCAGATTATATAGAAGTACACATTGCTTGGTGGGTAAGAAGTCTTGTAGCACCCGGTTTTAAGAACAAAATCAGATACACACCATATGTGAGCCCAGGAAGTCAAATCTCATATATAGCTACAAATAAGGGTAATATCGAAAAACAATGCTCAATATATAACGTACTTAGTATAAAAGATATAACCTTAGACAGCAAACAACGGAAAGACAACTCTGATCTTCGGGTGAAGACTCCAATCCACAGGGACAACTGACTGGTTGATCACAAGCCTAATTCCTCCAAACTCCAGCAATCTGGTACCCATCCGGGATTTTTTTTTCAAATATGTAAAAAATAAAGCAAGCGTAAGTATATGTCGTACTCAACAAATATAACATGGGGTTCATGAGGCTCAAAAGGCTGACACTGGTTTAACTGCGATTAACTTTTATTGAGTCATGATTTTAGCAATAGGGTGGCAACAAAGTTATCATAAGCCCATAAACACATGATCAGATAAACATAAATAATGAATAGCATAAACAATATTCATTAGTGAGCATATTTATCATCAGTATGGTGGAGGTGTTCATCATCTATTTCGTAAGGGTTCCAAGGCCGCTCGTGACCGTAAGCACGACTGATATACCAGTTTTACACTATGCAGAGATTGTACACTTTCACTGTGAATCGTGATTTACCCGTCACACCCCAAAATTTCTGATTTTGGGTTGTGCATAGAAAACACTAAATAAAATGAATTATTTTAATATTTGGATAAAATTTACCAAGTTTAGTTTGAGCTAGCGCAAATTTAGTTATATGAAAAATGTGAATTTTCAAAGTTTTCTAATTTTGACGGACGTTTGAATGATATGATGTTTGCTTGTTGCTTCTTTGTGTGTTGAGAGTGGACAAAGTCTTTAAAATGCGTTAGAAGGTTGATTTTTCTTCTCCGACACGCCTTTATCTTTTTCTACAATCAAATTCTTTGTTTCTCGACTCAAGTTTTCGTTGGGAGCTTCCTAAAACTTTTTCTTTGTAACGCAAATCACTTCTTTTAGTTCATTGTCCGTCAATCAATCTCTACAAACTTCTCGGGAAATTTTCTAGCTTTTTTTGAAACTTGTTCCTACTTGTCTGTGAGCATAATTTAATTTTTAGATACTCCAAATTATCTTATCATGGGCTCCAAATACTTTATTTGGGTTCCTCATGTTTCATAATGTATCTGGAAATTTTCCCCGAATTTTCGCGGCTTAAATAATAATTCTAGACTTTTCTGGAATTATTTTATCCACGAAATTCATTAATTCTGAAAATAATAAATCTCTCTTTTTTTCAACGCTCAAAGCCCATGTGCAATAATCCTAATAAATCCTAAAGGCTCATGCATTTATTTACTAATGGGCTTTAATGATTATTTAGGTCCATTAGTAAATGTGGAGGGTGCAATATCAATTAGTACCATATTGCTAGTTGATATAGATGTGAGGAGTTTTTCTCCCCATAAATATGTACCAACTCCTTGGGCAAAGCACATCAAAACAACCATAAGGGGAGTCCCTAGTTTGGGAAATTCCTCGTGTAGTAAATTAGATTTTTTTCCTCCTCTCGCCGTCGCTGTCGTCGTCGCTGCCGCGCTACCCAGCCCGGCCATCCTCTCCTTGGTGCAACAAGACGAGCCCACCCCTGCGTAGCTACTGTTGCTATGGCCGTGTGGTGGCTATATGGGAGGCCTAAGAATGAAGACGAGGTAATCACGAAATTACCACCAGTTCATAATATCGTCGTCGTATATTCGTTTTAAGTCCGTTTCGAGTCATTCCAATTGCGTTAGATTCGTATCGATTTGATCTACATGCTAGTGTCGTCATTTTTCATGTCAAGTGACTTTAATATATGTGCTTAAATATTAATTTGATTAATATGCATGCAACTAGTTTTTATAAATAAAAGCAACATAATTATATACAATGCTCTTTTGCAAATAAGTTTTAACATGACTAGTTGCTAACATAAATATGTTTCTAAATTATAATATGTTTAGTCTAAACACACATATCAAATTTGATTAGATGTTCTCACATGTCAGTTTGTATTTGCATGTTAAAGTTGAATTGGCATAAATGATATCAAAATATTTATAAATAAAATATGATTAGCTTCAACTCAGTTTTTAAGTATAAATATGATTTGTTTAATATAAATTAATGCTACTCACATTGTTTTTCCTAATTAACATAAATCAAGCTTATAGTCTTCTCTTTTCTTTTATAATATAAAACCCTATAGTCGTTTCTTTACAACCGTAGTTCCAATTAGCGTGTTTTTTGTGTCTGTGTGTTCGTAGCGACGTGTAGAACATCTTTAAAACCTTTTTACTTACTGTTTCATATGTGTGGTGTACTATTCTATTTTAGTTCTATTGTTTGTTTCGTGTATGATTGCATGAATGCTTGTGTGGTACTTTATGATCATGTCTAGTCGGTGAGCTTTACGTGTTGATCAAGAAGGAGTTCCATTGAAGGTTTAGACTAGAAGAAGGATCTGAGTCTAAGGCAAATATAGCATAGGATCTTCCTTGTTGTCCTATACACCTTAAATAATTTAATTCATACTGCATGTGTCTACCTTGACTACAACTAAGGATTTCCTAGTACTTTGTTACCTCGTACCTTGTCACCTATGGGGTATTGCATTGGGTAGTATGATGCTAGTGCTAAACTAAAGCCATGATCTTATAACTTGACTAATGGAATATGAAATAAACATTAAAAGATGCTTTTTAGCAACATGGAACAAGAGGGTTAGAGCATTAGGTTGTTTTTATCGTGCTCTAGATTCCACTCTCTAAGGACTTATTTGTAAGTGATCATCCGAGACTTATAATACAACTGTGAGGGCTACATGGCTCTAGCTTTAGCTCAGTATGAGGACTTTTCTAGCTTGTTAGTGGTTACCTTTATTGGCGTAAGAATGGCTTGACGAATCGGGTATAGGACAGCATCTACTCTTATGTGTATAGCCGTGATGGAATTGTGCCATTCGACAGGGGGGTTCCTATACCTATTTGCCGAGTGAATCTAATGGCCCTAACTTGTTAGACGAACCTTTGAAAGGCTTCATAGTGAACCCTGCCGACCTTCCTTGATAGCGGGTTAAGAGGCTGATCACCTCGAGCGAAAGGGTAAATCATGACTCACAGTGAAAGTGTACAACCTCTATATAGTATAAAACTGGTATATCAGTCGTGCTCACGGTCACGAGCGGCCTTGGAACCCTTACAGAATAGATGATGAACATGGATAATACTGATGATAAAGATGGGCTACATTTTCATTTCCTGCAAACTTTTAAGCAGATCAGTTTATTTTATATATGTTTTGTATTTAAATGTTTAAGTCTTATTATTTGCACAGTAAATTCAATACTAGGCATAAATTTTTTTGGAAAAAGTAATAAACTTTATTTTCATTTACTGCATAAAAAAAAATATGTGACCTAAACTATTGTGTTTTTATTATAAATGTTGAACATAATGCAACTAATACTCACTATTTTTGTTAATGCAAAAATGTAGACTTTAATTGAAATTATTAAATTTATTGGTTTTCGACAGGAAATTAGTTTTCACGTAATTGTAACGTAAATCTTTAGGTTCTTCATTAATCATTGTATAATTAATCGGTGAGTTCGGGCGGAAATTCAATTAAAGTTAAAAAAGTACCAAACCACCTCAGAAAAATCTCAAACTTGGTGGTGGCTACACACAGGGCATTTGTAGTCTTAAGAAAAAGTTTGAGACCAATCCGGCACTAGAAAGCACATGGACCTCAGAATCCCAGAAAACCTAGGTGTATAGATAGGGTTCGACGAAAGGTTCTATATACCTCTGTGAAGCACGTCGACTCCGTCTTTGTCGAAATGGCTTAAAATTTTTTTGGCAGTCATTTACACCCAAAATATGGCCCCACACAAGATCTTAGGTTTTTCTGATAATTATTTTTATTATTACATTTTTCTTTGTGCCGCGTGAGACGAAATACGGCGAATTACATATTCAAAACAATATAATTTTGCATCAACCTCCACAAATATTTGTGTCCTAGGGCACAAGAGACCATTTCGCAAAGTTTGGCACCATTCCAGATCTTTTCGGGGGTGGACTCAGTTCAACGTATAATTAATCGGTGAAGTCGCGTGGAAATTCAATTAAAGTGAAAAATTTACCAAACCAATTCAGAAAAATCTCGAACTTGGTGGTGGCTTCACACTGGGCATTTGAAACCCTGA
The DNA here is from genome assembly GCF_019320115.1 of Miscanthus floridulus. Lineage (NCBI taxonomy): Eukaryota > Viridiplantae > Streptophyta > Magnoliopsida > Poales > Poaceae > Miscanthus > Miscanthus floridulus. The sequence continues at coordinate 8,087,509 of NC_089598.1, forward strand.
TAAAAATTATGAGATCAATCAGGCACTAGAAAGCACATGGACTAGAAAATTCAAAGTATAGTTAACAAAAGAATATAATCAATTAAAGGGTCTTTTCTCTTATTAAATAAATGTTTGGGTGCCTTCTTGTCGAGAAAGTGACTTAGTTCAGATGGCTAGCTAGTGCGCTGCGGTTTGGACCTTGGCTATGAGGTCGTGGGTTCAATGCCTAGCTGCCCTATTTTTTTGTCCAGCGCGACTATATTATTTTATCAAGAAAGATTTTATCCCGGTTATATCCCAGCTGGAGCCTCAAGCTGGGAGTAAAGATTTATTCCCGGTTGGAGGTTCCAGCCGGGACTAAAGGATAGTCCCGGATCTAGGCTATAACCGGGACTAATTGTTGCCTGCCGTCGCCACACACTTGGGGCAGAAACTTTGTATCCTTGTTTGAGGATACAACCGGGACTAATAGTCCCTTTAGTCCCGAACACAAAAATACCGGGACTAAAGGCAAAAATAGAGGCGGGATGAAAGGTCTGTTTTCTAGTAGTGCCTCCACCAACCCACCTGACACACATGCATGCATGCACATAATCTTTTTGTTGTTCAAAATTTTCAAATACGATATCTCTTAAATCGTAAATTGACGAACCATTTTGACAAAGTTTTTAAAAAGTAGTTGCAATATATTATTTTGAACTGGGCAAGGCTTGTGGACAAGGTGAAGATGGATGGGTCATTTTCCAACTTAAACAAAAGGAAAAAAAAAACGCTAAGCCATATCGGATGGTCCAAGTTTAACGGCTCATCCTAAATTCATCCAATATTCAAACAAGACATACATGTAGTCATAGATTCGTTTCAGCAAGCTCTACACAAACACAGTCTCTGACACTGATGGAGAGAAGGCTTCTACTCCCGGTTGGGATCCCCTTTTAATCCCGGTTTCCCAACCGAAAGTAAGAATCCGGGACTAAAAGGTGAGTAAAGCCCCCTCCTCAGTTAA